>NC_141693.1:1282141461-1282608961 GCF_964263255.1 Lissotriton vulgaris | reverse complement strand
ACGGTTTAATTCTGGGACAGAATCCTGTGGGGTAAATGTGAAACATCCAGGATTGGGTAAATGAAAAGATGAAAGCACATGTCCCACCATGCAAAGTGCTGTTGTGCTTCTGGGGACAAGGGGGCAGCTGATAACACTGTTTTGCTTTCAAGAGGAATATACCAGGCCTCAAGGAGCAACAGAGCCCTTTACAAGGAACAGATTACAGATCTTTAATAGATGGCCTGTTGGGGACTAGAAGAGGCATTGGGGAGTTGTTAATGAGGAGAGATAATGTGTTTCATTCACACTAATACTGATGCAGTGAATTGCGAAATGTGTCGCAGACAGCAGGATTTCAACTCAACCATCCGGTACATTTGGGTCGGCTTTGTTCAGAAGATTTGAGTTGAAGTTTTTTTCTGAACTAGGGAAATTAAGTTAATAGACTGACTGATTTTAATTGGAAAGGATTTTTGTTTGGTTGTTGCAGCTACAGAAATGGACTGACGCATGGACTGTGTCTCAAAACTTGCTATAGAGAGCCGGTGGTACCTAATGGCACAGCTGTGGTCCATTCTGTAAGGCCACCAGTTTTGTGGCATGTCTATTTTCTTTGGATGTTTTAATAAGACCCTATGGTGCATGCAAAAAAGGCCAGGATTTATATTTCCTATGATCATCGTTTAGTTTTTTTGTGATGCTCAGTGGTCCCTGCGTCAACCCTGCTGTGGATAGGGGTGGGTAAAATCAGATTTGCTTGCAAGTTTGGAAGATAACTAATTGTCCACTTTATGTCCATTACACGATTTAGTAAACTTTACAAAGCTTCCTGGGCCGTTAAAATAATTGCAAAAATTGTTCTGCAGAAGTATTTTACCATAAAAGGCATTTTTTTTGCAGACGTCAAATCTAAAAAAGGAGGTAGGAAGGTTGTCGATTTGAAGGACTTTAGAATGGTCAGTGACTATTCAAATAATGCCAATGAGATCAGAAACATGTTATGAAAAAATTGGCACATCCTGAAAATTGATCCGATCATAAGGTATGATCTACCCAGATCACCCTTGTTATCGTTTAGAAAGGCACGATCTTTGAAAGAATATCTGGTACAGAGCCATTATCCTAAGAGAATGCACAATCCTGCTTTGGACAAATCACGGGCTTCTTCTGTTGTGGAAGATGTAATGACTGCAAAAACAGCCACAAAGTTCTATCCTACGACGTACCAGGTTTGAGTACACCAAAGAAAATTGGTAAGTTCATGAACTGTAATACTACCTATACTGTATACTGCTTGGTATGCCCATGCGGTCAAAGGTATATCGGTAGTACCATACACCCTATGAAAGTGCAGATCTTGGAACCTCAGAGGGCCATCGCAACGAAGGATGTAACGTATCCGATGTCACAGCATTTTGAAAAAGAACATAAAAGCAAGAGGGATCTGTTGAGATTTTTTTGTATGGATCATGTACCCAATGATATATGAGGAGGCGACAGACAATTGATGCTTCGTCAATTAGAATCCAGGTACTTCATAGATGCCCAGACTAAAATGCCAATGAGGTTGAATAGTGAGGAGGAAATGGCCATACACCTATGATTTAGGTAGTCCAGGCTAAACCGTCTGTTATGAAGAGGGGACTATGGGGATAATTATTGTGATGGGGGGACACTATACAGTATATTCTGCATGTGGTATTTGAACTTGTTTTTCCAGGAGCATTCAAGGTGTGAGCAGACTTTATGCCCATTCAGGGCACAATATTACAAATATAATGGTTGTGCAACAATAGCAGCATCGTAACTATTTGGTGCCAATGGCCCATACACGGCGTGATAATATGTGACTTGTGGATACAGCCAGATGATTATACAAAACATAGACTTAACAGTGCATGATCTAATATGGCCGAAATGTAGGACAATGTGGACATATGTCCCTATATATATGTTGATCCAATGTGCCGAGAGAAAACCACATTAGAATTACAATGGTCATGATACAGCATTATATTTTTAAGCTATGCAGTGCCCATTCAGGGCTAAATAGAAAGGTTCCTGCAGATAATCGTATGATTAATTGAGCTCTGTCTGAAATGCATGCTCCAATATGGCCGAAACTCAATCATGTAGAAATGTGTCCTTCATTTATGTTGATGAAATGTTTACCCAATGAATTTTGTATTTATTGACGTCGTCTTGAGGTGCCTGCTGTCCTCGAGAAATGCGGTAACCGAAATGCGTCTGCATGTAATATCACCCCAATAAAATATGGGTGAACTGCTCCCTGGAGTGCTGGTATTATTTATGCCGTGCAGCTGAAAAAAAGAAAATATATATATATATATATATATCAGGCATCACACACCATTCTTCGTGGACTCTGATTTGGTAATGGTGTTAATGCACCCGGGGGAGGCAGATCTGTATGAAAAACTCAAATACATAAAGTGGTAATAGATTGGTGCCTTTTGGGCCGTTCCAGTGGTAGTAAATACTGGAATGACCTTGATGCTTTGCATGCCCTTGAAAGTCTGTTGTTACTGGGCTAGTGTCTGTATTGTGTGTGTTTAATGGCAATATGCACAATGACATAGGATGAACCTTTACATATTTAGGACACTATATTAACCGACTTGGCAATGTTATCTTTAACTAATGGAAAATGGGGACAAGGCATTATGTCAATGTTTGTCTCATTATAGGTCTTTCTGAGTGCTGAGCCTATAGGATCCATATCCTTATGTTAATGAGCAACATGCTCTAATCCAAGCATCCGAAGCCAAATCTTTTTTTTTTTACACATTCTTGGAGACTTAACCCTTCCCTAGAGAAAGGTGAGCTCAATTGCTTCGATTGTTTGGTGCCATGTGGGAGCTCTATATTTTTGTTGTGGCTTCCTTTGGGTCCCAGTCCATCCATTTTTCAAATTCGTTTTTATTTTCTTACTCCTTGTTATGTCCAGTCAGTTTTTGCAATCCAAGTGGTTCATGTACCTGTTTCCAGATATTGGCATAGCAAAGAGAGCTCAAGAGCTTCCTGGCTGTTTTGAGAAAGAGGTGACCTCCAGTCCAGTCCATGCTTATCCACGCTGTTCCCTGTAGTCTATCCCCATTGTCTCGGGTTGCAAGAAGTGGTCAAAACTGAGTTGACTATTTTTATGATTACTTATTTTGTCTACGTGAACTCCACTGAGACCGGAGTCTGAACGTACACGTATTGAAATTTGTCCACCCTAAAAATCGTTTTTTCACCTGATAGACATTGAATATACAATGCAGAAGAGAATGATGACTAATTGAAGGTGTAAACTGGATTGTATGAATTTTATTTGCAACCATAAAAATAATCTAATTTGGTTCTCGTTTTGGTTTGCATAATTTTAAATCTGTGGATTATTGTTGAGTAGTTCTCTTAAATTTGTAGTTTTCTTTGTGACCATTTAATGGTGATTGAATCAGGTTTGTAGGGTGTGTGCAATCATTGTGCTGGTTAGGGGTGTGCGGTTATATTATTGCATGTGACTATGTTGTTAATTATATAGGTTTGTGCATGTTAAGGTTGAGTGTTGGGAAGTTCTCTGATGTAATCGTGCATTCTTTATACGTCTGTATTCTATTACACAGGCAAGATAACAGCGGAAGGAAAATGATTTGGCTGATCAGCCGTGAGGCGGAGAGATCATGGCTTTGAATCGCAGCACGCCCAACTCCCTGTTTAATCCCCATGAATTGGGTACCAATCAGTTGGGGATACAAATGCATACAACTTATGTGAATGGCATAAATATTTTGTAATGGGTGTTCTGATTGTTTTGTATAATCATTTGGCAGTGTGTGTTGTTAATGTTTGTGGGATTTAAAATCGGAGCAGTGAGTTGTGCGAGTTCTGGCGGTATGATCATAAGACGGTGTATATGAATGAAGCCAGATTTATATTGCGCAACCTAGCCCCAGAGGGCGTCAAGGCGCCTAGTCAAATAAGAGGATAAGGTCAAAGAGCATGGTTACTGGTAGGCCTTAGTGAAACACCACGTCTTTAGAGCTTTCTTAAAAAGAACCATGGTGGGTTGGGTTTTGATCTCAGAGGGGAGGGCATTCCATAGTTTAGGGGCCACAGATGAAAAGGCTCTTCCGCCCCATCTGACTTTGTTTGTCCGAGGGACGGTGAGAAGGTTCTTATTGGCAGAGTGGAGGTTTCTGCTAAGGGTGTAGAGACTCAGAAGGGAGCTTATGGCCTCAGAGCTGCCGCCGGATAGGGCACTGAAAACTAGGCATAGGATTTTAAAAGACTCTGGACTGGATCGGGAGCCAGTGAAGACTCTTCCTAGCAAGAGAAACAGAGGCGGTGCTAGGAACGTCCAGAACAAATCTGGCAGCCGCTTTCTGGATGGTCTGGAGGCATTGGATGAGGCCTTTATTGATGCTTGCATAAAGGGCGTTACAATAATCCAGCCGTGATGTAACTAAGACCACCACGGTCTGTTTGTGGGCTTGAGGGGAGAGATAGTGGGCGATTTTTCTAAGAACCTTAATAACTCCCCAACAGGTAGAAACAGTTCTATTGACCTGTAGTGTCATGTCCAGAGAAGTGTCGAAAATCACGCCAAGATTCCAAGCGGAATTTGACGGTACGGGACAGGCTCTGAGAGAAGGAGGCCACCATTCATTGGACCAAATGTTTCGATCTTTACCGAAGATATGGAGTATTAGAGTACTGTTTGCGTGCAGTTCAGCAGTGCACGCCCCCTTCCTCGCATATTTTACATGAACATACCACACTTCTCAAAGATGCACCGAGTGGTCATGTTGCTTTTTAATATTTTGACTTTTTCTACTACTACTTGAAGCTAAACAGTATTTTGCTTGCATCATAGTCACAAAATATGAGAGGCCGACTGTTTTAGTACAAAACATTAATTAAAGCCAAGTGTTTTTAAGAAGGCAGAAACTTTACACTTAAATAACCTGTTCGATTAGTGTAGGATGTCCACATAAGATAAATTGAGCTACATGTAATCTAAATGGAACTCCTTATCATACTTGGTGGCTATCTTTAACATATGGCAGGTATCTTTCCCTTCTAGAACTAGATTTAATAACCTTTCTTGATATGTTTAGTTTCTGCCCCGTTAAAATATTTGTATTTGTCTGACATCTTGTATAATATCTGGGGTTCTTAAAATACTTTGGATGCTAGCATTCCTCCCCGTATCAATTTGTGTCTGGTCTATATTGCAAATGATGTTTAATGAAGTAAACGAAATGCATCTTCTAGACCACCCAGTGTAAAATGGGCTGTTAATGCATTGATATTTTGATTGATTCTATTTAGTACTGCAAATTGGAGCAAGGTCCATATTCATAGCACTCCATATATTCATTTTGAATCGCAAGTCCCAGTTCGATCATGAGACTTTCCTCCAACTAAAGTAAGATTGCCCTGAGGAAGGCCTAAGATAAAAATGTGAAGAACGTGAGACATGTTTTAATAGCAATGTAGCAGCTTAGCACAAGTGTCCCAATAGTTAAGCTCTTGTAGCTGTAGTGTTTTTGTTAGCTGTCCAAAACTTGTAAAACTTTCAGCTGGCAACCATCTCAGAGTTGATTCCCATTTGCAGGACTTGTTGGAACACATACCATCAGACCGGGCACTTGGACAGAATGCTTATGTTCTTTGTTTTCTAATCTGCGAGTTTGCTGTTCTTTTAAAAGGCAAGATATTTTAAGAACCTGTTCACACATATTTGCTGTGATGATGCCTGCATTTATAGCGATGTTTATAAATGCTCGTTTTGTCACTTCTCTCCCACTCATTCTGCCAGTGAATGTTGGCTTTGTTAGATTTGCTGCTACTTGGCGCACTCATCCTTCGGGTATCCTGACTAACTCCCACGGTCGGCTCTATATATAAATGAATAAGGCACATATTGTGTTGCAAATAGTACTTGGATGCGCACCCTTGAGTGCAGATCTGGGGCACTTTCATGGGCATCAATAGGAACACCTGTTCCAACCCGACCCTTATGTCATTGTGCCAGGTTGATCTTGCAGTGTGCCACCATGGGCAGCTGCCTCTGCACCTAAGCCCATAAAAGGTATCTCCATATCTGCTCTGGAGGGAGCTGAAGTTGAATATAGCGAATAATATTGTTGATTACATGTAAGAGTTAAAGCAACTTGCCTAAGGAGGCACCAAGGGGGTATATAGGACGTCCACTAAAAACAGTGCAATGCCTTTTAAGTGGATCATCAATATAATTTAGGAAAAGGTTTTTGTCAAATTGCTAAATGGGATTCAGTCTTAAGGGCCCATATGTATGAACACATTTTCTACCGCACACAGAATTGGTAAACCATTTGATGCATAAGGCGATTAGTTCGTGTGGAGCTTAAGGATACCTCATCCTTAGTCGCCAAGTTTCCATAGCACCAATTCCTGATTGATAAAATGGTATTCCATGGATGCTGCTATTTTGGTTTATTAGGTCGTCATTTATGCGGCTCTTGTACAATAGGTGTGCAATGTTGTAATGTAACATGGGTTTGTAGAGCGCAGCTTGTCACCGATGAGGGTATACAGACACTGATTAGGTGCGAGTAGGTGTGTGGTGAGGCTGGGCCCGTGTACAGGCAGTCTCAATGGTCCTGCAAGAAGACTTTGTTGCTCTAAGTGGGCAGGGTATGCCCAGACATGGTATCCCGTGCTCCCTATGCCACCAGATTCAAGTTAGTCTGGTTGATGGGGGTGATACGCCAAAACCAATCCCAGGATGCTTGTTTCTGGTCCAGGGAGGACCTGGTTTGGCATTTCGGATTGGACTGTTCCCCTGAGCAGTAGGGTCAAGACTGATTTGCATATGGCTGGGCCAAACTGGAATTGCAAAACGAGCAAAAAAACAATGATTTTAACCCAGATTTGTGACTGGGGGTGAATATTTGATTGTTCTGCATTCCGTCCATCACCTGCTCTTTTTGCTTTTGAGCTTGATCACAGGCAGTCTTGAAGGTCCTTCAAGAAGACAATTTGAAAAGCCAGGTCTTCAGCTTCTTTCAAAATTCAAGAAGTGAGGCCTTGATATGTTGGGGGAGGTTGTTCCATGATTTGTCGGCTTGGTAGGAGAAAGATCGAAGTACCATTTTGCTTCTGTGGATGTGGGGTGTGTGTGTGGGTGCGCGTGTGTGTGTGTGTGAATGTGATGCTGAGCAAAGTTGTGTGGTGGGTTGTGGAAGTGAAGCCAGTGATTGAAGTATTTGTGATTTGTGATATCAAAAGAAGGGGAAAAGGGGGTAGGACAATTATTTGAAGTATTTGTGCCTCGTGTATTGTAGTGACTGGAATGAGTGTGTGAAAAGTTTGAACTGACGGCCCTTCTGGATGAGGAGCCAATGGAGCTGTCTGAGGAGTGGTGTGGTCCGGGTTTGGCGCCAGAGGCTGCGGGTGAGTCTGACCACTGCATTTTGGATAGTTTTAAATCTGTGAAGAAGGTGGGTTGGGATGCCAGAGTAGAGTGGATTGCTGTAGTCCAATCTGCTTGTGATCAGGTATTGTGGTACATCTGGTGTTCAGTGGGAGTCACTTAAAGATTTTACGTAACATGGGTAAGATGTGGTAGCATGAGGAGGGGACAGCGTTGACATGGGACTTTATGCCAAGGTTGGTGTCCAGGGTGAGGTCTAGGTTCCTTGCGTGGTAGGCTGGGTGGATGTGGGTCTGGGTTTGGTGGGCCACCAGGTAGAGTCCCAAAGTGAGCTCCTATTCCCGAAGATTAGTAGCTCAGTTTTGTCATTGTTGAGCTTGAGGCATAATTATTTTATCCAACTGGCCGCAATAGGCATGCTGCATAGTTTGGGGTTTGTCTTGGTGGTGACGGTGTCCTGTGAGTGGGAAAAAAATTAGCTTGGTGTCTTCAGTGTAGGAGGTGATGTTGATTCTGTGGGATCTGATGCGGTTAGCCAGAGGAGTCATGTGTATGTTTAGTGTGGGGCTGAGTGATGATTCCTGTGGGACTCAGCAGACGAGGTCCTTGAGTTTTGATTTAAACCACATGAGCTTGACTAGTTGTGTTCTTCCTGAGAGGAAGGAAGCTATCCGTTTGAGTTCTAGTCCTTGTACTGCCTTTGTGTATGTTCTGACAATGAGTACAATGAGTATCCATAGCCGCAGAGAAATCGAGGAATCGGAGGGTGGCAGTCTGTTGAGGATGATGTGTTTGTCACCTGTGGCTGTTTCGGTGCTGTGGTTGTTTCAGAATCCTTATTGTGAGTCATCAAAGAGTTTGTGGCCTTATAGGTCATTATAAAGGTGTTTGTTGATGGTATTCTCAATGACTTTAGCTGGGAAGGGAAGCACCAAGATGGTCATGTAGTCGCTGAGGTCTTTGAAGTCGGCTGAGTGTTTTTTGAGGAGGTCAGTGACTTCAGCGTGATTCCAGCTACCTGGGAAGGAGACTGTCTTCAGGGAGGCATTGATGATGGAAGTGAGTGCAGTGCTGATCGTAGCTCTTCCCAGGTTGTAGATATGGTGGGTGCAGGTGACTGTGTGTGCCCAAGACTGGACTGTGTTTGTTATTGCTGCAGTGCCCTCAATGGGTAGAGGATTCCATGTTGTCAGTTGTTAGTCTTTGGTTGATGAGGTTAGCAGGCTGAGAAAATCAGTGGGGGGTGGCTGGGGTTCGAAGTTGCTGTAGATCTTGGTGTCTTTTTTTCGTTGAAATTGGAGAGTCGGTTTCAGAGTTCTTGTGTAGGGATGAAGGTGTTGATTGCGGCTGTTGGGTTGGTGAATTCCTTGATGATGTTGAAAAGTTCCTTGCAGTTGTTTGACCTAGATTCGATTCTTAGGGTCAGGGCCTTTTTCTTGGCCTCTTTCACTTGATGGTGATGTCTACGTTCAGGCTTGTTTCTTGCGGGGGTTCTCCATTTCCTTTCAAGTTGTTTGCAATCTCTCTTGGATTCTCTGAGGTTAATGTTGTAATGGCTAGCTTGCTTGTTGGATCTTTTGGGTTTGGTGTTTTTTTCAGGGACACCATGGTATTGGCACAGGTGGTGATCCAGTTATTGAAGTGGTTTGTGTCATTGATGAGGTTGTTGGTGGGGTCTGGGTAGTTTAGTTGGAGGATGTAGAGCGATGATTCAGTTTCTGTAACTTTCTTCCAGCAGTGGCTTGGAGTTTTGATATCCTCCGTAAGGGTGATTGGCGGCCATGTTATGTGGAGGTGGACAATGTGGTAGTTTGTCCATGTGAGTGGAGTGCTGTGGCTTACTTTAACCTTGTCGCTGGAGTGAAAGATAGGGTCCAATGTGTGTCCCATGATGTGGGTAGGTGCTGTGTAAGAGCTGGGTGAGGCCGATGTTCTGTGGATTTTGGGTCATTGACATGAATGTTGAGATCGCGTAGAAGTATGGCGGCTTTGGCGCCCATGGGATGGAGGTTGCTGAAGTGGGTGAAAGGACCAGGATCCCTTTTGATATGGTTTTACAGTCTGTCTGAAGCTTGAAGTGCAAGTGTTCCATAAAAGTGGATCCTGAGTCAGTGTATGAGGTACACTTGGAGGTCTCTGTGGATGATGGTGATTCTCCTCCTGCTCCTCCTGGTTTATGGGGTTAGCCTTAGTGCAAAATTGTGTATCCAGTAAGGATAGTTGCAGAAATGTCAGCAGCCGAAGTGGGGTTTAGCAAGGTTTTGGTGAGGAAGAGGAGGTCCGATGCATTGGTGTCTTAGAGGTCCCAAAGCTTAGTAGAGTGCTTGCCGAGTGAGTGGGTATGAGGAGCATGCATGTGAGTGAATGTTGTTGTGCAGGGTGCGTTGGTGGTGTGTGAATGCTGTTCTTGAGTTTTGACTTGATGAGGAATGTGGTGTGTGTATGTAGAAGCATATAAAGTGGCAATGCGAGCTGGCAAAAGGGTCCGCCGTGGCTTGGCACCAGCATTTGTGGCAGTGTCCTGGGTTCAGCAGATGGAGTCCATGGACCGTGTAGCTGCGGAAGGTGTTTGGACCAGGGTTACTGGCGCTGGGCGCAGTGAAAGTGTGGACAGGTTGGCATTCCTTTCACATGCCTGCAGTGTGCCAGCAGAGCTCTTCCGCTGCACAGCCGTGCTACAGCCTACATTATATAGGGCCCTGGAGAGTGGGAGGAGCATGGGTGCAGTGGGCGAGCTCAGCAATAACTGGAAAAGTCTGCTGGTGAGCAGGAAAGTCTGACGGTTAGAGCAGGAAAGTCTGGTGGGAGCAGGAAAGTCTGGTGGGAGTGGTTAAAGAGAGGCAAAGGGTCGATAGAATAGACAACACAAACTAAGAAAGAGTAGTTACCGAGTTGGGGGCAGAATGAACAACTAACAGACATGCATTTGCAATGCAATAGGTCACGCATTACTGATAGTTTGAGGTATTGGCGTTGCAAATAATAATAAAACGCCAATAGCTCATATTTTCAGTAATGCAAGACCTATTGCATTGCAAATGCTTGTGTAGTGAGCCAGGAACCAGCATTATATGTCTCGTTGCAGTACCGCAAGCTGCTCTTAGATCTCCCTAGTGAGTAAGGCACCAGCACTACATGTCTCAGTGCAGTACCGCAAGCTGCTCCTAGAGGTCCCTAGTGAGCAAGGCACCAGCACTGCATGTCTCGGTGCAGTATCACAAGCTGCTCCTAGAGGTCCCTAGTGAGCAAAGCACCAGCACTGCATATCTGTCAAATGAAGCCATCTGGACAAGAATAGAAGTTGGTGACCTGAGCAATAACGAGGCACTTCTTTTTAAAAGGCAGGGAGACTACCTACTGCTATACAAACACATCTCATGAATGAAGAAAGAATGGAAGAGCAATCCAGTGTTTCCCAGATTTACTTCTCAGCGAACCTACAAAGGGTCCTGTCGGGGCCAGCTTCTATCGCTGTTGTCACCCAGTGCGACTGTTTGTTGGTGCCCCACCCACTATGACCTCCTTTTACATGAATTTCGTCACTACCAACTGCCCTTTAACAGGGACACTCCAGTCCCCACAACCCCTACTCTCACATAATTTTCTTCAGTTTTATTGTGGTACTCCTACCAGAGCATGGTGTCAGAGCAGTTTTCATCACACATATGTTGCACAGAGACCATCAATCATACATGTGTAAATCATTGTGTAGGAAATGATGCATAAGAAAGAGGACTACCAGTAATAGGAGTCAGATGTCACCCACCCTGGTAGGCAGTATAGTTTGAGCGCTTAATCTGGAGAAGCAATAACTCAGAACTAAAAACCTACTACCATGGTTGGGGGTTGGCTTTACTAATAAGACTTGATTTTCTAACCCTTTTTGCAACATTAGGAACACTGGGGAAGGAATCATAACACTGTAACCCATACTTTGTAGCTTCAATGCAGATCTTTGATGGCATTTAATAGCTCACTGTTCTATATTAAGATTTTAATATATCATTTGCAAGTAACAAAAGGATCTGTCCGACATTAGCAGTAACCCACCGAGCTACTTACATTATATGCACTTTTGTGATCTACATGGTACAAGTGCTTTGCAGCATGCATATTGACCCTCTGAACTACCTTATGATGAGTCAAAACTTCCACTAGACAAAACTCCATGATTTGACAATGTTATTGTTGCTTCATAATTGCTGCAGGCAAGGAACGCTGCTGCATGTGCTTTAAAATTCACTATATACTTGACAACATAGCGCCCCAGAACTCAGCGCCTGGTGTGGTGGCACCGATTGCACCACCCTTCAGCCGGCCCTCGGTCCTGTCTCCAAAAATAGTATTTAATTTTAATTCATAATACATTACATGCCAATCCGAAAACTCTAGATATGGTGACGTTGCTTGGATTTCTAAAAAAATGTACAACATTTTTGGAGAGAGAACAAGATGTATATTATACACTCGGTGAAAGCCAGATGAGTAGAACAGAATACTATAAAGAATTGTCGAAAGGCTCTTGAACCCATTGTATTGATGCAGAGGCTTCCTACACTGCTGCTTGACTTCTTGGCTATCCAAACTATGATTCTTTGCCTCATAATGTGGGACACTGGCTGGCATGGGCTGGAGCTTCATTGCACAGGTGAGCAAAAAGGCTTCCATGGTGAGCTCAGATTGCTCTAGGTCTCTGGTTCTCAGCATAGGCTTTTCCCACATAGATTACGATTTATTTAACTCGGTGTGATTAATGTTACCTGTCACTAATGTGAGAGTATGGATTGGTTTGCAATGGAAGATCAGTTTACTTGGGTTTGCTGGGTCCTTAGGAACAGTATACTTTGTGGTTTCTGTAGGATTTCCTAAAGGATGCTTTCTGTACCTTGGTGGCAGTCCTGTGATGTAGGAGCTTGTGAGATGGTCTCTGCCCAGCGTAGGCTCATAACTAGTCGGTGTTGTATCAGCCTGTTCAAACACTCGTGGCTATAGGACTGAACTCCAAGGGTCTCCACAGAGCACCTCTCGGACCTTTAAGGTGAACAAGCCTGCCCCTGTCTTTTGTTTGTGTCCCTAAGCTTCACTCGATAATGCCTCCTGGCAAGACACTGTACTTGTCCCATGAGTGCATCTGGGTGGAAAGGTGGAGATGCACTAGACAATCCCCTGAAACCATTCTATTGTGTTTTAAAGCAGGGATTCAGTGGATCTTTGCAACAATCCTACCCTGTCCTAGAGGAGAGAGGCTGTTTGCCCCTGTTTTAGTCCCCAGAGGTAATCTGCACTTTAAGCGAGAAACTGTAGTTTTGTAATGAGCCTACCACAGTCTAGTAGCGAGGCCCCTGTATCGCTGCACCCGTTTCCTCAAACATTGGGCCGTGTTGGTGAAAGGCTGAGTCTGTCTACATACATTCCTCAATCCATCTGGTCGAAGAGGTGAAAGGTTCAGTATCTCTGTCTGAGTCCCTTATTTAGCCACACTGTGTAGAAAAGGCTCTCTCGGAATGCTCTATTCTACACTCGGAATGCTCCCTACCACTTTGCCAACCTCCTCAACTGCCCTTGCTATGTATAAATCCCTCCAACCAACATTCTAGCCATTTGAACAACCTCGAGATCTATATTCCAGTCCCCTCAATCCAGCCCTTCTGAGTTTGAATACAGAGATCCTCCCGTACCTATTACCTCAGCTATAGGCTTTCAGAAGTGACACTCGATCCGGAAGGTCAAGTTCTCTGTGTCACTTGCTCGGGTCGCTGCACTGTACCGCCCCAGTGTTGTGATGGGGGGCAATCCTGCGTGCAAAAGTAGAATCTTTTAGTTTGATTATCCTATTGGAGTCAAATGGTTCTAATTCGGTTGTTTTGGAAAGACCCATTTGCACTGAAATACACATATTGGAATCTTTGTTTTTCCATCACTACCACTAAATTCCCCTCTGGCTTTCTGTGCCGTATCGGACCCCTAGCGCTGGGAAGCCCTTAAGCAGCTATGTGCTTTAAAAATCCTATAACGAACTAATCTGTATTATGATTAGTTGGCAAATTATCGCATTAACCCTAAACCCCGGTAATGTGCCTTTTAGTCAAGCAGATTTCCCATTCTCACTGTTTACTTAATCACGAATTGTTTGTATCATTTGTTCTGAAATATATGTAATTTGGACAAATCATTCCACCCGGACATTGATTGCCATACGCTTAAGACAGAAGGTACTGCCAAGCCTCCTTTATCTCGGATATTACCATTGTCTGCAGCAGCACCACTTGCCAATCTGTTTCATGCCCATGCATTACAGGTTCTGCCCTTCTTTTGTTGTGTGATGCACACAGTCCTACAAGATGTCGCTTTAGGCCCAGCTATAGCCTTGCCTTTCCATTCTGTTTCTAGCACAGGACCACCTGGCCCCTTCTGGAGGACTTGGGTTTCTGGTTTTGCCGTCTGTCGCTGGCAGTCTAAATGCTGTAGCAGAGGGGTGCTGTATTGCTCCTGCCGCATTGAAGGCTGGGTATCTGACTAGTAGCTGCCTGCTGCTCTGGTTTCCATGGGCACGGCTGGGCTGCTGCTTCACACCACATAGGGCGATGTCTGAATGGATTTTCTCATAAGCGTTGATAAAAGATGCTGAGCTAGTGGGTCAGGTGATCTGTTGAGTTGTACGCATACGTTGGGTATGACCTACTTCGATTGATCTGTTCACCTTGGAGAAGACTCGTGGTAAGAACTGAAGAAACCGGTTCCATTTCCCTATCTGGGTGCATGTGAGCCTGTGCTTGTATGTCCCTTCCCCTCTAGATGTATGAGGGTGCACAATCATGTGCCTCAGTCTATCCGAATGTACAAGGCTTTCGGTTTCCTTTCCAAATCCACCGGGAGGTATCAGTAGTGCTATGCGCACAATAACACTAATGAAGGACATGACGTTACGAACCACTGTAATGATCAATATTCAGTTGGATGCTAGACTCCTCCCCATCTAGATGTGTGAGAGCTTGTGATGCTGTGTCCCTTCTCACCCGCATGTTTGAGGGCTTGTTCTTTCTTATTCCACGCCACCAGAATGCGTGAAGAGTGAAGATGCTGCGTGACATCCTATCAGGAACTGAGACTTTGGGGTTTGTACCAATCCCATTAGGCAGTATAAGGGTCTGTGCTTCTGCCAACCCAACCCATCTGGGTGTATGATGGACTGACATGTAGTCTGCACCTGCGTCCGATCCGTATGATGGCCCATGATGCTCCCCTTTTGGGGTAGTGATGGTGTCTGAATGAAAGCGGGATCTCACTTTGTTCCATAGCCCTATGTTTTATCACATCTCAATGCCCATTCGATTCCCCATGTTAGACTAATGTTCTGATTTGTTACCTTTACCTTTGTAAAGCGCTCTGATATCCAAGTTCGCACTATATAAAACTGTATAAATAAATAAGTAAAATAAATAAAATGTTTTAGAGTCTATCATTAGGGGAAATTACACATACTTTACTAGCACAGGTGCTGCAACATTGTATGGTCTTTGAGAAGTATGAGAAGCCCGTTCTTCTGCTTGTTAGCCTCTCCGCGTACCCCCTCTCAATCGGCCTTCCCGAACCTCTGAGCTGGTTTGGATATACATTCTCCATCTTGGTGATGCAATTGACTGTGCTTAGCGCTCCCAAGGTTAGCGCGCATGCTGCATCCCTTCCTCACTGACAGTACAGAACCCTCGCCCGTCTCGTCTGGTGTGGCCTGATTGTTTCTTTAGATCCTTTGCTGGGTCTCCTTCCTTCCATCCTCAGGTCCCCTCTCAAGTCTTATCTCTAAGCCCCAAGACAGCCGAGAGAGAAGCAGCATCAGAAGCAATTCACAGAGTGTAGAAAGGAGATTTGTGAGGCTGGGCATTTGTGAATTAATGTAATGTAAACACCGAGCTAGCTGGCTTCCCGTCTACGATAGAAAGTAACCAATGTAATTGCCTGGATGCGTATTTACAACTTCAAACGAGCAATGACTTTGGCTGACTGTGTAGTTACAACGTGAACCAAGTAGTCCATTGCTCACCCAGATATCCGTTTGTAATGTTTTGTTGACTTAAAATGGCTACCTAACTGTGCCTAACTGTGTTGTAGGGTGAGCAGAATAGAAGCCTAAATCGACTAACGTCCGGTACCACACGAGGTTACCATGGAGACCTTTTACTGTAAATGGTTTGTAGATGCTAATAAACGCAAGCACCAGTCATCTACACATGCATACATGTTCGTTCAGTTTTTAAATGCCCCTTGCTGTTTCTAATCTCGTCCCAAAGTGCAGGACCGAGCTCGTGCACGTGCAGTCAACTTCACGTGCAGTGAGGATACACAGTTCTCAGAGGGGTAAGCTTTAGATGGAGAGGGGATACATTGCGTTTCTTAGAGACAATAAAAAAGAATCTCATGCTAATTTAGAAACTGAAAGCATGAGGGGTGTGAAATGTAAATATTTTGTGGCGTGCTCTGAACTACTATGTTCATTCAGATGTTTCTTGTAGCTGACAAACTACTCCCTACACTGAGCAAAAGGCTGCCTGTTCCTCCATTTGATTGTATTCTGTTTATACCCACAGACCCAGAGTCCCAGCGGAAGCGGACTGTACAGAATGTTCTGGACCTTCGACAGAATCTGGAGGATACCATGTCCAGTTTGCGGGGGTCAGCGGTGTCGCACAGGTAAGGCTTCAGAACACTTGTATCCCACTGCCCAGACTGACAATCTCACTTTATGTATAAAGTTGGTATAATAAGGGAAGGGGAGGCCCAGTGCCATTGGAATTCAGCAAGAACTCTAAAACACGTGACACTCTGTGAGTGCAGGTCCTCCTTCACTTAAAATGCAGATTCCCCACGATGCCTGTCCCAGGTCCTGGCAGTAGAGACCATTGTCTCCTGCACAAAGATGGTCTGACCCGGCTTCTCCAACGAGTAGCTCTTGAGCTACTGCTATCTCTCAATCTACCTGTGAGTAGCTTGCCTGGGGGCTGTCCAGCTTGTTAAATTATATGCTTTAGCTTGAGTGAATTAATACACCTACACCAAAATTGAGTGTATATTTGAGGCGCATGTTTATTTTCAGAACTCCTAAGATACTTAGAGAAAAATGAGTGATTTTCCAAAATACATTTAAAGGATATATTTGAGTGATATATCATGTGGCATTGGAGATATTTGTACAAATGGTATTTACCTTGGTGCCCGAGACTTAGCAGCTATGGTTGTTATGTATTACCCATGTAGAGTCATTCCATATTGACAAAGCCTTTTTAACATTACTGCGAACTACGATACCTGATGCACTGAAGTGATCACTGCTAGTAATTACGCATTTAGTGACCAGTGATGTAATCTTTTCTTCTGTGGTTACTATTACAACACTAGTAATATGAGAAGCTCTGGATGAGTTTCATTAAACAGAAGTAGCTCGTATTACAGAAAAGGTTGGAGACTAAAAGATCCTTTGCTCCTGCACTCAAAATCGCAACATGGACTCCAAGGGATCTGTATCAGCTGAATTAAACTCCAGGGGTTGTAGTGCTAATATCACAGTGGCCTTGTGGAGGAAGACTCGAATGTTCCTGTGGCACAGTCGAGAATATTCTCCCCTTCAAAGTGCCTTGCAGCAGGAAGTCTTCAAAGCTTGCGTTCGATACAGTGAAGGGCATTGTCTTTATTGATAACTTGAGTCGCTGCTATAAATAAAGTTAAGAAAGAGCGGTCATTAAATTCTTATTTTTAGATCTGGCAGGAACTCTCCGCATCGGTTGTGCTTGAGGACGCTGTCTCTTGATCTAAGATCAATTCTTCATTTGCTGTAGCACGAGCCACAGTGCGGTTGGATCCAGGTGTGAACCCGCTCCCATATTCTTCGCATTCTCTGGGGATAGGGACACTTTGGGACAATGTGTCCTGCACTCTGTATTCAATATGGCACAGAAATGGTATTTGATGTACACTGCCCTGTTAAGCCGTCATCCAGTGGCAGGTCATTGTATGGTCCACAAATTATCACAACAATGCATGCATTGATAACATCAATAACTTTGCTCCACCACCGAGTCGATCCGCCATTGTTGTTTATTGTTCCCTCAAAAGAGAACTTTATCCCATCATGAGCTCGATTTTCCTTAGATTGCAGCTCTTACCCCTCCTTGCCCTTGTGGTAAGATGTATCTCCTTAACACCCCCCACGGTAGTCCGCCAACCCTGCCCACTGCGCTGAGCTTTCAGAATGATTTAAATATCTAATTACTCTGGGCTTTGTGTGATAGACTTTACGTTAGAATCTACTGCTATTCTATGTGTGTTCGTATTTTTGTTGTTGTATATAACTTTCATTGTCATGTTGTGAAGCATTCTGGCACCTTCGGGCCTAGAAAGAGGTGTTGAAAATTTTGGAATCAATAGCTTTGTGTTTGTTGCCAATGGAAACGTGCTGTGTATTGTAGATACAGGTGGAGCACGATTAGTAGAATGGTGGCAACAATTGTCATATCTAGCGCTGGAGTCAAAGATCCCTCTGAGATTTATTTGTTTCTATCTGAGAAATCACTTTGTGTTTTATGCCTTTACTGAGAGCAGAGCCGGGTTTCTTGAACTGTAGGTTTGACCTCTGCAACCTCTCCTTCTCTGGTGTTTCCTCCTTCGACTCACAATCTCGCTCTCCTTTCCAGTCAGTCATACAGAGTCCCTTTAAGCTCTGCTCTGGAGCTAAAGAGCACTTAAAGGGCACTTATGGAGCTTACCACATACGTGTGGCGGTCAGTCATCGGTTGAGACCAGGCGTGATGCACAAAAGCCATTGAGAGCAAGCGGTAGTTTGGGGTGGCTTGTTCGAGATAAATAGACCCCCATCTCCTGTCAATATCTAGCATTGTAAATTGATGTATGTTTTTTTCATGACCGTTGTAGTGGAAAACAAATCACTGCGTTTGCACTAAACTGCATCCATTTCTGAGCTATCTCCAGTGATGCCTGGTGCTTAGGAATAGCAGTGTAGGTATGGAAGTGCCTGTACCTAACCTCTACCGAAGCTACCAGAGACACATGATCAATAATGACCACTTGCTGACATGCCTCTCAGCATTGAGTAGCAGCCGCATCATGTCTGGATAATGCAAGAGTTCAGTTAGAAGTTCATTCACAAAAACATATGTATTCAGTATTTTTGTTGTGATTGAATTTAAACCTCTCCTGTTGAGTTGTGTGTAGCCTACAACTTAATTAACCTGGTAAGTTTATGGACTTAATACAGCTTTGCCTGTGGCCGAAGTTTCCAGCAAATAAGGCAGAGAGACTCTCCCACCAAAAGTTTTTGGTAGTAAAATTCTCCCACTAAATACAGGTTTTGCTTGGGGTTTCTCCTGCAACCCCCCCTTTTTTTGGGAGGGGGCGATTAAATAGCATATTATGTTAGAAATTGCTTAGTTAGCTCATATAGATGGGGGTGGGGAATGTTGAAACGTTAACCAACTTCTCAGACCTCTGGTCCCTTGCTGCCTCGTTAAACTCGGACCTGTCTCACAGATTACTCCATTGGTACCCCTCGTGCTGGAGCACTCACTGACCAATTTAGCATTTCTCAGTTGTTGCCAAGATTGTTTTTTGTATTATGGCTATAGGTAGCAGCTTTTCTTGTTTTTCGTGTTGATGTTTAGGTTTTGGCTTCCTTCTTGCTTTTCTTTTGATTTTATGTATATGTCGAAATGTGCCTGTGTCTCCGGCGATCACTGGCTGACTTTCGCTCGCCATTATTCTCAGGAGCCCACGATGAGGCACTGGCTGAAATTAATGTTTGCTCATATAATAGGTAGAACGTATAAAAAAACTTTTCAGCAGACTGCTTCTGGGAGGTAAGCGACTAAATCCTTTTTGGTGTGAGGGCCTATGATCTTGTCCCCTCCAAGGAAGACTTGTCAGAACAGCTGATAACTAGGGACAGAATTGTCCTTGGTAAGACCATTGTCCATCATCCTAGTTGTGCACAGAACCCAGCAGGTGATCTCTGACCGTGTGTAGGTTTTTGATATCGTCTGTGGCTTTCAATTAATCCTGGAGCCTTGATCCTCTCATTCTGGGGGGAGTTGGAGGGGGAGGGGGAGGCGGAGGCGCAAGTCAAAATGCATGAGTTGTGGTATCTTCAAGGCATTCTAGCTGATCCTTTACCCAAACCAAACTGACAATCCGCAGTGCCCATCCGCTGGAAGGGCACAGCAGTTGGCATACTGTGCACAGAATCGGCTGTTTTCAGTACATAATAGATGAAACACGTAAGGGTATAGATTATACATGCCATCTTCAGTGACTTATGCCCGTGGCTGACTAGCCCTTACTGCCTCTCTGCTCATACCTAGCGCAAGGCCACGTAGAAGTACTTCCCTCCCTTTACTCGGACTAGGAACAAGTCTCCAGTTTCAAATCAGGTGCCCTTTCTCATTTCACATGCCACAAACTTTGTCATTTAGCTCCTAGCATTTCCCTCCCTCTTCTTTTTCCAAGGCTTCACCTTTCCTTACCGGCAGGCTGGAGGGGGCTATTCTTCGGGGCAGAGAGGTAACTTTTTTCCAAAAATGAAGAGTGCCTGTCAAGCAGAGCAAAGCTCACACTCTTCATGTCCAGGTCAGGCTAAACTTTGCCAAGCTGAAGATGCTGCAGCCCTGTAGGTGTGACCTCCTCACCCTGGCAATGGTGGTCCTCCACCTCCTCATGATGAGGGGACAGCCTCAGTCCGGGGCACTGCAGTTTTAAGCCCTGAAGTGCCCAGAGCCTACTGTCCATCAGTGACGTGAAGTTAGTCACAGAGTGGGGTGAGATCGGCAGTCTCACTGACCCCATCCCACTCTGACAAGTGAGGAACTCTCACAACTCCTCATTGGGTGACCCATAAAAAGTTAGTCAATGAGAGGAAACTGCAGTCCCTATCATCCAAAACCACTGAGGCTTCCCCCACCACCTGAGATCACTGCTGCAGGCCAGTAAGTTGTCTTTTGAAAACATTTTGGAGCATACATGTGTGTATATATGATTGTATTTGTGAGTGTGTGCTGTGAATGGGAGTATGTGCACATATATGCGCTTGTGAAAGGTGGGTGAATGTGTGCACACATATGAATGCATGGTGTGCATGTGTGGCACGCCCGCTCCCCACCTCCTTGAATTACCGGCCACCACTGCTTACTGGTATCTTCTATCACTGCTCCCCTGCAGTCAGAGGTTGCTGTCTTGTGTTCCCCTTTGCATTCTTGTTTGAGACCTCTTTGCTGAGCTCCTTACCTGACCATTCCATCTCCTCCATATGTGGTATATTTCTATGAGCATTGTTGAATTTTTCTGTGTTTTCTTTTATGCAGCTCTTTGGAAATGACCTGCTATGACAGCGATGAAGCGAACCCCCGCAGCATTTCCAGCCTATCCAACCGCTCCTCTCCCATCTCTTGGCGTTATGGCCAGTCCAGCCCCCGCCTGCAGGCCGGTGATGCCCCTTCGGTGGGCGGGGGCTGTCGGAACGAGGGGGCGAACCCCAGCTGGTACATGCATGGAGAACGCAGCCACTACTCTCACACCATGCCCATGCGCAGCCCCAGTAAGCTCAGCCACATCTCCCGCTTGGAGCTGATCGAGGCCCTGGATCCAGACGATAGTGATATAAAGTCTGGCTACATGAGTGACGGCGACCTGCCGAATAAGCCCATTCTCACCGAAGACGAAGATATCACCACAGGGTAAGTGCGTGGTTCAGCCAAAGAGAATCATTGGGGACACGTAAGAGTCCATGGCAAAAAATAATGCATGACCATGTAATTGTACTTGAGACTGATCACTTCTGAGAATATTGGGCATGTGACGCCCTCCTTGCTTGATCGAAACCTGCAATGCTACAAAAACTGATTGGATAGGTGAACTGATCGAAACCGAGACCTAACTTTCAACACTGAATTAAACTTTACTGAACTTGGACAGAAACTCTTGTACATACATAGTATCTGAAGCTTCTTGGGTATTTCCTAACTAATATGGCTTCCTATGGCATACTGCTGTATCGAAAGGAAAAACATTATGAAGTGTGAGCTCGAAGATAACTGTTAAATGGGAAGTGTTAGCCCATACTAAACGATTCTTCAAATTTATTCCACCACTCTGAATCGTGATTGGAGTCTAAACGAGATTAAGCCAGAAATAATTAACAACTGACACCAATATGCGCAATTTTTGGGCAAGGAGTGCATAACAGATCTGAGTGAACTGTTTCTAAACATGTATGTGTGCACTGGTGCATTATGAATACACCGATTTAATGCCTCTTACCACAAGAAAGAAGTTACAATACATGTCAAACACATCTAGAATGTCCGCGGGCAGGAATTATCAATGGGCTTGTTTTCCACTTTGGGGCGCTGAATGATGTCATAGAAAACATAAGTGAAGCCTGAATAGTGTACTCTGTTCTCGCAGGGGGACAACATGCCCTTGGTGATACTTACCTGTGTACAACAGTACATTATACTACAGCTGCCACTCTGCATCCTTTCATTCTTTCCTCCCTCACGGAGAGCCAGAATATGGAGTTAGAAGATTTTACAAGAAGCGGTTGATTTCTGTCTTAGTGTTTTAAATTTCTCTTTAAAATGCCACCAAAGAGTGAGAAATAGGCAATCAGTTTCTGAGAACATCTCCCAACATCCACCTATTTGAGATTAGTTTCACCTTGAGACACAAAATCAATTACTAGAAAAACATCTTGGCTATTGTATTGATAGCACAAGCCAGGCCACATATGATAGGAATATATAAAAAGACATAGTGCAAGGCCATATACATCTTACACACTTAGATTGTCAGTGAGACAACTTCAATGTTTCCAAAGATTATTGAGTCCAATAGATCAGATGTATTCTGTAAAGTACTCAACACTTCATTTGAGATGAAGAACCCAATATTCTATCTCTTAGAATGCAATGAGAAACTCGTCACTGTACCAGATACGGCTTAAAATGGTGGGACTCCAGCCTTTCCTGATGAGAGGGACAATCACGGGTAGGAATCTTTGTGTAACATTTTTGCAGTACGTCCAGCATGTGGCTAAGATATGCAGCTTCCGCTGTGCCTTATATTTTGAGATATTGCCAACTGACTGATGGCTTTTTCTCCGTGATTGAGTAAGCCTATAGAAATTCTGCTTTTGAGATGATGGATGGGGTATCCTAAGTGAACCATCTGTTGGAAGCAGCAGACCCAGAGGGAAAGATATTGGTTTTGAGGATATATATGAATCCGAGAAAGTAAATTATAATCAAATGGAAGTATAAATAACTTAACCCTAGATATCAATATGAAAGTATCTCTAAATTCACTTAAAAATAGTAGGCAAATTAAGTCTTTGTTACTTTATTAAATATCACATAAACTGTCTTTAAAGTTTGTAACATTTGTTAAAAGGTTTTCTGTTGCATAGACTGTAGGATTGTAATTCACAATCTTAATTACTTTTTGGCAAGAGCAAATTGACATTTCACAGAGCAATCAAAACTTCTTCAGCCAGCATTCCTTTTTACACTGCTCATGACCTCACAGATGATATCCCTGGTTGAATCCCCGATCGATTCTTTGACATATGACCTCAACAGTAACATCATTGTCGCACTGTGCTTGGTATATGGAACAACTGGCATGACATGTGGTCAGATCTTATTTGTAAAGCTGACAGGCCATCACAAGACGTGGCTTAAGACAATCATGCCTGTCCTTGCTGTACTCCATGCCGCAGATCATGAGGCCATGGCATGTGGCCAGACACTGTGTAGCGTTTTTTTTATTTTACGGAGTTTTATATAGCGTGAACTTGACCAGAATCGGGTATCAGAGCGCTTTACATAGCACCAGTTGCATTACATGAGGACACATACATTTTTGGTAGGCACGGGGAGATTAATTGAATTGCCCAGAATCACAGGATGTTCAGCGTCATTGCCGAGACTCAAACCCAGTTCCTCAGATTCGAGGTCGACCACCTTAGCCATTAGGCCAACTCCTCTCTTTAAAGTATATGGGCTTTGTTTATGCCCTGTTGATACTAAATGCAGCGTGCAAACATACCTTGCATGCAGCCAGGCTTGCAGGTACCTGGGCCATAGAGGGCAAGGCCTGTGCTGTCAATATCGTGGTGACTTTTTTAATGATGGCATCAGTAATATCATTTATGATGTCATGTATGAGTGCATGGGGAAATTTTGGCTGCAAAGCTTACTGTACTAGTGAATTTTAGGGTTTTTGAGGTTTTTGTTGGTAGATAGAGTAACTTCATCTGTGTTTTATCTGGAAATGTGCCTTAATAAAATAATTTAGTGAAGGGTAGTATATGATCATAGTGGAGATTATGTTGTATGTTTTAATGATCGTCTTAACCACTGCCTGCAGAGCATTGCCTGCTGTCATTCCCTGTAGTCAGTGCCAGGGAAATTATGTGACAAAGGAGGACAAAGCTCTGCTGCTATAGTGCTTTGACAAAATTATGCTGTAGAAAAAGGCAAATTATACAGCACAATGTGGCACATTATGTAGCAGTACTATGTATTTATGTTGTCATTTTAACATACATAAGTCCTTTGTGGATAAAGCTTAGTTCTGAAAAGTTTGCTCTTCCTATCCCTTGACCCAAGTAAGCCTCCAGCAAAGAGCGAATCTAAAATACTTTACTGACAGCAGTCGCACTCCATCAAATCACTGCCCGGTGGAGGATCTTGAGCCGAATCTTACTCGCAATGGAGGAACTCGATATGTAAATGTCAGAGAATTGAAAATAAAATTGCTAAAACAAGCCACAGCACACATCCCTGAAGGTCATGTGTAGCTAATGGAAGGAGCATTCATTCACACCATCAAACTAAAGCACCTCGAAGAAAGCCTCCCTGACACCGCTTTCTCTTTCTCAGATCCATATTTCGATATAGGACCAACCGTTCAACTGGCTGTTTATATTCTGTTAAACTCCTAGATAAAATATATAATCCATCTTCTCCATCCCTGATGCCCTCCTGTGTGCTGATTTTACATGTATGTCTGTTTTAATCAAGATGATGAGTGAACTTAAAGTATAAGACCAGCCTAACCTTGAATATTGTAATAAACGGTGTAAAGGTGCCCTGATGACCTTTTGCACAGGGTCTACTACTTCACAGTACAACGTGCTACTATTTTTAGGAGGTTTTAATCTGATGAACTAGGAACATTTTTTGTTGAAATCTCCACAATAGGCAGCAGATGGTGGATTATGTGACAAGTGCAGTAAATTCAAAACACTGGGACCGCAGAATCTCATAATTTCAATTACTGTACATCTGGATACTAAACAACGATCATGGCTTCTTGGGCCATTCCCTGTGTATGTGTGCTACTGATGCATGCATACAGGTACCTACAGGGCACTTGCAGGAACCAGGCCTACTATGTATTGATGTTTGTCTTGACCTGCAGTGCATACTTCCTTCAGTAACTGCAGCGGGAATAATGTGTGATTTGTTGTAAAGGATATAAACAGTGGTTTAAGTGGGATGTAAAAAGTGGGTGGGAGTTCTTTCAAATGGTGTGGCCTATGTCAATATGGGTGTGGCTTACACATGTTAACTCTTTCTCTGATTTTCATAGTGTACTACCTGATTGGTATTTTGGTTCATCTCCTGTGATTTGTTATTGCACCCAGATATATAGCACAACTGACATACACTTCAAACCAGCAAGGGCTATTGGCTTTGTCAATGGTTGTTAACTGTTTAACCCCTTGGCCGCGGCGGTAATTCCGCCGCTGGGGGGGGGGGGGGGATCGCGCGGCACCATCATGTTTGTGACGGAACCACGCCGTCACGGGCGGGCTGTGCTTATGACAGCGTGGTTCTGTCACGCCCACTCACTAATTCGCACGCACAGGCAGGAAATCCGTACCGCCTGGGCGGAGCAGCCGAGGCATGACGGAACCACACCGTCATTAGCACACGCCACCCGCTGCTCGCGACTGCGTGGTTCTAACACCAGCATGGAATGGGTTAAGATAAATGAGTAATACCAATGATTTTGTTGTAAATAATTATTGAAAATGTTAAGTCTCACAAAATTCAAAACGTAAACATTCCGGAGTACTGTGGATGAGGTAGTGATCTTCAGTGTCTCAATCACTCCTATTATGTTCACTTTGTTACATATTTGCCCTTTTTCTCTCCACATCTCTTCATAAGCTACACCATATCTTTCCTCTTCAGCATCCTCCTTTAACTCGCTCCTGAATGCACTTCCTCCCATCTTAACTTCATCACCCCAAATAAATACCCCACTCACCTGTAAGCACTGCATTTGTTTTGTTTTTCACTTTCGCTTTAACAATATTTTGACAACTGTGTACCTCCTTCACTCACATTTGCACACAATCACAACTGCAACTGAAATATGTGTCCATTGCTTTGTGTGCTCTGCAGAGAGGCCAGGGATTGGCTGAGCATGTAGCCTCCACTACAGAGCTTTAAATTGTGCACCGTTATAAATAACTGGAGGTGACTCCGTTCAGTAATAGGATGCACAGAAAAATATACAGAAGCATAACATCCTGAAAATGACTAGCACTCTTAGGGAATGCAAGATTAAGTGAAACATGAAAAATATAAACAGGAACTAAGTCACTAATGTGAATCACACTAGCATTTTTTCACTCATTGTTCAGTGTTTTTACCAGTAGAGTTAAGGACTTGAATATTTAGGCCTAATGGGGACCCATTTCAGTGTCTGCTCTTAATTGAAAAAGGGTCTATGATCTAATGGAATCAGCCCACTTCGAGCCCTTGATATAAAGAAAATATATAGAATGTTTTTAAATGTCTAACATTGCTAAATTGTTTTGTAATTATAGGAAAAGAAATGATATGAGAACCCATACTTGTTGTGTCTGGGCTCTCTTTGGAGGGATCTGTTCTTTTCATCCACCCACTAGGTTATGTAAGACTGCAGCTGCACCTGAAAAAAAGTTCAGCATGAGAAGTAAAAAATATATAGTTTTTCTTTTGCTATAGAATTATTTACTAGCTCAGCAACTCTTACCAGATGTCTGAGTCTTTGAGGATTTTCCCTTGCAACATTTTATTTTATAGGCATTTGAAATAGTTTGGTTTTGAAAGGTGATAGCTCTCATTCGTTCTCTTTTTCTCTCACTTTCTCCCCTCTTTCCATTCGCTTTTTCTCATTTTGTCTTAACTTCTCTCCTGCTCAGTCTGTTCCCCCTCTCTGTCACACCCTTCGCTCCCAAAGAGAGGTTTTTCCTGTTTTTATTTTATACAGTGTCTTTCTTGCCTCTTTCCTCCTTGTTTCTTTCAGTAGCAAAGCAGAGGGTCCGTGGACTGTATGCTACCATGCAGAGGCGCAACTAGAGCCAAATTTCAGGGGGGGGGGGAGGGTCGGCTAAGAAAAAATTTCGGGGGGGGGGTGGGGGACTGAACCTTTAATCAGTAGGCAGAGTGGAGCTGCAGGGGCTCTTAGAAGGGGTGATACAACTTCAAGGCCTAATTACATTCAAATGGTCTTTTAAAGACCTGTGAAACGTTCGGGTGCAGCTCTGTTTGTGCCCGGGATCTGTCTATTCCCGGGCTGCCACACACGAGGGGGGGGGGGGAGGCTGAAGCCCGGTGAGTTCAATGGGTGTTGCGCGCCTGCTACCATGATTAGGTTACACTGCTAACACCGGGCCATAGCGCCAATGCACCTGCTGCACTAATTGTAGTCAAACGCTCGTATTTCTTTCTTCCTTCTTCCTTCTGATTGCGTTCTCGTTTGCCCTCTCCACTTTCTCTCTCTACATGCATTAGTTCAATAATACTGGTAGAAAATTGCTTTGTTTTAAATAAATTATTCTAGTTTTCAGGAACTTAGACATTCTGGAACTTGACATCAAAGTTTAAGATCTTTATAAATTACTGTATTTATACATGTAGAAGGGCACTACACTTCGCTAAAAAAAATGCTTTGTTGCTTACATTAGTATATCATTTGAAAACTCTCCAAGTTCACTGACAAAATATGCATTGGGACACCTTTCAGTTTAAGCTAAGAATGTAAAATCTCTGAACCATTTACATTGTGGTAACCACTCGACCCATAACATAATCATTTAAAAAATGTAATGGCAACTAATGGGCTCATTATGTTGAAGGTGGTGACCATATGTGGGCAATCTTTCGTTTTTTTAAATTTTGGCTTAAACTTTAAGTTTATTATATTTCGCTAAATTTACATATATGCAGTTGAACAGTGTAATGTGCTATTTGATACTATTGCTAAGTGTGGGGATGGGCCTTGACTTAACCTTAAGTGGGTCATAATAGGAAGGATTAGAGGCAGCATCCAGAGCTGCTGACTCTGGAGCTGGGGATGCGGGTTCGAGTCTCGGCATCGGCGCAACATCCTGTGATTTTGAGCAAACCACTGAATCTTGACCTGGACAGTGCCTGGATACTCTCATGGGCGACAAGCCAGGCTAAATAAATCTACAAACTAATGCCCCTTCCCTTCCTCAACAACGGCAATAAGTGTGTTATATTCTGCACATTTACCAAAATGGTTTATAACACAGCAATTTTGTGTGTATTTGTTTAACCAAAACTATGTAACCAGTGTTACCTCAAATTATTTTTATGTTTGTGCAGCAGTGGCCTGCTTGTGTGCGCACATTTATTGTTTGTGTGCACAATTGAATGGTACTAGCAAAAATGGTACTGCTTTCTTGCGCTGAGTGGAAGAAAAAGTGTCTTCCTAGCCCAGCAATTTAAGAATTACGCACCTCAGTACACCTGATTAGAGCACGGCACAACACGATGTAAATATGCAGTGCGGTGTTGTGGATCAGATGCCTGTTTTGCCAAGCTGAAGCTAGTCCTTCTTCTTCTCATGTTTTGGCTTCTAGTATAGGTGGAATCGTTTCTCTCTTGCATCATGGCTTGTGCAACAGGGAGCCACCACTCCTCAACACTGCCACTCTAGTACCGTGCCGAAACCCATTCCTAGACTAATGTCACTCTGCAAACCAGGGTGCCTTAAAATATAGCACCGCTGTCTGCAGCAAGCTTGGGATCCTCTATGAAGCAAGGCAAACAGAGATTAGTGGGAAGAAGGAAAGGGAAGAATGCAGATTTAAAGCACATCTGCCAACTATGCCACTGTTTGGGGCCACTCACAAGAGAAAATGTGTACATGATAGGGAATCATACATGTATTTGTGAAACGTGTTCATCCAAGAGCTTGTTGTTGGTGCTATATTACAGATGCGTGTTTCCCAAGTCAATGGTAACTACCCTTCTCACTTTATTTCCGCTAGGAGCCTAACTACTTCTTGGGTTCCCTTTTGCTTCTATTCATCAATTTTTGTCTTAATAAGGTCTTAAGAGCAACTGTTTTATGTAGAGGTGGGCGAGCTACTGAAAGCTCAAGCTAGGGTTGAGGCTAAAGCCTGGCTCAGCTCAAGTTCCTACTGGGCCCTCTAGCCTGTAATGAGCCAGGCTTTCATGTGGCTTCTGCAGGCCTCCCTCTCTCCCTATACCCAGGATGTGGTATTGTGGCCAGAGCTGCTGACTTTGGAACTGGGGATCCCGGTTTGAGTCTCCGTGCTGGCTCAGTATCCCTTGATTCTGGGTAAGTCACTTAATTTCCCAGTTTCTTATAAACAATGAATATAAACTGCTGCTCATATAAAGGACTCCCATATATTTAGTTCTAGTTCGCGCTGTATAAGAACTGCAGAAAAAATTCCCAAAGAGGTAAAAACAAAGCCTTAACATAATAGAGACAAACGGATACCAATTTATTGGCTGGTTTTTACAAAGTGAACCAGAAAACTTTTACAAATTACGGCTTCCCCTTGTGTGACCTTAGGCAAAAAATGTATTTTACCCAATCTTTTTTTTTTTCTTCATTATTACATATGCAAACACTTTCAAAATGTGAGTTCAGTCTACCAGTTGTACAGAAATCTGTTCTCTTTGATTTAATAGACTGTTTCTCTGTAATAATCTTACCCACTTAGGGCCCAATTCTGATACGGTTAGGAAATCTTCCCGATCTAATCGGTTTGGAAATGGTTTCCGACCGACTCGGATCGGGAGAGTCCAAACGACCGAGTATGATTCATCCGGATGCTTCCAGATATGATTTGGTTGGACTCCCATTGACTTCTATGGGAGCCTATGTTCCTAAGCGCATCGTAATCTGGCCCTCGGTCGCGAAGACATGTTCCCGATCCGATTTGGAAGGAGAAAATGCTGTTAGGAGGCCTTCCTAACCGCATCATAATTGTGCTATAGGTGGGAATGCTTTCCTAACCGCATCAGAATCGGGCCCATAGAGGGGTTAAAAGACAACTTCATTGCCTCAGTTCAATAATGGTTCATGTTTGAAAACTATCCATTGTAATTTGTACTTCTCAGTGCATTGCTATAATGTGACTATTATGTCAAAGGTTCCACATGTTGCAGAAGTACACGTTTTTGAATGTTGATGAGGCTTTATTACATTTTACATGATGTTTTTATTTTGTAGGAGTTTCATAGCAAAAAATGTCAAGCCTGGGCTCCTGCACAGGCTCCATGGTCCTAGCCAGACTCTTGGCTCGGTTCTGCTCACCCTTTAAATCTGTTGGCTCGCCCATTGTACTTTCATGTGATTTGTTTTCACAAAGTGCTTTTAGTAACCCCTGCAGTGCTCCTGACAGTCACAGAGAGAAACTGTAATTATTAAGAATACTGTTGTGGAGAAATCACATATGTGAGTAAAAGGAGAGGAGTGCAGCTTTCAAATTGTATATAGAGAAGAATAAGTTGGCCCATTAACCCCTTGCGCGCTAGCGGTTTTCCCGCTGTGTGCTGTGTTTTTCGAAAACCCGCGTTACATGACGAGCTCAGCTCGTCATCAGCATACGAGCGCCGTAGCTGATGACGAGCTGAGCTCGAAGGGGTTAATTTACACGTCATTTAGTATCTTCCACCTAGAAGCGTAAAGCGTGTCTGAGATGCAGATTATTTTATGAGTGTTATATTAAGCGGGGCTCTCTTTTCTGTCTCTGCATTTCTCGACCTCCCCAAATAAGTTGGCTTGAACAGAACACTGTTTTCTTGGAAACTCTGGGGCTTTTATTGTTAACGTCTTAAATCACGAGCATTGCAATATAGTTTTACAAAAACAGCTTGTTTATTTGCCATGCTTTTGTTATATTAAATGCAGTTCCCGCACAACCGTTCCTCCTTTTCACGATTGTAAAGTGTGCAAAACTCGTGGGCTGCGGACGCAGTTTCAAAAATAGTTAATCTAAGAACTGTGGTGGGGCGGGTGAATCGCACCTTAGACAATCAAAGTCAGAAGGGAGGAGGAAACATATAAAGGGTCCCTCTGTGCTGTCATTAGCAGCTCATTGAGAGCTCTTCTCTGTCAGCAGGAGATCTGTTTGTTTTGCGCGCTCCTTAAGGCTCCCTGCGTGGTGAAAAATCACCTGTGCACGGCCACCCAGGCACACAGCTTAGAGGTAACATACAGCCAGATACATCATTGTCCCGTTTTGCTAGTCCTTAATAGCGATTATTAAAGAATCGCTATTAAGGACTTGTAAAACGGGATTCATGTAGGAATCACAGAATAAATTGCGATACCTACAGCTTCCTTATAAGGAATAACTCCCCATTCATTACTATGGGCCTTGGCCCATAGTAATGAATGGGGAGTTATTCCTTATTTGCGATTAGCAACTTGCTAATCGCAAATAAGGATGCGATTTCAAGGGTGGCAGGGGTGTCCAAAGGACACCCTGGAGCACCCCTGAAATGAAAATGTAAACAGATGTTAAGCACACACATGTCCAAAGGACATGCGTGTGTGTAACATACAACTTAGAAAAATGCACTAAAGTGCATTTTTCTAAGTTTTCGCTATTTACCACGAAGTCAGACTTCGCGGTAAATAGCGGCCAGAAATTGCGAATTCGCAAATAAAAAATGGTTAAATAATTGCATTTAAGGAATCTCAAATAGAGATTTCTTAAATGCAATTCCTCGCAATTTAGCGATTTTGCTATTAGCGATTATTGCATTTGGGATGATGAATCCCAAATGCAAAAATTGCGCTCGCGAAGGGCCAGATTCTCAGAATCTGGCCCTTTGCAAGCGCAATTTTCAATGATGAATCTGGCTGATAGTATGCAACCAAAACTGGCATTCAGGCATGCAGTGAGATGAAGCCATATTGAAGAGCCTTTGACTATTAAGAGTTTTTCCCTATGTAAAGTGATTGTTACATGCAATCTGTGAGACAGTAAACGGTGTTTTTCTAATATCAATGTTGCTATTCTCTAGTAACAAACTCGAATTTGACCTTTGCACTTCAGTAATAAATACCTGCATATGTGTTTATTGGCACAGTTGCTTTAAATACCATGTTTTGCTGGGCAACATTTATTTCCCATGTCATAAATATATAGGTTATGGGGTCCGATTCTGTGAGACTTTTTAGACAAATGTCATTAATCTAAAGAAAGAACAAAACACTAATTTAGGCAAAATCACTTGTTTACATTACCCTTGATTTTGTAAGGCTGATTTCCAATAAAGCACCTGTTAAAACTCTACCACTTTGTTATCTGCTCATGCTCTCTACTATCCTGTGATTAGTACAGTGGTGGAAGTGCCCATAATTTTTTTATATAAGAAAAACAGTGCCCTGTTTTTTGTGTGAAAAGGCAGCCTACCTGGGTTGGTTAACTATGCATTACACTTCAGCTCAAACATTTCAAATGTCAGAGAGTCTCCTGTGCTGTGAAACCAAAAAGGGGAAGAAAGCTCAACAAGAAACAAGCCTTCTTGCCAGGGTGCCTGCTGTCTGAAAGAAATGCAAATGTGCGCTAATTGTAAATGGGCAAATTTAAAGGGACCTTTGGAGCCGTTATTGGCCTTAATTGGTGGAATCCCTTGAAGCTTCCTGATGACAGAGAGGTAGTATTTTCGAGTTACATTGTAAGGGAGCTACTTGCTAAGCTGTGAAGTGCTTGCTTTTAATACAGAGTAATAAAAAAGAATTGAACTATTTACGTATTGCTAAAATCAATATTTTGGAAGCATATTTTTATTTTAATCCTGTGTGCGCATTTTGTAGCTTTCAATTCAATACTGCGTGTAATGCAAGTTTAAAATAATGACTTCATAGCACTAAAAATATACAAGTCCATATTCTCCACTGCACCATAGAGGTTTCATAGTTTGCGTTGGTGCATTTCTCACTGATTAAATTGTATTTGTTTTTCTTAAAGCTGTATTATTTTGTAAGTAATTAGTTGATACCTGAAGGGGAAAGACTTAAAAATATTAAAGTATATTTTTTTGCTACGCCTTTGACCACACCCCCATGCTCACTGATCCCACCTGCATTGCTCGCAGCATCTCAGTTCCCATGCTTTTTTAATGCACTTGGACAGCTGGATTAGTGGTGTAAACACTCAGGCTTGAATAGTGGGTACAATTGCAGCTGACATTTAACCCTCTACCTCCTATTAAGTAAAACATCAAGAAATCCATAATACCTTAACTTCAGTTGGAGGCCAAATATGTAATCCTATCTCCCACTGCCCCAACACTCTCCCCGCCCTCGACAGTCTCAAAGACTTTGAAAATAGCTCGATATGTGTGATATACTTTGAAGCTCTTATAAGGTGCCTCCATCTGATTGGCTTGTGTGGCTCCGCAGTGTAACCTGCCACATGCCTGATCAGTGCCCCCTGCGTGCTTTGCTCGCCTATGCATCTGTGTTGTACCTCTCACGTGTCACTTTCACCTTTGACTCCGGCAGTGAACTGTGGCGGAGGTTGCACAAGGGTAGGCCACGGTAGACTGGTGCCTCTGAAAGCACTAGAGGTGCAGGGCCCAGTGAGTTTTTTTTTTGTTAACTTTGTATTTATGAAATGCTAATAAAAAAGTATAACACATTTCTATAAAATGTTTCAATAAAGAGATATTGATGAAATCAATTATAAATAGAAAAACAAATTCATCACAATGGAAATAATATCATATAAGGGAGCAGTTGAAATTTGTAACGTATTTGTAAGTGGAGGAGTGTGGCTCAATGGTTAGAGCGGCAGACCCTGATGCAGAGTTCTGGCCCGGGACCAGGGTTCAATTCCCGCCTCGGCGGATCTTGTGCTCAATTTCCTCGAACCTGACAATTCTCGCCTCTGTGCCTATTCTAATCATGGGCCCCACGCTGCAACTCTGGGCAATAGCTTGCTTAACCTCCACACCGGCCCCAACAGCGCTTGGATGCCTGGCTTCACTCTGGGGGTGCCCAGGATTGGACACTTCACAGGGAAAGCCAGGAAGGGTTCCACAGCGGTATGAGTAATAGCGCCAGGAAACCGCTTGATGGCAGTGCGCTCTACAAATACCTTGACATTTACATTTACATTTACATTACAGCAAGATAGAATTAATACAATTGGCGTAAAGTATTAAATATTGACTGTATAATAAAGTATTAAGCCAACAAGTAGTAAGCCAATAAATTATTAGTGAGTATAAAACCATAGGATATTGAAGTATTGAAGTGCTAAAACATATATTTACACCTTTTGTTAAAGAAAATCCACTGAATTATTAAAAGCTAACGCTCTGCCAGAAGATCCGGAACACAAGTATATTTAATGTGAATATAACAGATATATTTATTACTTGAATAAAATACATTGAAAATATCAATCTATGAGTTACTAGGAGATAATGACCTAGGTAATATAATAAAAGAAATGTAAGAGAAATGAAAAGGTTGAATTAACAATTCATTGAAACAACCAAAGTGAATTTGGTGGTGGTAGAAGTTGAGATATCTTGTACGTGTAAGAAAGGGGACCACACTTGTAAAAACATTTCAATTTGATCTTGAATATTCTATATAATTCTCTCGTGTGAGGCAGTTTGAACCATTGATGCTAACCAGTTCTCCTGAGATGGAGGGGAAGGGGATTTCCATTGCCTTAATATGCAGATCTTAGCAGTAGCATTAATGCGGTATGAACAAGGCGACATTGCAGCTTGGAGAGGGAAGGAGATTCTATTAAATCATGAAGCTAAATAATTGCTGACGAAAGTGGTAAATGTAAAGGAACAGTGTTATGTAGATCCTGACCTATATAAGACCAATAGGTTTTAACCATGGGACAGCTACATAAAATGTGGACTGTGTCACATCCAGGGGCATTACTTCTCCAACAATTAGTATGTGATAGTAGGCCTGCTTTGTACAATTTTACAGGTGACCAATGCCAATCATTCAGAATTTTAAATAAACCAAATTTTAAGCGAGCCTCCCGGGCACCTTTAGGCCCAGTCAGTCTTAATGCCGGGCAGTTTCTTCAGACAGCTGGGAGAGAGTCCGTAGAATGACACCTGATTGGACATTTACGGATAATGGCGTTGATAGTTTTTGGTCAGACCTGTGCCTCTTGGAGGTTTATAGACTTTCTGCAGTCAATCGAGAGTTAAGTTAGTGTTACTAGACGCCTGGACGGGCTGGAGCACCAATACTCACATGTGACACCAATGTACAAAGTAAATCACATAAACTGGCACTGCTGGAAGAACAGAGTATTTGGGATGCAGTTCAGTCACAGACGCAGCCAGGCTGTTCAGACTGGGTTGAAATCCGCAGAATGCCATGGTAATGAATGAGAAATGCTGGCAGAGTATAGGTCCAGTCAGTCACCAATGGGACTGCTGCTTTTCAAGGCCTAGGAGGACTGGCCTTAAAATCCTAGTGCTTGAAATTTAAAATATAAAAGTGTAGGTACTTTCTTTCCCAGAATACTTTTCTGCTACTGAGAGGTACTGGTACTTCCTCGTTAAAAGTATTGGAAGTCTACTGAGAAATGCAGGTACTGTCTATTTAAGAATAAGGAAGTGCAGCTACTCCTTCCTTGACAGTACCTGCCTATTTCTCTCACATTTTTACTCTAAAGCTGAGCGAGAGTTTAAGGTTTTTTTACGCCTGTGGAGTTGCTGTCTTTGGGATCTGCTAGTGCTGTTGAAAGGTCACTTACATTATTTCTGATTCTTGTTGAAGGTGCTTTGAGCCTGTCGTATATCCCATCAGTGCTTCACAAAGTGCAGTAGGGCTGGGGCCAAGTCATTCACACGCCACAGGAACAAAAAACCTACCTGAATCCTGCTGCATCGATGGTCTTCAGGCTCCACTGCGGCCAATCCAGACGCTGCTTTCATTCTGAGAGCAGTGTTGGGATTGGCTTGAGCACCTTTGGTTTACGATTTGAAGGTGACTGGGAGCTTGTGCCTTCTGTCACCCACCCAGCAACGCAGCTTGAGTTTGAGACCGCTTCAATGCACATGACTGTTTGGCCATCCTGAGACAGCCGGCCAAACCGCCATGCGCACTGGCAACAGTGTACCTACCACTCCCTTCGTGCCTGTTATCCCCGTGCCCCCCTCCCCCCACACACACTCCACCGTTTGGAGAAAAATAAAGCGATAATAAACATGCTTTCATATCATCTTAATCTTCAAGTTTTGCAGCTGCCATTGCGGAGGAGCCGCAGCTGCAAGTATTGCCCAGTCAAAATGTCGCCCAGCAATGACTTTTCAAATGCATTACACTGTCCCCCTTGCCCTCGTTTTATTCGCGCGCCTCTGGCCCCCGTCCTCTGCTCCACCCCCGGTCCACGTGCAGCAATGTTTGACCTCGTAAAGCAGATCTTCGAACCAGGCTTGATTTTAATTGTGTATCTTGCAATTCACAGGCAACAGCCAATGAAGCTCTTGTTCCACACATATAATGGCGTGTATGTGGGCCTCCGGTTCAGATTCCATCAGGATCATCTCGGTCAGTCGTCTTTTTGAGGCCAAGTGAACCATTGAGTTGGGTAATAGTAGGACGTTTTGTTTAGTTGCGCTAGAGATTCAGTAGAAAGTAGGAGCACATGCTTTTTAAAATAAAAAAAAATGCTATTTTATCATTAAATGTTGACTTTAAGGCATTGCTATCTTCCCCTTTGCAAACGATTCGAGTTTGCAATATCTAGTGCTGAAATTGTCTTTTTGGTTTCACAACAGTGACATCTAGTGGCTTGAATGCGGGGGCATTGATATCAACTAACGCTCACTGACCTGCATATTTGTCCATGGCACGCCATGAGCGTGAGGTTTAGCCACGCCGACCCTTGTTGTTTTATTTTGGTCTATTTACCCGGTGAAGTTCATGCTTTCTTCGCGCTGTTGAATTAAAAACAGGACTGGCTAAGTCACCCCATGAAGTGAGGCCAGTGGACTCCTATACGAATAGAAGCCAGCAGAGCGTGCTGGGAGTGACGCAATGCCAGTCGCCTCTGTGTATACGGTACAACATCCTGTGCTAAATATGGGGAGAGTTGAAGTACACGCTCGCGTGCTTGCTGAATAAAATCATTTATATTTTGAGTATTTTAAATGTGTTTCTTTCCAGATAAAATGCCTCGCCTCCAAATGCCCATGAAATTATTCAAGTGAAGGGCAGCATACGCAGCATACGCAGCAGACTAATTCGATTGGATGAACAACGGGATTGTCACTCAAACTCGGTCTGTGAAGGGTCGGTACCATGTTAGGTGACTCTTCCCAGCAGACCTGCTAGGGTGCCTCTCACTTCCACCCAGCCTATGTTTTGTTTTTGGAGTTTTGGCGATCACCCAGACAAACGAGTATGTTGTGTTTGTGGGTGGGGCTCCCCTCAATCTGGAAAGGCCAGGGTCGGAATAGGATCGCAATGGATTCGGGCACTCCTAAAAAGTGGCCCGCATTCCTGGATTGCGCCATTTCATGAAACACCATTTGGTTTGTCTCATTGGACCCATTTTTCGAGACATGTTAAGTAAATTAAGTATTTTATAGTTCATAGAGTTAGTACAGTAGTGTCACGTCGTCTCGCCTGACCTCACTTTAGGACAGGACAGGCGAGCAGGAAGAGGGAACAGGAAGTGGGAAACAGGAAAGGGAATTAGCCTGTAAGCCAGTGCGAGGCTGGCAGGGAATAAAGCAACACGTTAATACATAGCCTCCGACTCGGTGTATTTATTCATGTGGGTGACCACGACAATGGCGACGAGGGTGGGATGTTATTAAAACCCACCAACAGCAACGTCACCCAGCCAGCCCAGTGGGCCTGGGCGCCATCCTGGCCCAATATTGTGAAGACTCGGATCAACGCCATATCATTTCGTATGCAAGCCGCAGCCTCACAGACACCGAAAAAGCCTACTCCCAACCGGAGAAAGAAAACCTGGCTGTGGTGTGGGCGTGCGAACACTTCCACCTGTTCGTCTACAGCAAGCACTTCACGATCATCACGGACCATCAGGCCCTCATCACCATCTTCGGAAATCCTAACGCAAAGATGCCACCGTGCATCGAACTGTGGGGCCTGCGCCTGCAAGACTACATTTTCACAATCATCCACAAACCCGGCAAAGCTGAAAACCCAGCTGATTTCATGTCGCGCCATCCCCTGGCCGGAGCTCAGACTGCACTATCTGTGGCTGACGAGTACCTACACTTTGTCGTTGATGCGGCCTGTCCACCCACAGTCCCCATTGATGCGATTCAGGAAGCATCCACGCTTGACCCACTCATACAAGCTGTCATGGCTCGCATCCGCACAAACTCCTGGAGGGATGTGAAACACTCACCGCAAGACTCTGACCACTTGCGCCAAGACCTTGCCGCGTTCCAACGAGTGCGTGACGAACTTTCCATCAGTGACAACGGCCTTCTCTTGCGAGGGGGGAGGATTGTGATTCCACTCAACCTGCGTCAAGGAGTCATCAACTTGGCACATGAGGGCCACAGAGGCATCAACGCAACCAAGAAAGCCTTGAGAGACGTGTGTGGTTCCCCACACTTGATCACATGGTAGAAACAACCCTGAAAGACTGTATGACTTGCCAGGTGGTCAGTCGGGAAGAGCCCCCAGCACCGTTACAAATGTCAGACCTACCGGAAGGAGTATGGCAGCAGATAGCAGTTGATTTCTTCGGACCACTGCAATCGGGACAATACATCATTGTCATCATGGATGAATACTCACGATTCCCCTTTGCACATCTAATACCATCCACTCGAGCAACGACAGTAATCCCGGTGCTGGATGAAATCTTCGCGGCATGGGGCATTCCTTTGCGCGTAAAAACAGACAATGGACCGCCATTCAACGGACATGAATTTACAACTTTTGCAACCCATCTCAATTTCAAACATAAGAAAATCACCCCATTATGGCCACAGGCAAATGGCATGGTGGAACGATTTATGGGAACACTCAAAAAGGCGATCCAACAGACCGAACTGACTCACAGGGATGTTCAACAGACACTAAACGAAGTGCTATGAGCATACCGAAACACACCACACAGCACCACCAACCAGTGCCCAGCCACTGTGATGCTAGGAAGGACACCTCGAACCCGACTACCTATGGTGGACTCCACACCTCAACAACGACATGTCACCGTTGATCACAACACACTAGTTGAGATAGACCACAGAAAGAAACACAGAATGAAGACATACGCGGATCAGCGTAGGCATGCCAAAGACACCAACATCCAAGAAGGAGACTGGGTAATTGTCCGAAGTGATCGGCGTGCCAAGGCAGACAAACGTTATCTCGACATTCCCTTCCAAGTCATCAAAAAGAAAGGAACCATGATCACGGCCAAGGCAGACCACAAACAGATAACAAGGAATATCTCACATTTCAAAAAATGCAATCGGAACACCCGGCGAGAAACATCGTCGAGTCAAACCTCAAGTGAATCTCACAACCAAAGTGACAGCAGTGACCAAAGTCCTCACAGTCCGGCACGGACAATGGAAGCCACAAGCCACCAGAGTCAAACGTCAAAGCGAGAGAAACGTCCCCAAAGTCTCATCAGGAAACCTCGACGACTGGTTGAAGAAATGTAGTAGAAGCAAGACTCTGTGAAGAAATGTAGTAGAAGCAAGACTCTGTGAAACAGGGGAGATGTCACGTCGTCTCGCCTGACCTCACTTTAGGACAGGACAGGCGAGCAGGAAGAGGGAACAGGAAGTGGGAAACAGGAAAGGGAATTAGCCTGTAAGCCAGTGCGAGGCTGGCAGGGAATAAAGCAACACGTTAATACATAGCCTCCGACTCGGTGTATTTATTCATGTGGGTGACCACGACAAGTAGCATTGTTGAAAAGTAGACCCTGCATTTTGGACAGGTGAAGGCGCTGAGATGAAATGGCCCAAGGGCCCCAACCACCTGTTCTAGGTGCGTTCACAAGGCCTCTGTCGTTAGTAAACCTCGCTTCCCTCAGTTGGTGTGCGGTAGCTGCCATATTTGCTCTCTAAACACTGGGATTTTAGCTAGGGAACTCCCTGTAGGGGCTAGTGATCACTTCTTTTCACCATAGAGCACCATTTTAACTGCTCTGTTAATCATGGTAATTCTTTTGGCAGTAGAGCCTATGGTTCGACAATCCAAACCCTCATTTTGTTGGGTGACGTCTCACTTTAATTGCTAGCAGCTCTGAAGCCTTCACGCCTCGTTCCCGGCTCCCACTGGAGAGTTCGGGGACACAAGGTGCCTCCTCTGCTGCTGCGCTAGTATGCAGAGTCTCGGCTCACACGAGACTGCGCTTGATCACACTGTACACTTCCATGTATAGAATGCTAGCAGGCCCGGTGCCATCTTGCATCACCGCAGACTTGCCAACCCTATCTATTTATGGAGTAGGTTCTTGCTGGTCAGCGATGCTACCGATTTAACCCCCTCTCCGATGGCATACTTTAGGGCTGCCTCCCTCGGCACACTGTCCAATCGGTCTATGCGAGCCGGCTGGGTGTTCGTTGCTGCAGCTTTAATCGCTGTGAAGTGGAGGCTGGCGAGAGCTGTGCGGACCTTGACCGACCAGCCTTTTGTGTTATGCGCATCATTTCTTTTTATTATTGTATTTTATTTTACTTCATGTATGCCTAATTATTAAGAAAGCAAACACAAGGAGATGTTTTCAGTCCAGGGAGGACCTTGCCTGGCCGTTCCGGCTGGACTGTTCCCATTGGGAGCAGGGCCAAGACTGATTTTAATACTGCTGGGTCCAAACTGGAATGGCATGGGTGCAAAACAAGGATGGATTTAGGCCCAGTTCACTGTACTGGGGTGAATGTATGACATTGTTCTTTATTCTGTTCATCAGTTGTTCTTTTTGTAATTATTAACATGGCAGTGCATCTAAGTTTAGCATTGTTTGTATTTGTAAGTAGGGCACAAGTCCCAAAAAAGAAGTGGGGGGGGGGCTGACGTCACAACCGGAAGTGACGTCATGAAAGGTGGCTTGCACCATCAGACTCGTTGTCTCCCCTCGCTCACCCCTTAGATGCAACTGCATCAGTGTCATCCGGTTCTAGATCTTTCCCTGGAGCCTTGCTGGTCTGGAGGAGAGACGGACGCTTCACCTGGGGCTGTGCTATGGTGTTTCAACTTGTAATGAATTCAACTTGAAGTCTAAGGATTCCTGGATCATACTTTACATTTTGGCCAAAAAGCTTTGGCAGACTGCTGGCCATCCTTTCTCTCAGAGTCTATCCCGGGCCGCCGGGGGGCGGGGCCGCTAGCTGCGCCTCTGGAACGCATCGTTTCACGCGGGGGAGCGCGCCCCTTTAGACAGGCCCTACAATAAATCCCCGCCGGGTCGAGCCGAGGGAAGCCTGCAGTGCTGATCTGTAATAACTGTCTCAGTGAAGCTGTGAGAGGCCTGCGAGACAGAGCGGCACTCCAAAATGAGATAAGTGATTTGTTTACTGCCGTAATGGGCTTAAAGAGATGGTAATAATTAGTGGCGCAGGGCAGGAAGGGGGAGTGGGCAGCTCCTGGCCAGAAGCCACCAGGTACAAGTGAAAGCCCCTCTAATACCAGGATTCCTGCTCCCCTAGAGCAGCACAGTGACAAGGGTAGGGAACGCCAGAAGGCGACAGCCAACAGCCAACATTGGTAGGTTGGCATTGTATGTGGATCTGTTAATCCACTTGGACGAGCGGGTGCCCTTTTTTGGGTGCCCAGCATCCGCCATCGGCAAAGTCTATCTCTCAGCATTGCGCATGCGCTTACGAGCCAGTGACTGCTCTGGGCGCTGAGCAGATGTTTATCGTTTGAGGTTTTTTTGTATTGGAAATAACACAAGTGTACGCTTGAAGTGGCACACTTGTATGAGCATTCTTGTGGTATGTTTTAAGTCTCTGTGTTTACATCATGTTTGAAATTGTTAGTTAAAGGTCTCTCTCCGTGTCCACACTGTCACTTCCAGGTTCATCCCAATAAACCCTTTATGTAAGTCAGTGGCATAGCAAAGGTGCCATGGACCCCACACAAGTGGGGAAGTGTGGCTCAGGGGTTAGAGGCGGCAGACCCGGAAGCAGTGGGGAAGTGTGGCTCAGGGGTTAGAGGCGGCAGACCCGGAAGCTGAGATCGGCCCTGGACCAGGGTTCAATTCCCAGCCTCGGCGGGTCTTGGGCTAAAAATTCCACGGACTCGATAATTCTCGCTCTGGTGCCTTCTCGACTCACGGGTTCACACTCTGCGACTCTGGGCAATAGCTTGCTTAATCTCCACAACGGCCCCTCGCGGCGGGATGCCTGGCTTTCACCTTGTGGATACCCTGCCGGGGTTATCTCACAGGGGAATACCAGGACGGGTTCCCTAAGCAAGCGCCGGGAAACCCACTGCGGGCAGCTGTGCGCTATATAAGCTCAAATACATTTACATTTACATTTACAAGAAAGACAAATTATCATAGCTCCCTCGATTCGTGTTTGTCAAAATCAGCCACATGATAAGACTCCAAGCCCTCCATCTCCACCCCCCCCCCCTGCCCCCCCCCCCACACACACACACACCACATGCATCCGTGGGCCTTGGTGTCCTCTCCATTGCTGCACTAATGATGGTTGTGCCCCATCTTAATGGAAACCACAGAAAGTAAGGGTGAATGATGTGTGCTGGGTCAGCACTGATCTTGTGATGGTGAAATTTACCATAGTGCTCACGATTCTTTCATTTACATGTCACTCACACCACGTGACGCCACACGGACGGGTCCGAAGCTATATGATCATTTGCTTTGAACTGAATATCATTTCTTGTCCTGTGACGTCATGAAATGCAATTTTCACAAAAAGGCAACACATTGTTAATTCCGGTGATTTAATTTGATTGTTAATTAGTGGTTTTGAAATGTGAAATATTCTACCTGCTTTTAGCCAGGGAATGTTGGCAATTATGCCAGCCTGCAGAACAGTCTCCGTGCTGGGACTGTACCCCTTTGGACCGCTATATCCCGCTGGCATTGGCCATGCTGATCATGTTCTCAGTTGTAACATAGCACCACTTGCTGTTTTTTCCCGCCCTTTATCGATATTGTATTTGTTGTCACTTTATTTCTCACTAGAGCATTGTACTCTAATTCCATTGTAGATGTTTCTTTTCTTCTAATTTTGTAAAACTATAGAAGCTTTACCCCTGTAAATACTGACCTCGCTATCTACCCCACATTAATGCACATGAACGTGCTTTACACTCAGATCTTCTCTCAAACACCCTGCTTCCTGTCTGTGACCACTAGGGGGCAGTGTGGACTTGTGATGGAACTAATGTCTTTCAAATGTGCCCTGACTTCGCCCTTAAGTTATGCTGCATTCACAAACACCAACCATATGCAGGCTGTCTGTGCAAGGGGGAGGCTGCTCGGGGACCTGGGGATCCCAGAGATAAACTTATTACTACGAAACCACCACAGAGCCTCGGCTGGAGCCTGCGGCAGACTGGCCTGGCTCCCGTCAAAGCTCTGGGGCGAGGGTGTGTCTTGCAGAGCGAACTAGGGCCTGCTGGCCCACTCTCTGGGACGCCCGTCTCGTTCCTCTTCCCGGGTTTGCTGCGTTTGTTCTCCAGCCGCCATTCTTTCCTTCCCCTTCTACATTTTTACATTCATTCATTCAGTAAAATAGCTCAGCGAGTTAACCGCTTTGCGAGAGGCCCTTGTACCTCCCGCAGTTACTTCGGGTTCAGATCTGACAAGACAGGCTCTGGCCTTCATCCATCTGAGCATGACCAGTAAAACATTACAGGCTTGCGCATTAGTATCTTCTATTACTACACGAGGAGCTGCGCAAACACAAAATATGAGTCTTTTTCATTCCATCTGTCTCATCCGGACCCTCATTCCTCCTTTCTTCTTTTCCTCTGTTGCCACCGTCACCTTCCAGTCTTCCCTGCTTGCCACTTCCCCTGATTCCCGAATTTCCGTCTACTTTTTACAACTTTGTTCACTTCTTTACCTTCCGAGCTACACTAATCTGCTTTATTGTCTTCTTTCTTCTTTCCTCGTCACTTATTCTTGCTTGATCGTTTCTATCCCAGTTCATTTCTTATGACCCATTTACTTATTTCCTTCACCTCTTTTTCTCTTTCGCTTAGTTTTTTTAGGTCTCGACCTACAGAATAGCTTTAGCAATGCTTGTTTGTCGAGATTATAGTGAGGCATTAAAAAGTCTACCCAAACTGCTGCGGATCAGGTACAGTTCATGTGAGCCAGGCGCATGCACATCGCCAGCCACATTGCAGACCACCATTTGTCTGAGCCTCGGCATCAGACTTCAAAGGAATCCTCTTGCCCCTGCTCCCCCGCCCACCACCCCCACCACGCAATTCCGAGAGCTTGTTAAGTAAAAGGGGTGTTTCCCTTTTGCCTCCCTCCTGATATTTTTTCTTACATTCTCTTGATTACATCAAGTCTCGTCCTAGACACAGACAGGTTCCCTCACCCCCTGCTCCTCTGTGGTGCTCACTGCACCACTGTTTCTATTCCAGCATCCGCTCCTCTGTGGTGCGCGCACACAACTGGTTGCCATCTGGTTGAGATTACCCTTCTCACACTAAGCACTGTGGGGGAGGGGGGTAGAGAATTGCATACCCAATACGTTTGCACAAAACCATACTGGAAAGTGCTGCTTTGATAATCTGTCTTAGAGTTTAAAAAAAATGGGGATTGTATCATAAAACGGCTCCTGCCTGTAAACTTGTCCCGTTTACCTTAACCAGAAGGGCTCTTTCAGTTTCCGGAAACCTTTCCCAGTCCGTTCACACAACTATGTTTGTGTAAACAGCGGTTTAACTCGAGTCCTCACATACATCGGTTCTTTTTGTAGGTTAGTTGCAGGTCTCTCGATTAATTAACAGGGCCTGGCTTGGGGTACCAGAACCTTCTCTCTTTTGACTCCCCAGGCAATGATTTGTTGTGGTTTGAGATGCACCTTCTGGGGCGTGGCTTGTTAATTGATCGCTCTCCCATTCGGCACCTTAACCCCCTTAGCCCCCTGTGTACAGGACGAGACCGCAGTGCCACAATCTCCCCCCAGGTCAGGGCTGGATGGACACCTTGTTTCCGCCTCTCCCCATGCATTAATTGCTTTGTTAACCTCTTAAGCCCCACTTCAGTGGAGGGCCTCCACTGGTAAATCCGCCATTTCACACTTCTTAAGACCTGCAGAACACGCTATACAACACCCTCAAGGCGTAGGGGAGGGACGACAGGCGAATGTGGGAAAGAACAGCATTGGGACTTTCAGCTTTTATTGTGGGAGCTAACACTCAATGTCAGCTTACACAGGGACTGAGAAAGGAAGACGAAACATGAAAGGAAAACGACTGGCTCACTAGTGTCTGCAACCCTCACTTCAGGATTAATCTGTCGTGATATTTCCACTGATTGGCAATTGTTTGCTTGTTTCATGTTAGTGAACATTGTGTGTCTGAAAGGAGGCATGATGTTTCCTATTCTAAAACCTCCATTGGCTTTATACCCTGATGTCTTCGTGAGAAATGAATGGCATCACGTTAGCTTGGCCTTTGAGCACAGTAGCCACACTCAACTTCACGGAAACATAACTTAACCAGCAGCACCTTAGGAGTGCAGTGGTGTGCTGTTTCCTAGTTTTTTAGGTCTCTACTACAGCATTGCTTGTTTGTCGCTCTGTCTATCACCCTAACTCTATCTATCTATCTATCTGTCGATCGCCCTCACTCTATCTATCTGTCTATCTATATATCTCCCTCCTCTAGCTATGTATCGCCCTCCCTCTAGCTATCTATCGCCCTCACTCTATCTATTGCACCACCACAGCATCACTCAGCACCACCACAGCATCACTCAGGGGCACCACAACATCACTCAGGGGCACCACAACATCACTATGTGATACCACAGCATCACTGAACGCCACAGCATCACTCGTCGCCACCACAGCATCAATCTGTGCAACCATTCAACAACAACTGGTTGAAATATGTTCTCTCAATGTTTCAAACTTTATTACAAATGTCACAAAAAGATGTTAATATTTCACTTCTGTTCTTGTATTTTCGTCACAATAAAATACACTGAGCATAATCTTCACAAAAGTTATTTACAAAAGTTTAAGCTATTGCCATTATAAATTACAATAGCTTTTATTTAAGTATTAAAAAAAATAAAAGCCATTGCTATTTGTAATATCAATACATCTAAGTCACGTAAATACAACACATATTGCATTACAAATGCTATAGGTGTCACATCTGCGAAAGTTAAAACTATTAGCATTGTAAATGACAAAGCTATTAATTTTGCTATTTTAAAAAACAACACATAAAAATTTCATTTACAATACCAATAGCTCAAACTTTCCTAATGCGAGATCTAATGCATTGCAAATGCTTGTTTTCATTCTCCTGATTTCCTTCCTCCCCTCCTCACTTTCCTCTCCCACTTCCATCTCATGTCTTCTGTCACCACCCTCCCCTCGGTCCAGCTTGCTTTTCTTTCTTCATCGTTTTCTAAAGAATGGTTTTGGAGACTTTCCATCTGTACTCAGTGAGGGGCGAGCTCCGCTCTCCTTTCCCCATCACTTCCCGCCGCCAGTTTTCCTCCTTAATGTGGCTGTTTCTGTGAACTTATCTGGAGGTGATTACCTGGCATTCCGAGGGCCTCACTGACTGCTACTTCTGCTCTGCTGTTAGCTTTGAACATTTTATTGGGTCGGGAAAGATCATTTACACATGGACCATGGCATTGCTGCCCCTGTATCCATCAGTGAAGGGGGGGAGTTACACACATGCCACTGGAGAGTCGAGTGATGCCATGCCCTTGTGCCAACTTCCAGACAACTCTAGAAAGTTCTAGAATTACCCAGTGAGAGGTGAGTGTTTAGCATAGCACCCAACTTTTTCGTTGCAGGCCTATTCCAGTAATTTCTTTTTTTTAAATGATAAATGCAGGACTGAATGTACCAGAATGCACCTAAAAATGGGAGAGCTGTTTCTAGCTGACCTGGAACACCTTGAGACCACTTCCTCTAGGGTAAGGAAAGATTACTATACAGGGGGCTACATGACATGGGAGTGCACACGCGCCCTGCACAAAAGAACACATGTGGTCCGGGGCAGAGCTGAGATCACCTCCATCGGGCTTTTCTCCTCAAGTCAGTTCCCTTTGACTTGCACACATTTTCAGTTTTGTGAAGGGTGATCAACATGGCATTTGTGGTAAATTAGAAATACTTCAGGTGGTAAGACACTGGCGAGTCCAGAAATGCAAACTACCATCCTGTGGTGGAACCACTCCACCACATTACAAGCTATGGTAAATTTTCCTCCACCTGCAAAATGTGAGCACCAGCAGCAATTGGTGTGCCATCGACTTTCCTATTCTAGAGAGAAAAGACTCTCCTGTAGATCCCCCAAAGGCAATATTACCAGTTCAGGTCTGAGATGCGCAGAGACGGAAACAGGAAAAATCCACCACCTGAATTGGAGGTTTTAGACCATGGGTACTTGCCAACATTTTCCCAGGAGCCAAAAAGTTCATCTGTGGTGTGTCCGCATTGATGCCAACATGGTGGCGGTCAGGGCGTGGGAGGTGTAACTTGGGCCTAGGGGAAGCGACACATGCACATCTGGTGGCTGAATTGCACCTGGGATCAATCTTAGCTTCCACACTTGACCAAACAGTGTGATCCTGGACAATCGTTGTTTTAAAAACTCTTTGTTGTTTCTTCACTTTGCATTGTAGTCCGGGTAGAGGGGAGAGACAGGAATGTTTCTAAATTTATGTTTGAAAACTGTCACTTAAAAAAAAAATCGCATTGCACTGTTATAATCTGATGTACTGAGGTGAAACGCTTCTGCAGGTTAATGAAATATAACTTTTGAATTTCTAAAGGGACTTTTCCTTATTTCTAAACGTTTGTTGCTAGATGTATTTAAAATGTAAGTATTCTTAAAGTTAAGTGGTGCAGGACCGCTTCTGTGCTTCGTTTGTTTTTCAGTTCGAATGCAAATAAATGCTTCACAATTATTTTATATCTTTATGAGTATTACTGCTTTGTAAAGTAAATAACAGACTAGTACTGCTGTTCAACCAGGGACCGCATGTAAAGGTCAGGGGGGCCGCATTCAGCCCCTGGGCCATACTTTGAGTATCACTGAGTTGGACCGTTACACAGACTACCAATGACAGAGCATTGTGTTTTGTCAGCTAGTTCTGGTGGCGTTTACCGCCAGTGGTGAAATAGAATACAAATTACTTCTACTACAAAGCAGTGAGTGTGTGTGAGTGCGTGTGCGCATTGTGTGTGTGTGTGTGTGTGTGTAAAAGTGAGTATGTGTTTTTCCTGAGAAAAGTGCAGTAAGTGCTGAAACCATGTCAATTTCATATAGGTTGAAGCTTTTTTTGTTATTTTCGAACCATTGGCACTGTTGACTGAAATAATGGCTTAACATAGGCAAAAGAAGGCACATGGTTTCATTACCTCTGATGTACCTCCGAAGGGTTCCCTCTCACCACATTGTAGCCATTCATGATTAAAACATGGGGATCAGGTCTCGGAGGGAAGTTCACACCTCAGGGTTGTTAATTCCATGGCCTCTTTGCTGAGACTTCTAATGATGTAAACATATTCCTGCTCAATTGCAAATTGATAATAACCCCCACCTCTCAGCCACCCACGTCATTCAGATGGCTCAGATGGGTTGGTTCACCAAGCCTTATTCTCTGGTATGTTCCTCTTTTATCTTTCGCACTGACAACTGCATATGCCAATTTATCCCTGAATGATATTTTCCTCATTTATAAGTTCCCTTTTTTTCTGTCATTTCATTGTTTCTATAATGGTCCTACGGTTCCCTTTCATTACATCCGTGTACTCCTACTGTTCCCTTTCATTACATCCGTGTACTAAGAAGGAAGAATGACATTCAGCTGAAGAAAGTAACATAGACTGGAGTCCAATTGGGTAATGGGGAAACTTTAGACCCATGTCTACTATTCCGTCACGTTGCCAGTACTGGGCAGATTTCAGGTGAAGTCATCTGCACAGCCCGGTTTTAGGAGTGTTTCTGAATCCTAGAAGTTTTGATTTCGATCTCATGATAAATTGTACTCCAAAGACTTGCCCTAATGTTGTTGTCTTTTGAAACAACTTCTGGTTATTCAAATTTGCATTTGGTGAGCAGTGGTTCCTCTATGGGGTACAGTGTGGCACCAATTTCTGCATGTGTTCTCGCCTTTGACCCAGACGGGTTCATAAACGCTGCAGAGGACCTAGAACTTTTTTCTTCCGCCTACAGAAAAAACCCTAACCCTTCCGCCCTCCATGGAGTCGCTAGCCCTTCACAGCAGACATGGTCATAGTGGCTGAAGCACCTTCGACTTGAGATACTGCGCAGAGCGCAGTATGAGACTTGGGCCCTTGAGGCACTGGGCCACAGAAAGCTGGATCAGTTTGTTTTCACATATGTACATTGTGAGGCGCATGAAAATGCTGTGAATATTCAAGATTCCCATGAGATTTTATTGGAGTGCCAGTATTGAAATCGGAACCCTGGAAGCAACTTGGTCATCCCTCTTCCCATGGCTCTCTTCTTCTCACATCGCTTGTCTCCCTTTTTACTTTCATTCCGTGTCTTTGGGGCTTTCCCTCACCTTCTCTTCACATGTCCTTCCTTCTTCCTCCATCCTTTCTCCTGTTCCTCCCCGCCTCGCATCTTCCTTCTTTCCTCTTTTCTTCTACGTTCCTCTCCATTTCTCTTCTAATAGTTTCCTCCCTCTTGTGCTGCTATCATTTCTTTCCCTTTTCTCCTCCCTTCACCTGTCTCTTGCATCCCTTTTTGCGACTTATTTATTCCACTCCTTCTTTCGTGACGTCCCCGCCTCACTTATCGCCCTCCCTTGCCCCTCCTCTGACCTCTCTGATTTCATAACACGTCTCTCCCTACACGGTATGGCAGCGGGAGTCGTAGTAACTTACGAGCCGTCTCTGTGCCTGCTCCCTCTGTCTACGCCCCTCCTGAGCCCCCAAGCCTGTCGTGCTTCTGCAGCTGTGAACGATTGTATCTTATTACCCCGACTTCCGGATACCAGGGGGAGAGTGGGGCCTCGGGGATGCTACTGCACTGCGGGAGGGGGCTACCGGGGGCAGTAAACTCCTGGAAGGCTTTCATCTGCGCACTTCAGTCTCGAATGACGACAGCCTCTGCCCTCCCTGGGATTTATGGGTTACCCGTGTGGGCTTCAATGTATTGGCAGGATACCCCCCTGAGCCAATGTTCCTCTTTTAACAGTGGCAAAAGTTCAAGTTTTTTTTTTCTCCATATACTGCTGTAAATGTCTCTGCACGCGGCAGAGAGGCCACTTTGTGTGGGGTAGCCAAGTTCTCTGGATAAGCTTCCACACTCCCATCCAATATACTTTGGATTTTCAAAACTTATTTTCATTTTTTTTTCATTTTGCTGTTGGTACAGAACACAAGAAATTCACGAAAGTTCTATGAGCTGAATTTAGAGACCATTGAAATAATGGCGCTCTTCCTTCATCTTAATCATAGTGACTATTTATAAGACCTGCTTGGCAAAACTGGAGTATCACACAAAGCATAAATAGGATGGAAAGCTCAGTTTGACGTTCTGTGATTTGAACCTCTGACCTTCTGACAGTGGCGGCTGCCAGCAATTGAAACTGGTATGCCAGCGTGGGGGGTGAAAGGAGGGTTTGAGAAATAAAAAGTAACAAAAATCCCTTATCTGTCCTCCCGCTGCCAGCCGCCTCGTTACTCCTGCTCCGGAAGTGGATGGGCCTGAAAGCACAGGCTCCCCATCCAATCCAGATGCTGCTCCTATAACATGGTAGCAGAGCCAGGATTGTCTGAGTGGCCTTGTTTGTCATTCACACAGTGCCTTGTAGCGTGCAGCATTTCTCCGGGTTGGAGAAACAGAAGAGCGCATGTCCGTTTGGCCGGCCTAAGACGGCCAGCCAAACTGACATGCTCACTTTTATAAGTGCACATTACTCCTCTCTACCATGTCCTGGCCCCGCCCCTCCCACTCACGTAAGCAGCGCAGACCGCGATAAATAAAACGATAATAATATTGTTTTATTATTGTTTTGTCATCTGCTGGCAGTGGGACAATGCTCCGCTGCCATTAACAGAGGAGCTGCCACTTCCTGCAGAGGAGATGCCAATGTTACCAGCAGATGTTTGACCCACTGAGCTGTGTGTTTGGCTTTACGGCAAGACGAGGCTCATTGCAGTCTCCAGAAATCCGCCTCTGCCACAATCCTGCTCTGATTACTAGCCAGTAACCTCCAACACTCTGATTCTCTCTTCTTGTCTTTCGTCGCAAGGGTCGGCTCACCTCAAGAGGGAGAGTCCAAGCTGTATGTAGAGTTATGTAATGAAATGAGATGAAATGAATTTGTACTTGTAAAGCGCACTTATACCCCAACTGGGGTTTCCTGGCGCTTGTACGCATACCGCTGTGGAACCCTTCCTGGCTTTTCCCTGTGAAGTGCCCACTCCTGGGCACCCCCAAGGTGAAGCCAGGCATCCCAGCGCTGTTGGGGCCGTTGTGGTAAGGACACTATACACCTCACATAAGTAAGGACAGTGTATGTGAGGTGGACACACATCATGCCAAGTGCAGACTCGGGTGAAGTAAGGGCTGCGATTAGAAATACGTGAGACGTAAAGTTCTGGGGTCTTCAAAAAGAGCCACACAAATGGAATCCCTCTGCCCTGCAATATCGAACTGCATCAGGGAAAGTCGTGGAACTATGAGTCAGTGAGTCTTGCAGGTAAGGGAGTCCGACATGGAGCTAGTATTTCATCTGGATAATCCTGGCTGCACAAGTCAGAGCTGAGGGTTTGAACGCTGCCGATCTCACCGTTCAATTCTTGTTTAGATGCTTTGTTTTCTGAAGCGTCATCAAGTAGATCTACTACAACGCGTGTCTCAGGCTCGACGCTTTGTCTTGGTGTATGTACTAGCTGTGTTTGCCAGTGCTCTTTACCTGCTGTCGTGGGGTGGGCAGGGTGTGTGTGTGTGTATATGTATATATGTGTGTGTGTGAGAGAGAAGGACCATTACCATTTCCAATAAGGCACTTGGCAGAGATGTTGCATCTGAAGAATTCAGTGTGGAACATGCCTCTCCTACCCCTCCCCGTTTTCCTCAAGACCCGCCATACACCAGCAAGTCGGCGCGTGGCGAGACCCCGCCCCCTCTGCCTTCGCCATCCCCGCACACGCGGAACAATAGAGCCGCATCTAGGGAGCGCGCGCCGCACGCAGGACAGGATGCGACACCCGTCACTAACATGACCAGGTACAGTGATGGCGCGGGTTCCGCCCGCCACTAGGCCCAGCCCTGGAGCTTGTCCTTGTAATGCACCTGTTCGCCTTGTTTCCTCTTTAGCGGCAGGAGACGCGCGCCAACGTTGTCTGGTGTGTTCTTTATTTTTGGAGGTGTGGGTTGTAGAAGAGAAATGCCCGTATAATTATGTGCGTGAGCAGGGAGGGCTGGGGACCGATCTCAGTCTGATGGAGCTGGAGCAGGTCGGTTGCCTTGACAACCCTTCGGATGGAGAGGCTTCGCACGGCGCTGTGTTAAGAAAGGGGCCTACTAATTTTATGCGCGTGTTAAGCGCGCTTTGTTGTGCGGGTTGGCAGTGACTTGTGGCGCTCAGCCACCTGCTCTTGTGAGCAGAGGTAGCAGTTAACTTTCTCAGTTTCTGTCGTAGCTGAAATGCCGTTCGCACCTGCATAATGACAGTGAAGGCCACAGAGGCTGGTTGGTGTGTTCTCCTGCATGCCCGCATGGTGGCGATGGCAGGTAGTCCCCTCCACAGGTGTATCGTTACTGTTACAGTTCTCTCCACAGCTTCCTGGCGTTTCTTGCAAACACCTTACCGCTAGTGCTGTGGCGGGTGCAGCTCACCACGTCTTGGTGCAGTAGCTGCAGTTCCCTCCACACCCGTGGACGGTTTTGCAACATCTTTACCTCTGTGCAGTGCTCAAGCCCTTCTATTGGTTTTCCCCTTCTCCTTGTTTCATGAAGCCGTCCGTGGCTTATTTTTTATTTTCATTCTTGCATTTTCTGAATGGCACCTTGTCGCACGGTTATCTTGACAATCCCTCTCGGGACCTCAGGTCGCCTTCTGTTGGTTAATACTCGAAGAACGGGTTCATGATGCCTTTCGCATCTGTTAGTTTCAGTCCCTGCTGTCTGTACATCAAATACGCCTCTCTCTCCCTCGCTCTCCTACTGCTCCCTTGCCTTGTCTGTTTCAATTCCTCTTTCGTTCTCAAACTCAGTGTGTCTTTCTCCTGTTCTGTGCGCCTGTCTTTCTTTCAGCTTCCCTGTTTTCTTCTCTGCACCACCTTTCCTGATGATGGCAGTTCATTTTGGGCTTGAGGTTCTTAACTGGACAGTCGAACGTATTCTATATACAAGGTTGCTCTGCGCCTATATGTTGATTCTCGTGAACGCATGCTCGCTGCATTGCCATACCTGCTGTATTAGGGTCAGTCAGTGTATTGAACGTTTCACCCATAGATGTTGCTTGGACAGTCCCACTTTTTATCCCTGGTTGCTCGTGGTCTTTGTGTTGTGTATTGCTTCAGTTTCCATGACTGTCTTGCACGTGCTGTCCCCTGTTCTGGTCTATTAGATGCAGCAGTTGTTGGGTTACCTGCAAGTATTTTACTGTTATTACAGGTTCATATTCGTCTATTTGCTGGGTCGCCTGGCCTGCCTTTTGCTTCTTTACCATGTTTTGTTGGTGTTGTGCTAGTTCATAGATTTCATGAAGCTATGTTCTATGTTGTCACATTCTTCTATTGGTCTTTTTATCTTCGTGCCTGCTCTTGGGTAACACAGATCGTCATTTGCTTGCAGATGTTGATGTCCCTGCACATGCCTCCTGTCTCACGCCAGGGGCAGCGATTAATGTTGAGGCCGATAAGTAATCCGCCCACCTACCCCTGGTCCCAGCTTCTCTTTTGACGGATAGATCAGTACCCCCTCTCCTGCCCCAGGGATTGATTGTTCCTCTTGATCTCTAGACTGAGGTGCTTGTCCCAGTTAATTCAGTGGCCCTTCGCTTTATATTTACAAGGCCCTCCCGTAAACGAACCAGGCATGCACCATTACTGTATAGAGCATAGTTCATTCGTGTAGTTCTCTGATTAGTTTGTGCCTTGTTTGCCTTTTATGAGATGGAAGAAAGAACATGATATATAACTACAAGTATTTCTGGTCTTCCCAGGAACAACCCCTAAGCTGAAAGCCACTGTCAACCTTTAGTAGGAACTGTATTGCACTGTCTACTATGGTTGTAAGTGTCAAAACCACAATACATGACTGGTATTTCAGTCAGCTGCTACAGCCCTCCCCACTGTCCCTATGGACCACTGGGTGCTAGTGTATGTGCTGAGCAAGATAGAAGGTGGCAACAGTCTGACCATAAACACAGGTTAATCTGACATCACTGCTGTGGCCGCGTGCCTTCGTTGTGCACAGTCTCGGCCTAGTGTTTACTTGCTTTTACCATAAGTTTCAACAATGATAGTAGGTGTTCCCACTGTACCCTTACCTCCCACCCTGAGGTCGGTCTCAGTAAAGGGGTCTTTTCACCTGGTCTGTTCACCGCTTGAGTGTGGCATGGAAACTGGGCTAGGTGGATAGATTGCAACAACTGCTAACCATAGAGTAATAGTGTCCGTTGTTTGCTATAGCGCTTCAAGCAACTAGTGGCAGATTCAGAGCACTTGCTATACAGAGGAACTGGGAAGGTCAGAGGTTGTGGCATCTTTTTAAATAACTAAAGCTGTAGGCTGGAGCGGTCTCCTCACAGGAGCTCGGAGCTGTGCTAGTCCTAGTTCGAAATCTGTATATTAAAATGGTGATTTAAAAGCGCATGGTGTTTTAAGATCCATGGAGCGTAGCTGTTGGTGAAATCTAGACTGGTAGCATTTTTTCCACCCTATGCTCTATGGGCTGAAGAAAGAGCCTTGACGTGAATCTTCAGGGTGCTAGGCAGTTGGTGTAAAATCTAAATATTTGTTGATGTTGCGGTTCTAGGTTCTCTGCAGACTGATTAAGTCTCTGTATCGTAGGCCCGAGTATATCCCGATTCTCTCTTACCGTCTGCAGACATGTTCCTGTCAGCAGGATGCTGGTCCATTTTAAGTAATCTGTGCCATTCCGGAACAGCACCATCCAGGATTGACTTCTTTTGACATTTGGTTGATCTGTAGTCACCGAGATAGTGATCGACTTAATAGGACACTGAAATCACAGATGTCATTGGATTCAGGGTGGGGGCCCACCAGCGCCTGCTAAAGAGCACGTGAAATCTACTACCATTTTCATTTTTTTGGGGCTGTTCTCGACAGGTCTGTCTTCTTTTATCACAGAAGAGATATGTTTGTGGCTGTGTGCTGTGGTCTGCTTTTAACTCTCTTGGTCACCATGGGGTGTGTTTCTGCAAAGTGTTGTATAATGTTTGCCATTGGCCAACAGCCCATGTTTAAGGGCAGTGCCATTGACGTCATTTCGAGCACACCAAGATGTGGAGGGAGAACTTTCCTCTTTAAGACCTGTGCCGCTAGCACAGTTGCACAGGAATGCTCGTGTTATTGTGAACGCTGGTCACGATGTGCTTTTGATTGATTATATTAATTTCAATATACACTGCAGCTAAAGTAAGATTTCCCAAGAACCCGTCCCCTGATGTCCTGGTTTGCAGATGCTGCCGTGACGTGGACCTAATATAGGGTTATTTTAATGGCGATGGTTTTATAGTTTGGTTGTGACCAGTAATGTGCAGCTTTTGTAACTCATGGCCGCTCGAGATTGTTCTAGTATTTCAATTTAAAAATGTAAAGCTACTGTCATATATTCTTCACATAAATGAACATTTACTGTAACCCTGTTCCTAGCGGCGAGGCTGTTCTTAGAGAGTTTAGCAATGCATGTAAATAAATGTTCGTATTGTAATGTGTCACAGTTTCTCTAATCTCTTCCACCTAACTGGACAAAGGTATTTTGTGACCCACTCATCTGTGCAATTTTCAGGCCAAAACTTCTTTTTAGTGTCTTCTTTCTCATCCAGTCTTTTCTAAGACGTTGATATTGTTCCTACAATGTTTTGCCTCCTTGTAGAGGGGCTATATGAATCCCTTTTACAGACTCATTATAAAACCGAAACAAAGTTTGGCAAAGGGAGTGCTCTTTTACAAAAAGCGCCTTTCCAATTTGTAGAGATAAATAGTCCTAGGTGATGTGAAATTAGGTTTGTGACAAAGAGCACAATACTGAACCAGTAGCCAGGAAAAATGTGTATATAATCCGTCCAGAACTGGAGAGTGATGCTAGTAATCACCGCCATACATCTGAGCTCTGTGCACTCTGTTCGGTTCTTGGTGCATCAAATCTTTTTCTGCATCGAAAGGTCACAAAAAGGTAAATAAAGAAAAAAAAATGTATATGAAAATGTCTGAAAGAGGATCATGTTTTGTTCATTACAAAATATATTTGTATATAAATATACAAAATACAAAATGCCGCGGCAAGACTCATTCTCAACCTTCCCCCCAGAGCCCATACCACACCGGCCCTCAAATCTCTGCACTGGCTTCCGGTCCGCCAGCGAGTGGAGTTTAAGGCCATGTGCATCACGCACAAACTCATCAATGGGGTTGGACCTGCCACCCTCAAAGATATGATTACACCTTATAAAGCCCACAGAAACCTCCGCTCGGACAACGAACATCTGGCCACAGTCCCAAGATTCAAGAAGTCGCGCACCGGTGGACGCCGCTTCTCGGTTAAGGCCTCCTCCACATGGAACGCACTTCCTCGTCTGCTGCGTCTGGAACCCAGCCACACACTTTTCCGCAAAAAACTCAAAACCCTCCTCTTCCCTAAATAGTCCCTGGTTTTCGGCTGTCCTGGATTTTACAGTATTATAGCGCGGGGATGCCTTCGGGTCACCAGGCGCTTTACAAATCTCAAAATAAAATAAAATAATAATATTGATAGGTAAACCTCATGAAGAGTGAGTCCAAAACGTACAGACTCTTCAGTTAAGTTTTGTTCAACTCAGTGGCCTGGTGTAGCTGAGCAGTGATGGTGTTCTCTCAGTGGATACCTGATAAATGTGTAAATCTGCTCTGGTCTTCTAGAAGTATGTTTAAGTAGCTGACCAGAGGGGAGACTGCAATGATGCTGTCATCTGCCTTCAGTATTTATTTAGGACTCCCTTAGTTTAAGTATGAGATGAATAGATGGCAAATTAAGTTTAACATCTTTGAAAAATCAGGCCCTTTTGAAGGTTTTAAGGTGTATATGTTGGAGTAAAAACTATGCTCTCAAGACACCCCAAAATCTACCTCATTTGGTTCTCCTACAGCTTACTGGATCAGCAATGGTTTTAAACCTCAATTTGAGGAGGCAATGTGCCCCCGTGATAAGGCACCTCCCTCAAACTTAAATTATCAGAGTAAAACAGCTCTTGGAATAATGGGGTCCACTCAATAACTGAGTCCCTGATCAATTAAAAATTAAAGGGGTTTATTAAAAAAAATTAAAAAATAAGCAGTGCGGAGTCCAATGCCAGGAAGGCTCTTGGGTGCAAAGTTATGCAGAGTATGTCAAATAAGAAAATATTTTCAATCTCAACGGGCAGAAAAATCAATAGAAATTCGTCAGCATCCCAAGCAGAATAGGAAAGCTCAGGAAACTCTCTGGCTCACCCCCAAAATCAAGGGGTTCTTATATACAGTTCTTGCATTGGAAATTAGTAAATCTGTAAACTGATCCTGACGTGAGCAAAAGTATCACTCTTTTAGCTAATCAAACACAAGAACAAAACACATTACCATAACACATAAGCATATCCAAATTCTTTAAAAAAAAATACATATTCAACAGCTCCCTTTTTGCTAATGTCATACAGAGATGTTCAAAAAAATATGAAACATTTAACAATATGACTTTCGCCCAGTGAATGGATCTAGTGATGAAATAAATGATAAAGATAATTGTTGTAATCTTACATCTGCACCATAGAAAATTTGTGAGCAAAACACTACAGCAGTGAAGTACACTTAAATTACCTCTATTTGGCTGCGTATTGCAGAGCTTGTGTGAAGACTGTGTGCATAGGGGGGAGGAAACAGAAGTGAGTGACCGAGATGGTATCCATCTTGTCTAAAATGGTGTTTTACACAGAAATGTGGCTTAACTAAAACAAAATAATAAACACACTTCTATCCATCATAGGACAATCATTTGAATTGCAATTACATTAATTCAGTCTACTTATGTAAAATATTGTGTAAAGAGGTATATTAATTGTCTTTATTTTTGCATAAATATAAACCCGAAAACTTTTTCTTTAAATGTGTTTAGAGTAATTTGGCGAAATCTCAGTTTGTTCTTTGATTCCAAATACTGTTCATCCCACATTTACAGTGGAAGCTAGGAAGGGGTAAAACTCGTACCTGAATGTAAAGAAATATTCGAGACCGGATTGTCAACTCACACCACTGTATACAAACTGAGGCATTTGATTAAGTCACGTGATAAATCTTGGATGGTTGTTGACCACAATTGTTGTTCGTTGGTGGAAGCATGTTGAGCACCAAGTTGGTATCCAAAGGCCATTGATGCCTCGAAGGGTGGAGTCTGAGCTCATGGTTTGACACCGAGATATCCATTGTTAGTCATAATTTGGAAGTATTTATACTGTGAGAAGTCATGACATGCACAGTGAAGAGTTTTTGCTTGTGGGCATTTTCATGTCTACTGCGCTGCTCTACATGTGCGCTTACACACTAACGCCTGCCTGCAGCAGGTCAAAACATGCAGTGCTATTGAAGGCATATTTGTTTTGGAAACAAAACTTTCTCGGGTGTGGACTTTCGTCTCATTTTGCTCTCTACAATGAGCCACACAGACCCTCCTCTCACCGATAAGTTACACTTCCAGTGCTTACAAAGTGTTCCAAATGTATACGTCCTCGAAGCATCCATACATGCATATTTCTCTTTGATTTATCATCTGTTATCAATCTGTTAGATTATGACTGCTTTAATTAGTGATGGATCAAGATCCCTGGAAAAGCGTACAGGTTTCTAGACGTGCTCTACAAAAACCACAGCTTCAATAACAAAACTTTGCATATTAGGCACATCCCAAGCTAGATCACAGGATGAGGACTACATCACACATTTTATATTAATCCTGTAAAACCTATAAAAGAGCCTGTAAGTAGCATCTATTCTACAGACCTGTTATGACATCACAAGAGAACACAAATAAAGAAGTAATATGACTGAAACAAAAACTGAAACATAGATGGACTTCTGAAAGAAAATGACATAACAAAACATATCACTACTGGCATATTATTAGAACTCCATCATCACTGACCTGCAATACGAACATGACAGCTGACATTCTAGCAAATTGATAATGTTGTTTGATTGTAGCAACCACAGTAAATTACCTAACATGTGTACATTTTGTAAAACGTTTGTTAATTATTAAAGCATTTCGGTGCTGAATAATATACATTGTTCCCCCAAGTCAGTGTACTCATTTTAATGACCCTGGAAATATAAAATGAGATGACCTCCTAGGATTCATTCCCATGACCACCAGGCCAGACACAGATTACTGGAGTTTATGAATTGCCACAGAATGGACTGAAACTGCCGCCACCACGAAATCCGTCCAATAAGGAGTCCCATCAGACTCCTGCACACACCTCGCCTACTCCAGAGGACTGCAACCCATCCGCACCATACGCGCATCCATTCTAAATTCCTCCACCTCCTCTATGACCTTTCAAAATGCTTGGAAACAACTGTCCTCCCATTGCTGAAGAAAACATCTGCCGACCATTCAAAGCTTCTCAAATGCAAACTTCTCTTCTCTGCAACCATTCCCGGGCACGGTCTTAGTGAAAATCATTAGCCGACACCTCTTCAAATTCTTCAATGACCACCAACTCCTAAATACCAATCTGTCTGCTTTCAGAACCAACCACAGCACAAACTGTCCTAATCGCTGCCTCAGTTCACAGCCGCACAACACTGGACAGAGGAGACACTGCAGTCCTCTTCCTCCTGGACCTCGTTGCAGCATTTTACACAGTCTCCCTCACCCCATCCTCATCCAATGCCTACACAACAAAGGAATCCAAGCATGCGCACACTGATGGATCTGCACCTTCCTGACTGGGTATTTCCAGTCGGTCAACCTGGCACTATACACCTTGGATGCCTGCGGCTTCATTTGTGGAGTGCCACAAGGATCTTTCCTGAGCCCAACCCTCTTCAACACATATGTGATCCCACTAACCAGCATCATCTGCTCTCATGACGTCCATGTCCTTTCCTACGCTGATGACAGTCCTTCTCTCCCTCAAGGACCAGACACCCAGTACCCCGTATCAAGTTTACTGCCTGCGTGACAGAAATCGCCCATTGGATGAAAACCAACTGTCTAAAGCTGAACACCGACAAGACTGAAATTGGGATCTTTGGGAAGAACACATCACTCTGGAACTGCACCCGGTGGCCAACAGAGCTAGCACAGACACCCACCCCCACCACCCTCGCTAAAACCTTGGGATCATCATAGACTGCAAACTCGACATGACTGCCCAAGTCAATGCAGTCACCACTGCATGCTTTCCTACCTTGAGGATGATTTCCAAGTGACTCCCAATCAGCACCCAGAAAACCTTCACACACGCCCTGGTCAGAAGCAAGCTGGACTATAGGGAACAGCCTCTATGCAAGGATCAACAAAAAGCTCACCAGAAGGTTGAAGACCATTCATAACTTGTCAGCCAAAATCCCCCTCAAACTCCCATGATGCACTCATCACACCCAAAGAAGCTTCTCTGGATTCCCATTCACAAGAGAGTACAATTCAAACTCCTCACCCACACTTTCAAGCTACTACATAATACTGACCCAGAAAACCTCAACAATCTCATCCACTTTCACAAGCCTTCCAGACACCTCTGCTCGTCCTGACTCCTACTTGCACAGATCTCACACATACGCACAACCAGCTCCAGAGGACAGCCTTTCCCTACATCACTCATAAAGCATGGAATGACCTGCCACTACACCTAAGAGCCTCCTCTTGACTTCTTCAATTCTGCAAGAAGCGGGATAGCTGCCTTTTTGACTAGTCCCACTAGACTAGGCCTTAGGTGTGACTAGACACACCTGATCAGTGCCAAGATACCCTCCCGGGCGATAGTGTGTTTTACAAATCTGCATAACCTAATAAGAATGAAAAATTGATAGTGCCAAGAATGCCTTCCTGACTAAATCCATAAAAGTAAAATACCACACTACTTGGCTGAACACGAAAATGGCATCACAACTTAATGAGCATGACATAATTTCTTGACTGTCCAAAGTAAAGAGCATCACAACTGGGCTGTAGTTTAACCCGTTGCATGCTTGTGATGGAACCGATCCGTCACAAGCCACGGGTGAGCTGTGCTTGTGACGGAACGGTTCCGTCACGGCCCGCTCGCCGCGCCTGCGTGGCGCCGATTTCGCGCCTGCGCTGCCGCTTTAATGGGCGGGCGGGTTCGTGACGGAACCGTTCCGTCACAAGCACAGCTCACCCGCGAGCCGTGACGGAGCGGTTCCGTCACTAGGTTGGAGCCGCCGCGTGGCCGCCCCACCCCCTTAGCGCTGCGGCGGAATAGCCGCTGCAGCGAAGGGGTTAAAATAACATTAAAATTGAATAGTAGGAAGTTAATGACATCAAAGCTGGACGATAGCACTAAAATGATACCACATTTCCACATTCTGAAGAAAAAGGTGTCGCAAGTTCACTGTACGAAAAAGTGGCATCCATTGTGGACAGCAATAAGAAAATGGCTTAGCAATTGTGCTGCAATCCTTTCCTGTTCTAAAGTTTGAACGTTACTTAGCGCTGGGACGCTCACGGGCAGCCATGCGCTCTACAAATCCGTCAAATAAATAAATAAATAAAATATGTGTTCTCCTGCAAGTCACAGAAGACCTTTTTTGTTTACTTATTCAATTCAGTATGGACCTCGGTTTCGTGAAGGGGTATGCCTTGCACTGAAGCGCTGGACAGAGGCACAATGTCATGTGTTATAAGGCATAAAGTACCCCCTACGCAGTCTGTCAGGATATGTCTAGTCACAGTTCGGGGAACTGCTAGACACGCCCCCCGCAGTCTTTATCGCCAATGAGCTCCTCTCTCACTTCCAGTCTCATGACAATGTGTTTGGTGTTACTTTAGTCAACTAAATGTGTCAGGAAGTGAGGATACTCGCACACAGGAAACGCTTCACATTGTATCGAACTTCTGCCTTGTGGATTGTGAACAATAGTGGTGACGTGGGCTGTTTTGTGCTACTGACTAAGAGGTCAAGAGGTCTAATCTATTGTAAACGAATTGTACTGTTTCTTTCGATTCCTTTCAGTGAATGATGATGGAGAGTCTTTTGTTCAGCTGAGTCATACGATTGTGACCTCATCAGGAATTTACTATTACTTTGTCAAACCCTCATGGATTGGAAGTGTTGGGTGAATTTACCTTTCTATAGAGATTGTAAAATAAAATGTCGGTTGTGAACAGCTCTCACGGTGGTATTTGTGTTGTTTTGTTTATTTGTTTTGTACTTTCTATTTTGTTTCGTGTACTTTTTGCATTCATAGATGAAAAACGAAAGCACATTTAACAGAAGCATTGGCAAATCCCCTATGCGCGATGTATTGTGTAGGAAATGGGACCCCCGGCCGGCCAGGGCTTGCGCCACAGCCAGTCAGAGACCACCACTCCTATGAAAAGTCGACCCCTGCTCGCCCTCTAGGTAACGCGGCGCGGGCAGCCAGGCCTAACTCGGAGGACATGTGAAGCATTTGCGCACGCACCCACCAACAACAACATCCCCGGCCTCCCACAAAAGGAACTCCACACCATATATATATATAAAAACAGTTTCTGTATTAAGCAGGACACATAGGAACATACATTGTACAAGGTGCCAGGGGCACGGGCAGGGGCTACAGGGAAGAAGGTACAGCGCAGGGCCAAGGGACCACTGCTAGAAATCACATACAGGGGACGTCGTACCTTTCAAGGGGGAAAGGACAAGAGTACATAAGCCTGCAGGGGTACCTGTAGGAAAGACACATAGAATAAATCTCAGGGAGCACAATTGACATTTAGTTAGTCTTCTCAACAGGCCAACCGACCTTCGGGGGCTGGGGCGCCCATAGTCTCAATGTCAGGGGTGGGGGGGACTGCAGGTACCCACCGATTAAACCTAAACGTGGCAGCGGCCCACGAAGTGCTGGGCAGCTGTAGATGCTGGGGGCATCACGTTGGAGCCTCGCAGGCTCGGCAGGACAAGGGACAATGGCGGAGCCTCTCGGGCTCGAGGAACGAAGGGACCAGAGGTGGAGCCTCGCAGGCTCGAGGTACGAAGGGGCCAGAGGTGGAGCCTCGCCGGGCTCGTGAGGTGAGTTTGGGGGCCAAGGTAGAGCCTCGCCGGGCTCGGGAAAATATAGGGCCAACGGTGGAGCCTCGCAGGCTCGAGAGGTTAGGGGCCCAAGGTAGAGCCTCGCCGGGCTCTGGGAAATGAATGGCCCAAGGTGGAGCCTCGCAGGCTCGGGAAGGAATGGTGTGGGCAGGCGGGGCCCCCCTCCCTCGGGGGACCCGGCATCACCTGGGGCTCCCACGGGACCATGGAGCACACAGAGGAATCACTGGAGGGGAGGGGCGGGCACCGGCAACATGCCCCGACGCCCCTCCTCCCTGCTGCACTCACCGGTCAGTGGACGTGCCGGTCTCTCCTCGCTCTCCGGGGCTCCCGCTCGCTCATGGGGGCCCCGGGGGGGAAGCGGTAGTCTCCTGGGCGAGGGAGGAGCGCGGAGTCGGCTCCCGCTGCTCCTCCGTCGTCGCGCCCCCCCGGCCGGCCTCCCTTCTCTCCTTGGGCCGACAGCCAATCCGGCGCGGCCTGGGGGGGATGACGTCACGGACCAGTCCCGGGCCGGCGACCAATACCAGCGCGGCCCGGGGGCGGCGTTACGAGGGTCCCGGGCGGCGGTGGTGAACTCGGGGGAAATGGCGAGGAGTGGGCTCCCTCGAAGAATACGGCAATGCGGGGGGGGATAAGCGAGGTAGGCACTCGCTGGGGGTGTAGGACCTCCGTGAAACAGGGCAGATGCCGGGTGGGCACCGGCTTGTAGAATATAGCGTTTCCAGCGCTAGGACATGGATGAAGGGCCCCAAAGCGCTAGTGGGGCAGGGATCAGCGCTTCCAGGCGCTGGGCAGAAGGAACAGCGCTCCCCAAGCGCTGGGGGGTCAAAGAAAAGCGTTCACAAGCGCTAGATGAAAGATGACAAAGTCCATAAGAAGTCCAGGGCCTCAGGTGGAGCATAGCAGCTCCTGGAAGAGGGAAGGCCATCCGAAGTCCAGGAGCAGGGCAGGGCCCAGGGAGGCAAGCCAACCCTGAGCCCAAGCAGCAGCAGCCCCTGGTAGATTCAAGTTGAGAACAAGAACAAGTCCAGAGTGTCACAGCACCCTTTTTATACACACATTCTTGGTCTGAAGGGGCAGGCAGGGGGAGAACCAGCTGGAACTGGTTATGGGGGGATTCTTTACACTGGCCAGGCTAGGAACATCAGCCGCACCCCAGGGGGTGGAGCCAGCATTGTCTGGGGAAAACCCAGCCTCATTCATGACACTCAAACCAGACAGTCAATCCACAAGCAGACCCAGGCTCACTCCTCCCCTCACATCAGCATGCTAAACACTCCATTCACCACCGGGGCAGACCCTCCCAGATCCTGGGAGCCAGGCTCACCAGCCAGCCCCGGCCAATCATACGCCAGGCACATATTCCACAAATATGCCAACTTCCAAAAGGGGGACTTCTACACTAGACACACTCATACCTCATATACCGTTGCGCAGCATTCAATCTCACGAGTTCATACATACCAGACTTGACCCTGCACACCCTACGCACCGGGAACTACCGAGGACTCATCCATTCCCCATGCATTCCTATGGAAGGGTAGGTCGCTCTCTCCTCACACTCACTCAGAGGGGAAATCACCCTCCCCAGGTTACATATACCATAAAAACTTCAGGGGCGGACCTGCCAGATGGGCCACGTCCAACACATGCCCCTCCCAGCCCAAACGCCGGGTAGACCAATCACTACCGTGATGGACTTCCCTGCTGCAGGGCGGTAGAACATGGACGTGGCTCGCGCTACCGAGACACCCTCCAGTTCGACGCCTACCTGGGCCGATAGACACACACAGGCTAAAAATCAAGAAAAATAAAAAAAAAAAAAAAAAAAAAAATAAAAAAAAAAATAAGAAAGACATAGGTCCAACCAGGCCACCCCCCTGGCACGCCTTAGTTGTCCGTGACTAGGACCAGGCCCTAGGCCACCCAGATACCACTGGTCCCTGCAAATCCGAAGTGGGGGGTGGTAACCCCGGGCCCACAATAGCCCTTCTCCACTCCCTTTCTCAGGGTAGCCATGACTACCACTGTTCCTTCCACCTAGGGTCCACACCCTCAGGCTTGCCAGAGGTCACGGGCAAGAATGCCCCACCCTACCTCTACTTCTGAGGTTCCGCGTTCTCCCAGGAGAAACACCCTCAGAACACACTTTCCTAACAGTCTTGGAACTTCCTTCCTCCACTGGTCTTCCACCTGGGAACTAAGCGTTCAGCTCTCCCCAAGGCAAGCCGCGGCCGAGCCAGCAGGTCTTCCTTGTCCGGGATACAACTCAACATAAATTCGACAAAACGAGCCGCGGCAGTACTAGCCGGTCTCAAGGTTCAGCTCTCCCCAAGGCAAGCCGCGGCCGAGCCAGCAGGTCTTCCTTGTCTGGGATACAACTAACATGAATTCAACAAAACGAGCCGCGGCCGTGCCAGCAGGTCTCGAGGTTCAGCTCTCCCCAAGGCAAGCCGCGGCCGAGCCAGCAGGTCTTCCTTGTCCGGGATACAACTACCATAACTTTAACAAAACGAGCTGCAGCAGCGCCAGCAGTTCTCAAGGTTCAGCTCTCCCCAAGGCAAGCCGCGGCCGAGCCAGCAGGTCTTCCTTGTCCGGGATACAACTACCATAACTTTAACAAAACGAGCTGCAGCAGTGCCAGCAGGTCTCAAGGTTCAGCTCTCCCCAAGGCAAGCCGCGGCCGAGCCAGCAGGTCTTCCTTGTCCGGGATACAACTTAACATAAATTCAGCCAGGGCGACACCTGACGCCTAAACCACCTTCAGTGGGGTACGGAACGCATGATGCATCAAACACAGTTAGCAGGGCAAAAGAAAGGGGGGGGGGACACCTGACACATCAACCACATTCAGCGGTGCACGGAACACATGCTGCCTCCAGCACATTCATCCGGATAAGGAAGGACAAGATTAACGTTGATTCAGCAAGCTCCCCATCCCAGAGAACTTATACTCCATTACTCAGCATACCTCAACATTCATGCACATACCGTTCCCTAGACTGGTAGGACAGTTTTCCACCGCCCCTGATTCCTCAGCCTGACCCTCGGGGCACAGGTACCATTACTCTAGGGCAGGGACAAGGACCATACATATTTGAACACAATTTTGCAACCACCACTGGATCCCACCCTTCCGGTGAATCCAGAAAACCATATTACACTAGGGAGATGATTTACCCTCCCAAGCTAGGGACACCTACTCTCAGCATACATGTACATTTTTTTCTACAGAACAGATATTTAAGTAACCCTTAAAACTTTCCACAGGACGGGTATTTCTAACAATCTTTAACATTTTTCACAGACATTTTTTAGCAACCTGACCTGACCCTATGTGGCACAGGTATCATTATTCTAAGGAATGGACAGGGACCATATACATTGAACATAATTATGCTGCCACCACTGGATCCCACCCTTCCGGTGAGTCCAGAAAACACATTTTTCATAGGACGGACATTTACGTAAACTCTTAAAACAATAATCTCTTTTCTTTACGACCATTTACAATACAGAGTTTTGTAGGGAGGCCAGTTATCATTGTGGTACTGCGCAAACACAAGTCCGGATCCCACCGCTAGCCACCAGTGTAGGAAATGGGACCCCCGGCCGGCCAGGGCTTGCGCCACAGCCAGTCAGAGACCACCACTCCTATGAAAAGTCGACCCCTGCTCGCCCTCTAGGTAACGCGGCGCGGGCAGCCAGGCCTAACTCGGAGGACATGTGAAGCATTTGCGCACGCACCCACCAACAACAACATCCCCGGCCTCCCACAAAAGGAACTCCACACCATATATATATATAAAAACAGTTTCTGTATTAAGCAGGACACATAGGAACATACATTGTACAAGGTGCCAGGGGCACGGGCAGGGGCTACAGGGAAGAAGGTACAGCGCAGGGCCAAGGGACCACTGCTAGAAATCACATACAGGGGACGTCGTACCTTTCAAGGGGGAAAGGACAAGAGTACATAAGCCTGCAGGGGTACCTGTAGGAAAGACACATAGAATAAATCTCAGGGAGCACAATTGACATTTAGTTAGTCTTCTCAACAGGCCAACCGACCTTCGGGGGCTGGGGCGCCCATAGTCTCAATGTCAGGGGTGGGGGGGACTGCAGGTACCCACCGATTAAACCTAAACGTGGCAGCGGCCCACGAAGTGCTGGGCAGCTGTAGATGCTGGGGGCATCACGTTGGAGCCTCGCAGGCTCGGCAGGACAAGGGACAATGGCGGAGCCTCTCGGGCTCGAGGAACGAAGGGACCAGAGGTGGAGCCTCGCAGGCTCGAGGCACGAAGGGGCCAGAGGTGGAGCCTCGCCGGGCTCGTGAGGTGAGTTTGGGGGCCAAGGTAGAGCCTCGCCGGGCTCGGGAAAATATAGGGCCAACGGTGGAGCCTCGCAGGCTCGAGAGGTTAGGGGCCCAAGGTAGAGCCTCGCCGGGCTCTGGGAAATGAATGGCCCAAGGTGGAGCCTCGCAGGCTCGGGAAGGAATGGTGTGGGCAGGCGGGGCCCCCCTCCCTCGGGGGACCCGGCATCACCTGGGGCTCCCACGGGACCATGGAGCACACAGAGGAATCACTGGAGGGGAGGGGCGGGCACCGGCAACATGCCCCGACGCCCCTCCTCCCTGCTGCACTCACCGGTCAGTGGACGTGCCGGTCTCTCCTCGCTCTCCGGGGCTCCCGCTCGCTCATGGGGGCCCCGGGGGGGAAGCGGTAGTCTCCTGGGCGAGGGAGGAGCGCGGAGTCGGCTCCCGCTGCTCCTCCGTCGTCGCGCCCCCCCGGCCGGCCTCCCTTCTCTCCTTGGGCCGACAGCCAATCCGGCGCGGCCTGGGGGGGATGACGTCACGGACCAGTCCCGGGCCGGCGACCAATACCAGCGCGGCCCGGGGGCGGAGTTACGAGGGTCCCGGGCGGCGGTGGTGAACTCGGGGGAAATGGCGAGGAGTGGGCTCCCTCGAAGAATACGGCAATGCGGGGGGGGATAAGCGAGGTAGGCACTCGCTGGGGGTGTAGGACCTCCTTGAAACAGGGCAGATGCCGGGTGGGCACCGGCTTGTAGAATATAGCGTTTCCAGCGCTAGGACATGGATGAAGGGCCCCAAAGCGCTAGTGGGGCAGGGATCAGCGCTTCCAGGCGCTGGGCAGAAGGAACAGCGCTCCCCAAGCGCTGGGGGGTCAAAGAAAAGCGTTCACAAGCGCTAGATGAAAGATGACAAAGTCCATAGGAAGTCCAGGGCCTCAGGTGGAGCATAGCAGCTCCTGGAAGAGGGAAGGCCATCCGAAGTCCAGGAGCAGGGCAGGGCCCAGGGAGGCAAGCCAACCCTGAGCCCAAGCAGCAGCAGCCCCTGGTAGATTCAAGTTGAGAACAAGAACAAGTCCAGAGTGTCACAGCACCCTTTTTATACACACATTCTTGGTCTAAAGGGGCAGGCAGGGGGAGAACCAGCTGGAACTGGTTATGGGGGGATTCTTTACACTGGCCAGGCTAGGAACATCAGCCGCACCCCAGGGGGTGGAGCCAGCATTGTCTGGGGAAAACCCAGCCTCATTCATGACACTCAAACCAGACAGTCAATCCACAAGCAGACCCAGGCTCACTCCTCCCCTCACATCAGCATGCTAAACACTCCATTCACCACCGGGGCAGACCCTCCCAGATCCTGGGAGCCAGGCTCACCAGCCAGCCCCGGCCAATCATACGCCAGGCACATATTCCACAAATATGCCAACTTCCAAAAGGGGGACTTCTACACTAGACACACTCATACCTCATATACCGTTGCGCAGCATTCAATCTCACGAGTTCATACATACCAGACTTGACCCTGCACACCCTACGCACCGGGAACTACCGAGGACTCATCCATTCCCCATGCATTCCTATGGAAGGGTAGGTCGCTCTCTCCTCACACTCACTCAGAGGGGAAATCACCCTCCCCAGGTTACATATACCATAAAAACTTCAGGGGCGGACCTGCCAGATGGGCCACGTCCAACATATTGTTTTTGTCTATTTTTGTTGTTGTTATGATGCATGTTAAACCTTGTTATTCTCTGGCATAGTACAATATGGCTTTCCGTTGTATTGTATAGTATGGCTTGTGATTGTATATTGGAACCTGTTATAGCTTTTTATAGTATGGTATGGTCTGGTCTGGTATAGCCTGTTCTTGTATAATTTGGTATGGTCTGTCATTTTATAGTATGGTATAGTCTGTCATTGTATAGTGTAGTATAATACGACTCTGTGCTTAACTTGGAAAAAAAAGCGCCAAGGCCCCACGGTATTACTCACGGGTTCACTGCAGATGGCATAACTCACTCCATTTTAAAATGCAGGTTTAAGTTAAGGTTTTATCATTTTTTTTGCATATATTCAGGGCCCCATAAATTATGCTGAAGGGGTGCACCAAATTATGCGGCAGGGTTAACTATATTAAGCGGCAAGAAAAACAAATTGTCTGGAATGATGCAGCACATTTTTTATACTATTTCATTATTTTATCATTTTTACACATGGAATTACTGTTCTGGCAACGATTTCCCCTTAGTATCTGTATAGTTATCAAATATGGTACAAAGGAACATAAAGATGACTGTGTGCGAACCTATGTCCCTGCGTTTTAGTAACTTTGGATTAGTTTGAGCTAGAAACAAATGTTATTTGTTTAAGATCTGCATATTATGCAGTAGAGGCGGCAAATCTAGAACTGAGATAAAAAGGCGTGGCCAAGGAATTGCATAATTCCAGTGTCCCTGCATGTATTAAATAGGTTTAATGCTTCACCAACGGACATTGCTTAAAAATCCACGCACAGCGCCACCATGTGGTGGTTTTCCTTAAATATGTCCTGGTGTTCACAAATAAAAGCACCGGAAAACACAGACACAAATTAGGCACTAGTATAAGCCATCAGTGTATGGTATTGTATCTAATACGTATGTATGGTATGGTATGTACATATACATGTCATCAAATTAATAATGCAATGAAAGGACTAAAACCCACCTTCGCTGCATACACACACACACACACCGACAAGTTCCTTATAACACATGTGGACTGAAAATAATTTACATTGAAAGGTAGGGGGCACAAGCAAGATACAGATACCCATCTGTAAACCACTCGAGCACTTCTTTGGAGCAGTAAGCACTATATAAATAAACCTATCGTAACAAAAAACATGCTGACTAGGTTGAATATGACAAGTGAACGCAGCCTTTTATCCTTCTGAGGTAGAATGTGTACCAATTTTAATTTAGTATTGTTAATTTTAAATAACGTTCTCGGTAAGACGTTTTACCCAACACACTACCTAACTAACATATTACATGTAGTGATCTGGTGTAGTGAAGTTTTGAGGAAGTTTGTTACACTGATATGCATCCCAGTAGGAGAAAGTTCTACCTCCTGTGTGTGTTGGACGGATGTGTGCAAGGAAAAGGGAGAAGAGTCCTGGAGGTGTTCAGGGAAGAGTCTTTGCTTTTGGGGTAGCTGGGCCACATTGTGCAGGGCTTTGAACATATGAAAAATCTGCACATTTGTTGTCCAAGAGCCGATGGGGATTTTAAAGCTGGTGTGAGATTGAAGCATGAGCTGGAAGATTACTTACCAGCCAATGTTAGGTTGATAGCCTATAGGGAAACACAATAAGTATTGTATAGATCCTGCTCTTAATCGAAAAAGAAGACTGACTGCGCTCCCAACACGTAATATCTTTGAGGAGATAACCGACGGGTAAACACGAAAGGAACTCCATATCACATTTCATTTGAATGTACTGTTTCACAGAGGTTTTGACAGATTCTTGTTTATATCTGATCTCCCCATAGTGTGTATATAGGGTGTTCCGAATAGTCTTCCCGTCAATCCCATCTAATTTGTCAGGTTTATCAAAAATATACTCGAGATTGACAGTGTTCTCCCAAATGGAACCACCTTGTTCTTCTCCCTGTTAAGTTCTAAGCAATCATCTTGTATCCATCCAGCGATGTCATGCTTGCAAGCTTTAAAGTTCAATTGGCTGCTGTGGAGGTTCTCCTAAGTAGAGACGATTAGCTGTGTATCATCTGCATATGAGGTGCTTTTGAAGCCTTTAGGTCTGCTAATGGTGGCGAGGGAAGGCTACATAGACTTTGAACAAGGTTGGCCTCCGCGAGGAGCCGTGGATGATGATTCTGGTGACATTTATAGAGTGAGATTGTGAAGGGCCAATGCAGATGGATTGAGTGTGGTCCGATAGAAAGGAGTGAAATCAGTTGAAGGCGGTGAGAAATGCCAGTCATGCAGGCACTTGAGCAGCCCGGCATGAGCCACCATGTCATACTACAGACAGATCTCATAGGATCAAGGCAGCAGGCACCTCCTGATCTAGTCGACGGCGTAAACGCAGGACTGGGATGAATCCAGAAGCAGTTTGTGATAGTAAATGTTTTAACTTTTCTAAAGATATTGTGTGCTCTTTAGAGTCATCTTTGTGATGTACTTGATCGTTTTGGGAGTTGAATTAAGAAGTCCCTAGTAGTAACGTATAAAATAAATGCACGCAAATCTCGAAGAAAGTCTAAAGAGTTGGATATTTTTTATTGGCCATGTGTGTGAATAGTAAGAGGTGCATGCATTTCATTGCCCAATGACCGGTGTTTAGGAAATAAAGGAATTGCGTATTTGCAGGTTTATTTCAAATCTTTTTTCCTAGTAGTAGTGCTGCTCTAAGGTCATAGAAGGCGCATTGGGTAGAGTAACTATTGGCTCCTAGTCCTGTTTGATCAGACTGTCTGCTCTTGGCACCAGTAGAACAAATGTCATCTTTCTACAAACACATATACTTTAAAATATTCATCTCCTTCTCTGCAATTCGTAGCCTCGCCAGCTGTTCTCCTGCTCAGCTCTCTGGTGCAGTCTGCCACGTCCTGTACTGTGAAACAGAAGAAAATATGCCCCGGAGGTCCCCGGTGTGTTTAAAAAAACATATATTTGGCTTTATGAATGCGATTTGCTTTATTCATATTCCAAATCCTTTTGAAGAGTTCAGAATGTGAAAAACAGTGTAGCACATGGAATTGCTGGACTTGTGACTAACTGATATTTCAGTGTCATTATTCTGGAGCTTCGCTTCATTATTGTTCATTTAAGGAAAACAAATGAAATGAAAATATTTAACATAATTGATGAATACACTACTTAGGTACATAATGTGGACACTGATAAAAGCAGAGAACATTAATAAACCACAAACCAGTATAATGTTTAGTATCATGAAGAGAAAATGTAAGAAACGGGTTCAGAGAGGCGGAAGCCCCACTCTTAAATGATAAACACAATCCTTGGCAGGGTGAACCACTATAGTCACTAAAGAAACCTGCGCTTAACCCTCTGGTAGCTTGGCGCAAAACAGTTAGGATTAACGTAGAGGCCATATGTAAAGTATTTATGCAACTTTCAAACAGTAATAACGTGCAAACAAAGCGTAAGAAAAATCCCAAACCAATTTAGAAACATAGAGTCGTTTTTATTAAATAAAAAAAACACCAATATAACAAAAATGCAATCTGTTTAACCGGAGATGTGAGTTTATCAAGTTTGAGGTATAATAGTGCCAAAAAGCACAAAGTTCCACTCGTTGGTTATCTGGTTGCGCTGGACAAAGGAAGAGTCACCAATTCAGGCTGACTGTGTATGGTTCTTGTCCCCTATAGATGTCTCTGCCAGTGCACCTTAGTTGATCACAATGGATCGTGCTGCACTCAATGTGGACCTGCCTCCCTGGCATGCAACCTCTGCAGTGTCTGGTTCACAACAAAGCACATAGTGTCTCAATCCTGGCCCGATCCACAAATCTGGAACTGGAGTGCTACACGGCTTTCAACAAGCACTTAATTTCTGGCTGGGGTATTCACTGCAGTTCCAGTATTTGGGTCAGGATGACTCGCTCTTCAAAAGTTCCTTAATCCGGAATAGACCAAGACCTCCTAAAACATCAGCGGAGCTTCGCTCAAGAGTTACTGAAATGTTGATGCGACTCACCCTGACATGCAGCCCTCTCTGCTGTTAAAGCTGGGGCCCAAAGACCTCTGCTCACGCATCCTAACTGTATATTGAGCACTTCTGTGCTTAGCCAAGTATGACCCTATCAAGTCACCACCATTGTGAACCGCACCAAGGTAAGGACCGTGTAATTACTGTCCTGCATGCAACCTATTGTACTTCAAGACAGGTTGCATAATAATAGGCTTATACCAATTGGCTCTAATATACTTGCATAAGATAGTATGGCTATCACTCATGTCTGTTATCTGGCGCCATTTCCAGTCCACTGCTTATCATTACCTGGCCGAAGAGATCTGCTAAACCCTGCTGGCCACTGGAGGACTCCCAAATATTCCACCACTGCAGATCCCAACTAACTCTATAGCGTGACCACTTTTGACATCTGTACAAGGGGGGATTTGAAACTGTCCATCCCAGCAGATCTCTGCCCATCTCCCATCGCTGCCTGTTCAGGACCAGTTATTCTCAGAATGGAGGACCCTGCACAAGCTATGAGAATAGTGAACATAAGAATACCATAAAGTGGCCTGTAGAGCTAATGCCAACACCATGATAACCATAATCGGCGCATCGACCTCTCGCATTTCCTTGTGGATCGGGTCACTAAGTGTAGTGTCCCGTAACACAATACAGGCATCTCAGTGAACATCATGCCTGACATGGAAACATTTCCAACATAGGATAAACACACATTGCAAGGTGTAGTGTGCTACCTGCACGGGTAAGCACTACAGCACTCCACATAGTGGAAGTAGGCGCCATGTAGATGCGACAATAAAAGGCACTTCTAAAACAGCGAGTCATCAAATAGCTCTGCAAATTATCTCCACAATACTGTACTCCAGCACCCTGCCAAACTAGTGCTCCGAGCCCCTAGAACTTTGCTAATGTGCCTCAGATCTGAACTCATGTAACTTCTCTTTTTACAACGAAGGCTGGTGTCTCACTGCTCTAATGCTTCAACACAGAGATCTTAGTCATTGGTTCACTTTTGATTCCACTCAGTCTTTCATCCTTCCAAGGCAGATAAAGTGAGTACCACTGAGTTGGGCAACAATCTGTCAACAGCACTAAGAGACCCACTCGGACGGTAACATACGCTCTGCAAACACTCCTCTTATCTTAAGAAGATCAGGTAACTTCTGCAGTTGATTTAAAAATTCTGTGATCAGAAACCTGGGCTGCAATCTTGGCGTCTAAAGTAGATGGTCATTTTGTGATCGTGGGCACACAACTTCACATCACTGGTATCTGATTATTGTTAACTATAAAATGTAGAACGCATCGCACCCTGCCCTCCGTAGAATGTCGGCCATAGTAGATCTTTTTTTTTTTTTTTTTAAATCTCGTGTCAGCCAAGATCTTCAAATTTCACTATATATCTAGTGTATAGGGTTGTTTGGCCAGATAGCCATATCTGTTCCTCCATTGGTCTTTCAATGTGTTATTCACATTTTCGTTTCACCCATCTCAGAATAAAGCAACAGACAGTGGGTCAGCCCACTTCTGCTAATGGTTTGCATCTCTGTAAGTGATAGCACTCTGCTCTTGCGTAATGTGCTCTTGCACTCAGAAAGTACTCCATCTGTACAGTTTTACAAAAAAAAGTCAAAAACATTGACAAACCTGGTTGGCAGCCAAATCCAGACCAGTTGGCTACAGGTGTGCGAGCTGCAGCAAGCTCGAGCCAGACTTGAGCCTGAAACCTGTTTCTGGCCCATCTCGAGGTCCTGTTGGAACCTCGAGCCCATAACAAGCTGAGGTTTCATGTGATTCCTGCTTGCTTCCCTCTACTCACGATGTATCATTTTTTTTTATCAGAGCAGCCGACTGTGTAACTAGGGAAACCGGTTTGATTCTCAGCGTCGGCTCAGCATCCTGTGATTCTGGGCAAATCACTTATTCTCCCCATGCCTGTAAAAACAGTTGAGACCTGTTTTTCCTTAACCCCTTCCATGCTCATGACGGAACGGTTCCGTCATGAGCGTCGGTTGGCCTGTGCTTATGACGGAACCGTTCAGTCATGGTTCTATTGGTTCTTTAGAACCTTCAGCACCGCAGCAGAATTCATGCAGCACTGAAGGGGTTAATCAGAACACAACGGAAAATACTTCCAATGCTACAGATTTCAGCCAGCGATACCAAAGGGGATGATGGACTGAGTGCTTGAGCAAATCAAACACCCACCCCCACTCAACTGACCTGGGTTTAATTCACATCATCATTCTTTAGCTCACTCCACCACCCCAGTTCAGACATGGCCATATGCAAATCAGTCTGACCCTGTGCCTCATGGGAACAGTCCAGCCCGAACTGCCAAGCCATGTCTTCCCTGGACCGGAAACAAGCATCCTGGGACCGATTTTGGATTCCTAATCCTCATCATGTGGAGAAGTGTGGCTCAATGGTTAGAGCGGCAGACCCTGATGCAGAGGTCTAGCCCGGGACCAGGGTTCAATCCCCCTCCTCGGCGGGTCTTGGGCTCAAAAATTCCACGGACCTGATAATTCTCGCCTTGGTGCCTATTCCAATCATGGAGTCCCACTCTGCAACTCTGGGCAATAGCTTGCTCAATCTCCACAACGGCCCCACAACGCTAAGGATGCCTGGCCTCCACCATGGGGGTGCCCAGGAGTGGATGCCACACAAGGAAAGCCAGGATGGGTTCCACAGCGGTATTCGTACAAGCGCCTTGAGACCCTTGAGGGTGAGTAGTGCGCTATACAAGTATCAATTTACATCAGCCCAAGCTATCTTGAATCCAGTGGTAGAGTGAGCTAAAGAATGGTGAAGGATTAAACCCGGATCAGTTGACTGGGGGTGAGTGTTTGATTTGCTCAAACGCTCCATCCACCATCCCCTTTGGTATCACCTATTTCAGCCAGAGCACTAATAGTGAGAAGCGTCATCCTGAGTCGATTGGATTATTGTAATGCTCTGCTACTAGGGGCCCGAAACCTTCTGATTAAGAGACTTCAGAGAATCCAGACAATAGCTACAAAACCAGCCTTAAAGAGATCACGTAGATCATCAGCTTCCTTGTCTCTAAAAGAGCTTCACTGGCTTCCGATGACACGGAGGGTACAGTTTAAATCGCTCTGCATTGTATTTAGGGCACTGCACGGTCTCTGGCCCATACCACTGTGGAGCAAATTTAATTGGTATGTCCCGACCAAAAGCCTTCGTTCATCATCAGCCATATGGTAAGCAAGCCCAGGTTTAGAACAAGATTTGGAGGAAGCTCTGCAGCAGCACAACTCTGGAATGAGCTCCCGTCTAATCTAAGACGGATAGAAGATATTTTACATTTTAGGAAGAGGCCTAAAACATGGCTTTTTCCAAAGGAGTAACTCAGATCACCTGGTAATACACAGCAACTGACATCTTTATAGAAACATGTGTTAACCAAAGAACTAACGTAACTCAGCGCCAGGATACCCGTGGGGTGATAGTGCGCTTTATAAGTTTGTATAACATAACATAACTTATAAACAATGCATGTGATCTTGTGTAATACAACTGGCTCTCATGTAAAGCTGCCCAATACTTGGTGTCGAGTTTGCGCTGTAATTCAAGAACTAAAGACAAATGCACTGAAATGTAAAAACAAAGCCTCAACACAAGGAAACACAAATAGATACCCATGTACTGCCTATTTTACACAAAGTGAAACCAGAAAGCCTGGATAAATCGTGGCTTCCCTCCTTATGTTGTATGATCTTTGGCAAATATTTAATTTCCCCAAAACTTTTTTTGCTTCATTATCGGGTATGAAAGCACTTTTAACTATGCAACTACCAGTTGTGCAAAACTATCACTTTTAGTAAGTACTTATCTGTGCAATGCTATAATGTGCCCTATTAATGTCAAAGCTTCTACATGTTAAAGAAATGCACACAAAAAATTTAACTGACTTGATCAGATTTTGCATGGTGTTCGTTTTATGATTTACACAGCAGATATTTACAGGTCTTGGCTCTAGTGCTTCATCTGAATAAAAAATAAAAATAAAAAATAAGGGCCTGGGCTGTTGTCTAGAGGCTACTGCAGCTTGCACCACACAGTGTCACTGCCATGCTGCCGATGATAATAACAACCCAGGTGCTAACAACACATGCCTACAAGTGTGACAATTCAGACTATTTCATGCCCCTAAAGCTATAAGAATAGCTTGGCTGGCAGGTAATAGTCATTTTTCATGTATATTGAATTATTAGTTAACTGTTGTGATGGTCCTCTCTAAATTAGCATGACAGAGCAACCTTATGGCAGACTGTCACAAGCTCCGGTGTTGACAATAAAGTACCAGTGCCGAGCACCAGGAACCACTGGCTCAAATTAAGCATTGCTTGCCCACTCAGAGCTAAATTTATATGGCTCAAAGCAGAGGTTGAAGTGAGGTCTGTTTTATAAACTCCTACGTTTCAAGATGAAAGACTTATTTACAGGTATGTGGTGGGGATTCGGGCTAAACTTCAGTCATTTTTGTGAAAAGTAGATCTCCATTCGTGGCGTTCAGTTCGCGGCACCCAGTCCCAGGTGCCAACCCGTAGAGTCCCATGATGCGGCCTTTAGTTTGTGTGGGCTGAGCTGTGGTGCGCTGTGTCCTGGCAGACGGCCGCTGGCACTACTGGGGTGGTTACCCAGTGCACTGCATAGACCTTCTCACCAGGCAACCGGTTCTGTGCATTAGATCTCTATAGGCTGGCCCTTAATTCCATCTAGAAGTTCTGAGCTCGCTGAAGATTCCCCTCTTCTGGTTTCTTTTGTACCTCCTTTGCTCGGGGAAGCCTGAGCAGAAGCATTCTAGCCCCCCTGAATGTTCATCAGTCTTCCTTCTGATTGGGCTGCATAGTTCTGAATAATAGATCAGTCTGTCCCACGCTATCTGGGATGGATTAAAATGCTGGAAGTAGGAGGAAGTAAATATTTGTTTTATTGGATTAGCCACTAGCACAGATGCATTCTGGGATCCATTTCCCAGACTTGGGCTGTAGCCAGCTTCTGCTCGAAGTCCACATGGATTCCGTCTGGCTGGAAATGAAGGGTCAACAAGCCAGAGTCCCAGCGCGGCCTAGCTTCCTTCTCTCAGTTACAGCGACCCTTCCGGGTTATCCCTCCTGTGCGCTCCTCGGCACATTACATTGTGTGCATTGGAATTCGAAGAGTGCTGCATGCCACATGTGAGCCTGCTGTGGAGCGAGCAAGTTTGGGACCTGTGACGGTTGGACCAGTTTGTAAACTACTTTCCTAATTGGCCCAGTGTTCATTGTAAGTTTGAAGAGTGTGTTTTTAATTAGTCTGAACATTTACAGGAGTTTGCGAGTGCAATCTGATAGTAGTGTCTTCTAAATCTGAGATGCATTGGACACTGGTTTCTGCCCACGTTTCACCCTCTGGTTTTCACCAGGCCTTTATTAGCAAATTTAAAATTGTGATTCGACTGCCAATGTGGAAACAGCCTCCGCATGCCCTACAGTCCGCAAAGAGCTTCATGGATATGATAGGGCGAATGGTTGGTGGTTTCTTAACGGGCAATGCGTAACGCAGGAAGTGTCGCCAGTTTTCTGCACGATAGGACTCCATACCTCTTGTTGCACTGGCCAGCCTGTACCTGTTCTCTTTAAGGAGAGCACACCCCGGCAGTTTGATGCCTACAGATGAAAGTTGGCAGGAGAGTACCATCTCACCTGTGGACCCAGAAAACCCCAGGACAATCGTCCCAATAGGGATTGAATCAAATGTCAGCATAAGAAAAGAACTGAAGGTGCCAGCACCCAATCAAATTGGTCCGCTATTTCTCCAACGGGTGCAACCAAGGGATCACATAACTGTGGCCAGAAGAGAGCTTCCAGACTGATGGCTTAGACGACCCTAATTAAACGATGTTACAATTGGTCAAGCTGAAATTGATCAAACTCGAATGGTCAAAAAGCTGGCATGCCCTGGCAGGGGCTATACTACCAGATAATCGAGCCCTACATCTCTTTCTATAAAATATAGTAGTAAGAATATAGAAGACTTCAAAAATATTGTGAAGGTAATTACACGGTTACTATACTTATCATTATTATTACACACTGTTAATTATCATTGCGTTGTGACTTCTGTTGCTGGAGCCAGTAGACAGTGTGAAAGTGGGGTCACAAAGCAGAATACAGCGGCTGCCTAACAATGAAAGAGATCGGCTGTTTTTCTGAATTATTTTACCCTGATAATTCAAAATCAAATCGCTAATAGGGTGACATGTATGGCAGCGTGTTTCTTTGTGACATTGGTGGAGTTCATTGCAGCTAATCAATCAATCAATCAAGGTACTTGTAAAGCGCGCTACTTACCCGTGAGGGTCTCAAGGCGCTAATCGGGATCCTATCCCCTGAATTAAAGCCACCTTAGGAAACCACACCTGTAACTGGTTAAATCTGTTTTGCTGCTCATTAGAGGTTTCTTTTGTGGGTACCAATGTTGATTTCACATATCTGAAAACATAAAAACCTCTTTTACGAGGAGAAATAGAAGAGGCTAAAGTATTTAAAGAACCGACTGGTTATCGAGATGGTTTGAGCACATAATATAAGGAACAAAACACCCCTATCAGTGTAGGGATATTGCAGCCACCTCGGAGTTATGCGATATGTAAAGGTATTCGGCCTCTTTCTTGTATATGGTCACAGAAAGTCTGAGTTTTATTCATTTATTTACGAGCTTTATATTGCACAAACTTGACCCAAAGGTATCCGAGTGTTTTCCAGTGTAAGCACAAAAGCAGCAACATGATTTAGACCGAGAATAGGTCAAAAATATGGTTATAGGTAAACATTTCAACCTAAAAAGCATTATACATCTTCTCACCCACTGTTCCAGGTTCCACTTCAGTTAAGCTTGGGATACTGCTGCATGACATTGAGTGACACTGGAACTGAGGCTTTGCGTTACATATAACCATATCATTCTCCATCAGAGTTTCCCGCAGTAAACTTTAAAAATGTGTGTGTGTGTAATGAAACTTTACAGAGATTGAACAATTTGGTTATTTTAACATTTGCTCAGCCCACTTTTATTACGCAGGTTTATTAACTGTTAATCCTAGTGAGACAAGATACTTTTACAATTCGGAATTAACACTGAAGCAGCGTTATATGTATAAGAAGATCTGAAAGGGAGGTGCAGTTAAGGTGTACACTTATCTTGGAGCTGTACACTTGCATGTACAAGCAGTGCTTTAAATGGGCTGGTACTCACAGGTACTGAGTACCAACACTTCTTATTTGTATCACTCTGAGTACCGGCACTTCTCTACTGCCCAGGAGAGTACCAGAACTCATGAAAGGATAGGTGCATTGGCTACTAGGACTGGTAACCAGTCTGTGACAGTCAAAACACTTCTGTATCCCTGAGCTGAGCCCCCAATGAACTATTCAACATGGGCTCTTTTGCATGATATCCGGGTGTTCACCATCATGCTGTGTAATGAATCGAGGCAGCCGGGTGACAGTGTAATCAAGAAAGTAAGGAGGTTGAAATGGCCTTAATCCCACCCGATTCCTTTGTGTGTCTGTTTGTTTGTCAGTTTACTTGTACGTGGGAGAGAAAAGAGTGAGGAAATCGAGACACTCTTGGGGGAATATTAAAGAAAATGTGTGGAATGCTTTGTGTGTGCACATCTTTCTGTGTGTGTCACAAGCTTGAGAATATATAGTATTGTGCCAAATAACAGCAAATAACAGTATTCAAGCTGCTAATATTACAAAGCAATGAAATGATAAAATATCACTGTTTTTATTTTGTTTTGTGTAACTATTTTACCTATTTTGTTCATAAAAAACATTTCTCATGTGTTTTGGTATGTGCTACAACTAGTATAGAAGTCAATAAGTATGGCCTGTCTTGCCTTTGGCCACGCCCCTAGCCCCGCCCATGTAAAAGAGTACCTGCACTATTTTTTTTACCCACTTAAACCACTGTGTACAATACTTGACAAAATTCACAAGTAATGTGAGCTCATTTATACTACGTTATTTTGCAATCGTCCAGTATTCAGGGAGGATACTCGTATAGAGCACTACTGCCATGCAGGCTTCTAGTTTACAGGTATGGAGGGGGCAGTAGTGCAGTCCTCAGGTTGAGGGGTGCCGGGAGGGGAGTGGCACATTTGCATTGTCTCACTGTGAAATGTATACGGTCGCCCTACATTCTGCTGAAAGCCGTAGTGTCATGCGTTCAATTGGATTCTCCGTGCACCCCTTGGGAACACCCCAAAGTGTGTATCTTCCTGTGGTCCGTTTCAGTAGCTCTGCTGTCTGCCTAACACAACCACGCCGTTCCCAAAGGAGCAGGCCGAAGGGGCTGTGACACTTGGGAGGGCTGGGAACGGCAGAGCAGACCTCCACGACTGAAACCTGGACACTGCCATGACCTTTGAACTGGGATAAAAGTTTGAAGCTTTAAAGGTAGCAGCAAGCAATGAACCGAGGCGCCCGATGAGTCAGTGAATCCTTTCCAGATGCCTCCTCCCTCTTCCTGGAAAACCCGTTCCAAACGGGGGACCCCCCTCTCCGCCGCCATTTCCTGCGCAGGAATCCCATTAATGTACAGTGATAACATGAGTTATAGGCGCAGACCAGTCCCGTCAGAAACAAAGGCGCGCGCGGGCACGCACGTGTGTGACGGAGAAAGATGGTAGAAGGGCGCAGAGAGGGAAAGGAAGTAGCTGCTTTCTTTTATACGTAAGATATATGTAGAAATGAAAGACAGCTTTGCTTGTGCGATAGAGATGGCAGAGGGGTGCAGAGAAGAAAGACCTTGGTTATGTGTGGTGGCAGCACAACGTGGCGCAGTCAATAAAGATCTTTGTCCATATCTGTGTCACTTTGAAAAAGTATCTCTTGTAAAATACCTACAAATTGTGGTGCAAGTTAATATTGGCATCCAGACCAACGCTGGATGGTCGTAGATCTTATCTATCCCAATTTATGATCCCCAATCGATCTATAAAACTCAAGGCAAAGTGTACAATTATTATTATTATTTTATTATTTATTTTGCGATTTCTAAAGCGCCTGGTGACCCGTAGGCATCCCCGCGCTATTCAACCTGTAAAGAATCCCATAGAAATCAATCCTGTAGACAATCCCATAGAAATCAATATTATTTATTTTTATTTATATGTGTAGATTTATGTAGCACAAATAAGACTTAAATGGGTGACAAGGCCGTTTTGTTAGACGGTTACTACTGCATATAAGCAGTTTGCACAAAGTTTAATTGCATAAAGCAGTTTATAGCATTTCAATTAGTTCACCAGATATCTCACAAAATATCTTATTCATACAAATGAACTTCAGTTTTAATAACGGGTCTAAAGTTTTTTTGTAAGGATCAAAGTTAATTAACTCGGTAATGTTATTCTCAGATGTGGTTTCAACACCAAAGTCCGCTCTGAAGATGTCCTCGATGCTGAATCTTCTTATACTTGGTGGCGCTTGGATTTTGGAGTGCTGTTTGTGTAAATATGAACTTGTCACCCATGCTAGGTTATCATACATTTGTTATATCATTTTATGTTTACGAAATGCATATTTTGTTTCCATCTCAAACCAGTCACATTTTATTAAGAATGATGAACACTGACCGCAACACAACACCTGGAATAAGGCTGACTGGCTACCTTATTTCTGCATTTCTGCATTTTGGCATTTAAGAGGTGAAACTCTGAGCTACATGATGTAGCATCTCCTGGAGATCATTTCAGTGAAGCAGGAAACAATAGTAGTGAATATTTAAATGCAATTCCAACTGGATGGAGATAACTCCCTACTTTGCCATGAAGATGATGTTTACATCATAGTCACCTCCAAAGCAGCAATTGTTTCAGGTGGGCTTTAAAAGGCTTGAAGAGGGTGGACCCAAGCATGGGGGCTGGAAAGAGTGGTCTTCGAGGGTAGAGGTTGTCCCCAGAAGTTTCAGAAATTGAAGGGTCTGTGGGTCATATATTTTGGACTGGAGCGGAGAGAGAGGAATCCTATCTGAGGGGAAGACAACAACACCAAGTAGGGCCATCAAGAATGATGACTGGAATATATGGTCAATAGTGAGATGTTTTATCCTCCCCAATCACTCCCTTACCAAACTCTACTGTATTACATTACCTGGAAAAAATGAATGATGATACAGGGGTGGAACTCTTTGCTATGCATTGAGTATTGTCTGAAATACCCAATACAATGTTTTTCTTAAAGTCTACAAGAAACCCTAACATGTTGCATCTCTTTGAAAGGTCCAGTGCTTTGCATCATAAAGTGCCTCTTACTGAGGAAATACATAATTATTGTGAAATACCCTTCAGTATTTGTATGGGCTGTTTCTTAATGAAAAGAGACACTTTCAGTTGTCCCCCAATGTGAAAAAAGAATACACCTAAAGTAAAGGCCAGTTTTAAAACCTAACTGGAATTCTAAGAATAAAAGAAGCACACCTTAATTCGACGTGTGAGCATTTAGACTTGTCACACAGCAAAGTTCCAGGTTATGTATTTTATACATAAACTGTTACTCTGAGAGATAGTTAACAGTGTTGATAACTTTCTGTTCCTGTGTTTCTCAGCTAAATATATATAATATTTTCCTTATGGAATCTGAGGATTTCTTTTTTTTAAAATGTTGGTATCCCTTTTGCATCAATGTGTGTTAACATAGCACAACAGCTAGATGGTAACAGAATGTGTGGGGTAACGTTCCTTTGATTGCACAAAGTGATGTATAATTCATTTTCCTTTAGTCAACACTGTTGCAGAATTTAAGGCCATATTTGATAGTCAGATCGCAAAACGCTGGTGGCAATTTGTGACCACTATTTTTATGACCAATAAAGATTTATAAGAGCCGACTTTTGTATTAATAGGTCATTTATTAAAAATCCGAATCATAGTGGGTCAGAATCCGACCTACCTCGTGAATATTAATGAGAAAAGTCACAAATTCTGACTCGCTACGATTCGTTGCCATTACAGGGATGGGGGCCTGCTGGGGTTTTAGGAGTAGACTGTGTTTCCATGGATGTTTTCCAACCGAATTTTGGTTGCAAAACATTAATGCATACCATAAGGAGTCTGTATTTTAAAGCGATTCCCTAAACAAGGCTCTTCCGAAAACCAATTCACTATGGTTTCCTAAACCCATTCAACTATTTGGTAAACTGTTTTCAATTCACTAAATGGGTTTACCACATTAGAAAAGCACATTTACTGGTCACAAACTCTGCCATTTACCAAATCCCAAGGTTTGCAACAAGTAAATGCATTCGTACAACTGACCCTTAGTCTTCCGTGACCCAACAACTTCAGTGGACCTGCTTATACTAGAAGACTACCAGAAAACTTTGCAGATATTAACATGTTACATGTTATTCTGCGAGGGTTTTTAATCCTTGCTGTACACTTTGTCAGTCCGTCCTCTTGGCTTTCCTTGGTGGCTAAATCTAGCTGACATCCAGAAGGATTTTAACAAAGCTATCTCTTGTTTCCTTGAGATGGGAGGCAGGGTTTTCTTCTCTGTTCGGCTACCTACATTGACCTACTGTGAGCTGTGGGTAAAACTTAGCTACCTGGAGGTCAGATGATGCAGCTTCACTGGCTGGGAGGGGGTTAACATTTGTGACTGTCCTCTGGCTTTTCACGCTTTTGTAGGTCTGTGATTGAAGTTGTGATCTGTGGGGATGCAGGGACTGGTTACCTGAATCGGTCACCCTAGTGGACTCCTGCAATGTACCAGATTTAGGATAACCTTCAGCAGTGGCGGTTGGTGGGTGATATAAAAACAATAAAAAAATACAAATAAACATTTGAAATGAAAAAAAGCTTCACTTACCTTAGCCTGCAGCACTTCTTCAGTGCTCTCCAGTCCCCGCTGCAGACTCCTTTGAGCGCCAAGTCCCACACCTCCCGCAGCTCCTTATCCAATCCAGACACAGCTGTCATGCTGCATAAGTGGAGCATCTGGATTGGCTGGAGCAGGCTGCCTCAGGATTCCGAAGAGCACAGAATATCTAAGACGGCTGGGTTGGAGAGGCTGAATTGTGCATGTTGGTTTGGCCGTAGCAAGGCAAAAGGCCTAAACGGCATGCACAATTCATACTGAAGGGGCCACTCATCATTGCATGGCACCCCAGCCCACCCTGCCCTCTCTGGCAGAAAGACGGAAAAATAAAATGGTAATAAAATCCTTTTATTGCCATTTTATGTGTGTGTGTGTGATAGTCTCAACTGGATACCGCGCGCTAAAGGAGACTCTTGCAACCGAACATGCCTCTGTTACTAAATTACTTTTAATTCAGTTTATCTGACCTCTCATTGACATTTATCTACAAATTCCACAGTAGCAGTAAAACCCACTGAGCGGCCTTGTCAAACCTGCTATGCATTAAATGGATGGTCTCTTAGACCTGTCTGGAAGTCTAAGAAACTTTGTTTACTGTATGAGAGTATGCAAACAGTGCAGCGTTTGCCAATGGGCCAAGTATTTTGGGATGATCACAAAATCTCCTTAGAATAACATTAGACCATGCACGTGAGGGCAGTAGCCGCCATTTTATGTTTCAATGTGCAAAATAGAAATCTATCTGGTGGTTATGTCTCTGGAACAGTAAGTGCTAACCACACCTGCCACTAAAGGGTCCTAGATACAGAGGGAGTCTCGGCTAGCCAATGCAGGGTGTATCCAGAATAACAGTTTATTGCTGAACCGGCACACTGCTCTCATAGACCTGTGCAGCCATAGAAAGTTTGAAAATCTTCTCTACATCAGCAGTCTGAAGTCACTGTGTAAATTTAGTGTGTACATTGCTTACCCGTGATAGGCTGCGGTTTGAGAACTCTCTTGAGGCCCAACAGCTTGACAGCAGTGCCAACCCTCAAAAAACAGATAAACAAAAAAGTGGTGGGTGGAATGCTAGATTTAATCTCATAATTACTCGCGGCTGCTTTCCAGTCCTCCCTTCGTTTTTTGTTGCCCAGTATGCTACTGTAGACAGAGACCAGTCTGATGCAAATCACTCTGGTCCTGACCCAGTAGGAACAGCATGTCTGAGCTGCCAAGCCACGTACCCTCCAGACGGGAACTGAAGCTGCACCCTGATGTGCTCAGTAAGCACGGAATCCATGTCTGGGTGTTGTAGTCACCCTTAGGGCAACTCTTTTAAAAAGGCGTTGAGTAGAATGCCTTATTTACTCTCAGCCCCTGGTAATTGTCAATGTCTGCATTGCACCAATCCGCCGGTGACCTAGTGTGTCAGGGATTTTAGATTTGGTTCCTCTCCTCAGTGGTTGATGCGGCCAGGATCTGAGGGGCACGACATGCCCATACTTTTTTTTTATTTAAGAAAAACAGTTCCCCTACTTCTTGTGAAAAGACAACGTCCTGAATTCAAATGCCTCCGTTTAGTGTCTACTGCTCTTTGAAACCCAGTGAGGGGCAGACAGCTTACTACTCCTACTTGCCAGGGTGCCTGCTTGCCTGACAGAAATGTAATTGTGCAAAACTGGTTAATATGATAACGTATAGGACGCTTGTAAACCGGTATTTTCTTTGGTTGATGGAAGCACTTCAAGCTTCCTGATGAGGCGGATTTATTGTTTTTGAGTGTTATTTGCAGGGAGTTACCAGATGAGCTTTGTAGTGATTGCACTTTTTAATCTTAAACCTTTTTGAGCATTTTGTAGCAGCCTATCTTATACTGTGTGTAATGTTTGCATAAAATAATGACTAACATAGTTACAGTGCTTTCTTTCACTGACTTGGTACTCGTAGCACTAAACAAGTCACTATGTCCACTGCACCAGCCAGTATTCAATTCTATCAGCCTCTGATTACAGACACAAGCCTCTGCAGTGCATTTACTAACAGTCGTTTTAGAACATACGATAGTACATTTCCCACTGGCTAACTAAACTTGCATTTATTTTTCATTTAATCTGTGCGTAATTTTATAGGTAATTAACTGAAGATTGAAGAATGAAAAAAGTGACAGAATATTTAGTTTTTAGCCACGCCTTTGACCCACCAACAGACTCACTCACCCACCCCCAGTTCCCTTACTTTTCGTAATTCACTTCGACCACTGCCGCTTCTCCCCACCAGGGGTCGTACCTAAAGTCTGCACTAGGCATCTACATATACAATCAAGTTTAACCTCCGCATAGTATCGACCTCAATTGAAGATTGCATAACAATTACTTCCATATCCAAGGTCAAGGACTAATGCCAAATTTTCAGAGAGGTTTAAGTGCAAGTTACTAAGGTGTTACCCCGGACTTTACTAGGGAACATGGAAATTGGTGCGCCCTTGGGAGATGTGGTCTAGAGGTTGTGTAGTTTAGATTACATTGTGTGATTCTGGGCAACTCGTCGTTACTTACTCTGCCTTGGTGTCCATTTCTAACATAAGTAGGGAGAATAGAAGCACGATTACCTCAGCTTTAACAAAATGGAAAAAGAAGGGCGCATGGATTAAATAAGAATAATCATTCTGGTTTTGTTTAAAAATGATCTAAAAATTGTGACAAAACTGCAATCCGACCCCACCCTGAGTTTGGGCACTACGCCTCTCCGACTCTGGCCTTAGAGACAGACTCCGCTTTTCCAGCACGCGTGGGAGTAGTATGCTTATAAAGAAAATGGCTTCGCCTGTGCTGAGGGCGAAGTTCAGTCATTCAATAGGGTTGTTTGTACAGCGCTGGCCCCTGCCAGAGCAGCTGAGAGTCTTAACTAGTATGTGCCCTGTGGTTCCTTTGGAGGCATATATTTCTGTACCGGGGGAGGGGGGTGGAATTCAGAGCACCGGTGTTTGGAACCTTCTGCATGGTAAAGACGTGTCTCGCTGCCCTTGGTGCCAAACTCTATTGTTTGGATCCCTAATTCGGAATTTTGGTCATAGCGAACACAGATTATGTGTGTGCGCCATGACACAGGCCTGTCTCATGGATTGCTGTCCTGTTGGACCTAGAGGGGTGCCCAAAGCGCAACCCTCATAGTGGTGGAAGGCTACTGCCTTTACCAGGCATTAAGCAGCACAAGCGCTGTGGTGTCAGGATACCGTGCACTGATCAGTAGTTCTGAACAACACCTTTTTGGTTTGTGTCACTAGAGTGAAGCTTACAGGCTCACTCACCTTTTTAGGTTTTGACTGGCGATGCGCACGTAGTGCGCATGCGCCAAAAAACGTTATGATTTCTGTGTGGGGTCGGGTATCCGCCCCCTCCTCCCATTGGCTAGCTCCATAAATGGAGGCTAGCCATTGGGAGAAGGCTCTGTCCGTCAATCTCGGACCAGATTCGGGGGCGTTCCCGAGAACGTGGGCGTTCGAGGAAGATGGAGAGACTCAATTCCAGAGGTGTGTGGGGCAGGTTTTTGATCACTAATTATACTTTCAATATGTGGGAATGGATTTACCTAAAGAGGAAAGTGGGGAAGGGGTGGACATGATACATGTTTTAGGTTTTAAAGGAAGGAAGAAGGGGGGTGGTGGTGGAGAGGTGTCAGAACACCAGGGGCTGTATTATACGAAGCGCTCTGGGGGCTCAAACAGTGTATACAGCTTTTGCTGGCCCCCACAGTGCACTTTGGTATTACAGAAGGGACTGCCAAAACTTGCGCGGCCCTAGCTATAACATAGATAGCAGGATCACAAGGTGCGTTCAAAATGAGGGAACTCTTTGACAGTCCACCCAGATGACATGGGCCCCATGTCAAAGAAGCTCTCGGGAGAATCTCTGTGGCCAATTTAAAGATGGTACACCGTAAGTGCTTCCCCCAAGGACTCTCCTTGCAAGAGGTTCTGGGGGTTTCATGACCCCCCCCCCTGCCCCACCCAGACATTCCTCTGCCAGCGGGTGCAGTGGTACACTCCACCCACCTGCAGGCAAACCCTGCCCTCTCTTCAAATAGCAGCCAGTGATCTTGAGTTAAAGACTGGGCAGCAGAATCAAACCTTAGTAGAGGACAGCACATTCTTAGTGGCAGTGGGCAAAAACCTGTCCCTCTATAATTCTGTACATTTACATGCCTGAGTTCCATACATGGTTATCAGCAATGCATTTCAAAATGCCACAATTCACTACTCAGATTTCACAGCAGTGAAAAAACATTCCTTCTCAAAGAAAGAACAGGTAACCAAGCAGTGCCTCAACGAAGCAAAGAAGCTTCGCCGTAGCAAAAACTAAAGGATGTAAGCCCTCTATGCAAAGTACTTTTTCCATAAAAGACCTTCAGATAATACTTGTGTCTAAAAAATGACACGACCTGTCAGACGGGAAAAGTAATTGTCCATAAATAAAAGAAAATCTGTGAACAATTCCACTTTGGTTTTTGTTTTCTATGTTTTCACTCAAAACCACTCAGTGATAAATGTCCTCGTTGTTGACCGCTACCCATCTAAATTCCTAAATGCTGCTCCTATATTCCAAATTCAGTTTGTAAACAGGAGCACCTTTGACTCTTCAGCCCACTGATGTCAAAATGTGATGATGAGATTTGTGATTGGGCTTCCTTATCATATGTTAGATCGTGAAGATCTCGGTTTGTGAATGGCATTTGTTGACGTTTGGTATGTTCTTCAGATTTTAGTGTGTGATTTGGGCTTCATTGTCATTTGTAATGTCTCAAAGATCTCAATTTTGTGATTGACTTCCTTGACATTTGGTATGTCAGGCAGAATTCCTTTTGTGATTGGGCTTCCTTGTCATTTCAGGTTATGCAGCTCTTAATATGTGTTAGGCTTCGTTAGCCTTGGTAGGCTGCACAGTTCTCAGTTTGTGATTGGGCTTCCTTGATGTTAATATGACTGCAAAGCTTTCTGTTCGCCGAATATGCAGTGTGATCTAGAAGCCAACATGCTGTAAGGGAATTCATGTACAGGATTGCTTGTTTGTATGTTGCTAAACTTTGTGGTCCTCATTTACCGAATGTTTAAAGCAGGAACATGTATATAAATAACAGGCCCAGAGTTATAATGGCTTCTTTTCCAAAAATCACGATACTGAATGTAAGCCCAAAAGTAGTAAAACATGCTTTGCTAACTGTTTCCCACAAAGTTTGTTTTTATGTTTTATTTGTCTTCCCAGCGTTTTTGGTCTGTTGTTGCTTTTCTTTGTCATTTGCTTCTCCTCGTTCTGCTTCTGTCTTCTCATATGATTGCTTTTCAGGTTTTGACTGGCGATGCGCACATAGTGCGCATGCGCCAAAAAACGTTATGATTTCTGTGTGGGGTCGGGTATCCGCCCCCTCCTCCAATTGGCTAGCTCCATAAATGGAGGCTAGCCATTGGGAGAGGGCTCTGACCGTCAATCTCGGACCAGATTCGGGGGCGTTCCTGAGAATTTTTGGCTTTTGGCTACGTCAGCCGAAAGCCTCTTCTCGTCAACGCTCCCGAATCTGGTCCGGGATTGAGGGCACCCGCCTTCCTGCTCCTGTCTCACGCGGCGCCCGGGCCTACACGTCCTGCTTGCAAAGGCGGGGGGTTTGTTACGGGCAAATTTGCGATGGCGCTTTAATCATGGCGCATGCAGCCCTGCCTCCTTCTGCTTCCCGCACCGGTCCAGGCTGCTGCGTGCAGTCAAAATCTAATGGACCAGCACCGCGCCTAATTCAGTTACAGCTGAGCTGCACGCCACACAGTGATCGGCGATTGCAGCGGCCGGTGGTCGGAACACATCGCAAAGAAAGAAAGAAAGCGGTAACTGTGTCTTACCCTAATGGATTACTAGTAAACTGTGCCCCTCCTAACTTAAAAATTGTTGCTTCTTATAACCCTAACTGCTGCCTTTGTCGGTGCTGCTCCATTGCGGGGTTTAGCGGGTAGAGTCTTCGGGATGTCTGAGGGCGTCAGAATGCCAGAAAGAAGTCTGCACATAAAATGCGTGCTGTTGGTTCAACTAAGGGGTGAGAGGGTACAGTGTGCCCTGGTACATGTGCCCTGTTCCAGCTGAAGTTACTCTCTGACTTAAGTGACATTAAGCCCACAAACTCCTGTTGAGACGGTCGGGGTCACAGTACTGATGGATTCTGTGACTATGAGTGGTGCCGCTGCCCGTCCAATTATTTTCTGTGCCAGTGGTGTCGCCAAAGTCTGTCAGCAAAGCCTCTGTGATAGCCGGTGGGTCATGTTGATGTGTGCCAATGCCTGCGGGGTTGGGCAGGTAGCGGCGCGCCAACAGGGGCGGCCGCTCGGGGTTAATGATTTCAATAGTGTTAAAGTGCAGTTCGATTGTGATATTTACAGTTTTGTTAACAAGACGCTGTACTCATTTGCGTAAAGTCTTATTTATTCAGCCTATACCTATTTCCCTCATTTTCATTGCTTGATTTTGTGCGTGAGAAAGTGTCACTCGTATTCATTAAATATCACTCATAATTAAAGTACAATTCTGAAAATGTCACACAAAGCAATCTGAAACCTTGGCAGCTATGTGGGTGGAAGGATGAGTGGGTGGAAGGATGAGTGGGTGGAAGGATGAGTGGGTGGAAGGATGAGTGGGTGGAAGGATGAGTGGGTGGAAGGATGAGTGGGTGGAAGGATGAGTGGGTGGAAGGATGAGTGGGTGGAAGGATGAGTGGGTGGAAGGATGAGTGGGTGGAAGGATGAGTGGGTGGAAGGATGAGTGGGTGGAAGGATGAGTGAGAGGATGGATGAGCGGGTGGATGGATGTGTGAGCGGATGGATGAGTAGGTGGAAGGATGAGTGGGTGGAAGGATGAGTGGGTGGAAGGATGAGTGGGTGGAAGGATGAGTGGGTGGAAGGATGAGTGGGTGGAAGGATGAGTGGGTGGAAGGATGAGTGGGTGGAAGGATGAGTGGGTGGAAGGATGAGTGGGTGGAAGGATGAGTGGGTGGAAGGATGAGTGGGTGGAAGGATGAGTGGGTGGAAGGATGAGTGGGTGGAAGGATGAGTGAGAGGATGGATGAGCGGGTGGATGGATGTGTGAGCGGATGGATGAGTAGGTGGAAGGATGAGTGGATGGATGAGTAGGTGGAAGGATGAGTGGGCGGATGGATGAGTGGGCGGATGGATGAGTGGGCGGATGGATGAGTGGGCGGATGGATGAGTGGGCGGATGGATGAGTGGGCGGATGGATGAGTGGGCGGATGGATGAGTGGGCGGATGGATGAGTGGGCGGATGGATGAGTGGGCGGATGGATGAGTGGGCGGATGGATGAGTGGGCGGATGGATGGATGAGTAGGCGGAAGGATGAGTGGGCGGAAGGATGAGTGGGCGGATGGATGGATAAGTAGGTGGAAGGATGAGTGGGCGGATGGATGGATGAGTAGGTGGAAGGATGAGTGGGCGGATGGATGAGTGGGCGGATGGATGAGTGGGCGGATGGATGAGTGGGCGGATGGATGGATGAGTAGGTGGAAGGATGGATGAGTGGGCGGATGGATGAGTGGGCGGATGGATGGATGAGTAGGTGGAAGGATGGATGAGTAGGTGGAAGGATGAGTGGATGGATGAGTAGGTGGAAGCATGAGTGAATGGATGAGTAGGTGGAAGCATGAGTGGATGGATGAGTAGGTGGAAGCATGAGTGGATGGATGAGTAGGTGGAAGCATGAGTGGGCAGATGGTTGGGTGGAAGGATGAGCGGGCGGATGAGTGAGAGGATGGATGAGTAGGTGGGCAGCTGGAGGGAGGGACGAGGGAGCGGATGGATGATGAGGTCGGCGGGCGCCTGCTTTGATAGATGAGTGGGTACCGGAATGGACAAGTGGGCAGCTGGGTGGGTGAATGAAGAGATTCCAAACCAAAAGGGAGAAGCGTAGAGGTACTGATAGAATCACCCTCCAAAGTAAGCTATTTTTAACCACAGAGATTCTATCAAAAAAGTGAAAAAGTGATATTTTTTATAATTTTAACCATTTGTAACAGGGTGCTAGGCTCTCTCTTACACATGGAAAGATGGGAGCACAATGTGCTTGTTAAAATACCCCTCACACTCTAAAAAACCAGCTAGAGTCATGCTTCATCATAGGGGTCTTCCCGCCCCTATAACTGGACGGGGCGTGCTACGACCAGACGAGATACGCGGGAGCACTAAGATGTGACAGAGGCTATGTGTGGGTGCATAGGTGTCAGTGAAGGTGTAGGGACCTAACACTAGTGGGTGTGCAAAAAGTGAAAAAAATGGAAAAAGTTAAAAATTCCCTGGCTTGGTAGAAAAAAACAATTTTATTAGCTTCTCCAGCTGGGAACATTAAGAAGGGGTTGTGTGGTAGAGTATTAGCTACTACCTTGTCGACATGTTTCGTAAGCAGTCCCCTACTGCTTACTCATCAGGACCAAAAAAACGATCCCTACTATTATTACTCAGTTCTAACAAGTAGTGCCTACTGTCCTAAAAACAACCAACAAAAATAAGTTGGCTGTTTTGGCTTCAGGGCATGAGTTGGCCCAGGTGAAGCAGAAAAAATCGACCTATTGTGGTCTCTGTAAAGGAAAAGGAAGAGAAAAACCTACATAAATGCATGAAATAGGCATTGTTATCTGAATGGAAAATACATACAGACAGATTACTCCATATTATTGGAGGGGAACCGCATTTCCAAATTCTAAAGGCGGTTGGACTACCACATAGAATTCAACATGTAGTAATGTGTCTCTCGACATCAACTATCCTTCATGGGAGACACCAATGGTACCGTTTTGTCGGGACCATAATCATAGCATCACACACGCACAGCATTCGTGACTCAATGCACTTACAACAGACAAGCAAAAGACAGGGGAGGGGGACCTCCTTTGTAACGTTATTGAGTTGGTAACGTTGACATACTTATCTTAATAGTTAACAATGCCCCATGAGTTTGCAGGCGAAGGGTATTTCTACGCAGTTTACTATAAAAGATAAAGTCTCGTTTAGGGTGGCTTTTTAAAAAAACAGCGAGTTATTTGTGCTTTTATCTGCCCCTGCGACCCGTTTATTAAAGACTCGAGGTCGGAGTCTACTACTTACATTTCTGCCAGAAGGTGGAAGCATGAGTGGATGGATGAGTAGGTGGAAGGATGAGTGGGCAGATGGGTGGGTGGAAGGATGAGCGGGCGGATGAGTGAGAGGATGGATGAGCGGGTGGAAAGATGAGCAGATTGATGAGTGGGCGGATGGATCTGTGAGCGGATGGATGAATAGGTGGAAGGATGAGTGGATGGATGAGTAGGTGGGCAGCTGGAGGGAGGGACGAGGGAGCGGATGGATGATGAGGTCGGCGGGCGCCTGCTTTGATAGATGAGTGGGTACCGGAATGGACAAGTGGGCAGCTGGGTGGGTGAATGAAGAGATTGGCAAGCGCATGCGTAGATAGATGAGCGGGTGGATCAGTGGCTGGGTGTTCAGATGGGTTAGATGAGTGGTTGAATTTGCTATTGTAAATTACAATGCCATTTATGTTAAAAAACATAAATAAAAATAATGTCAAGAGCAATGCCAATAGCTCCAACTTTAACAAAGGCAAAACCATTGCATTGTAAATGCTTGTTAAAGTTCTGCTGTTGTGTGCTTAACTCTACCTTGCATTACATCCGGTAGATGTGGAGTGCTGCGCAGTGCAGGAGTACCGACTCAGACTTGGATGAATGTGTACCTGGGAAGGGTACAGTACAAGAATAGGAGTACTGTGCAGAATGCGTGTGGTTAGCACATGTACTGGGTGTATGCATGCCTGTACGAAATACATGACACAAGAGATGTAGTGTTATGCAGTGTGTGGGCAATTGGATCATGTGCTGGGTTTATGTGTACTTGCGTGAAGTGCAATACATGAAAGGTGAAGTGTTGTGCAGCGCTCACATGGTGACTGTGTGTGCTGGCAGTGTGTTTGCTTGTAAATAGCACACACTGGTTGAATATAGAAGAGCTGCAGTGCTGAACAGTGTGTGCAGACTGATTATATGTGAGCTGAATGTATGTGTACTTGTAAGGGTACAATGTATGAAAGTACTAGTGCTGAGCAGTAAGTGTGCTGTAAATGTACACTGAGTAAGTGTGCTTACAACGGCACATTACATGGAGAAACCTGGGTTCCATTTTGGGAATGCAGCCCTGCCTGGTGAACGCTTGAGCAGGAGGCTAATCTCTTCAGACAGATTAGGGTATTGCTTCAGTCCTGTGAGCTGGGTGGGGAGCACACTGGAGGGAAAAGGAGGGGACTCCCTTTACATTTCAAAAGACTGCTCTTTGATTCAGTGATAGATCACAAGGAAGTGGCTTGGGCACATTTTAGAAAGGGAGACTGGGCTGAAAAGGCAATAATAAACAGTAGGGAAAGGGGGAGGAGGGGTGTGCTGGGATTACCTTTTGATGCACACAACAATGTGGCTTACATCCAGGTGTGCACTCTGGTCACACCCATGAATTGTGTTGTGGGAAAATCCGCTTTGGAGTCTTGCCTGCTGAAACAGACAGGCTTTTATGAGGAAAGAAGAAAAGTAGAATTGACCACTTCAACAGAAGCAGAACACCAACATAAAACTTAAGATTCAGACCCTAAATTACATTTTGGTGTCTGGAAATAGACTCTAAGAAAGGGAGGTTGAGACCCTCTACAATAATTCTACTAGGGACTGGGGCAAAGGCCTGCTAGTCTCTGTTGGGTGAGGACACCAAGATCACCTGCCCTGGAGCCTGGACCACCAGCTCCTGCCTGCTTGCCAAAATCAGTGTGCCCTGTGAGGAAGAAGAGTGTTGGAGAGAAGGAGGTTAAGTGTGGAGCCCTGAAAGTGGATTCCCTGAGCAAGATGTAAAGCTGTGCATCGATCAGGTCATATGCGTGTCGGCTCTGCGATCCCAGTAAGTCATGAGATGGTCGCTGCAGACTGAGTCAAGGGTGAAGCACCATGCGGGCCTGGGTAAACTGGAACCACAGCACTACAGTGATCCCATATGCCAGAGAGGTCTACCCATAAAGTTACACTGCTGAATCTCAGAGACCTATGACCACCTTGGCGTTCGCACAAAGGAAGTCAGCACCTGAGTTTTGCAACGACCGCTGCAACCCCTTTTGCCAGGATGGGCTGCTGGTACTGATGTGCCAAAAGATTTGGGTCATAACACATGTTCCACGGGTTGGATTTGCACTGTGAGGGAACTGCACCTGACTGACCAGAGGGTTGCCAAACATGCTGTAGATGATGTCGAACCTTCACTGTGCTCCAGTCAAGAGCTGAAGAAAGGGATTTCCCCTCCCCCGCCCACAGATAAAGACAATTTGCTGCTTCTTCGCGAGCTGCTCCGACAACTGAGAAGGACTCCGGGGGTGGAGCTCAGAGGAGAGAGCCTTCTCCACTGGGTGCTGCCACATGAGCTTCTCCAAACTAAGCAGGACTCAGTTACTCGATCTGAAGGCACCCGCTGTTCCACCAAACTCTTTCATGTTATGAGAGTGGGAAAGATATGAACTAAGCCAGTGGGGCTCTGGAGGGCCATGCTGCTAATGGTGCTACAGCACCATAGACACTTTTGACTTCAATCCTGAAGAGTCAAAGGGGAACTCTTGAGTGGTATACACCTGTTACAACGCAACTTTTACAACTACCTACTATTACAACGCATACCATTACAACGCATTGCGCTGGGGGGCGCTCTAGGATAGGGAATAAGTATAATTTACTATCCAACACCTTCCCTAGTGTCCACGGGGACTGGAGTTAGAATAGTAAATTATACTTACCACTATCCAGCATCTCAAAGCGCTATGCGTTGTAATGGTATGCGTTGTAATGGTCGCGTTGTAATAGTAGGTAGTTGTAATGGTATGCGTTGTAACATGGTACATCCCTCTTGAGTACAGACTAATAGAGTGCATTTCCTGGATGTGGTCACCAGTGAATGGGGAATAACCCAGAAGAATTTAGACAAACGAGAGTGGGACAGGGATTGCCTGACAATTACTTGAGCCTGACCTCAAGCGGGAATGTGTTGTTGCTTCTGAATGTCATACCTTTGCATGTGTAGAGTTAGAAATAAAATACTTATTTTTCATATAAAAGCAAGTATTTGACTGCACATTGATTTATTGTTCATAGTGTTTGCACTTTGAGTTATGAGCCTTGTTCACTGACCTGCATTTACATCTCTTCCCGAGGGAGCTTTGTCTGCCCGACCACAGCTACCACTGAGAGTCGAATACTGAAGTGGTATTTAGCCTGGTTGCTCGGTATCCATAGTAGGTCAGGCCTCAGGAAATGAGGAGTAAAAGGCCTCACCCAGCACGATTGGGCTCAGTAACCCCTGTGTGACCCATGGCACTCTAAAAGGGGTTCTGACAAGGGTGGGTATTCTAGATTAACGCTTTATGGCATTTCTGCAGAAGGTAAGAGTTTGGCAACACATTGATCAGCAGGGGTTTCGGCCAGACCAAGATAGATTGACCTAAGGAGACATAGGGACAGAGGTGCACAAGCTAACAAGTAAAACAGGGGGAGCTGATGGCCCGGCTCTGGCTGTGAGAGCCTGTGCATGAACCAAGCCTTCAACATGTTTGTAATGTAGATTACACAACAAACTTTTTAGAATACGATGAGATCTATTTTAAAATAAAAATGATTGTAGCTCTTTTGAACACGCAGAAGCGATTCACCTTAGTAAACAGATAATTTATCTTTAATTGAGAAGAAAGTGAGAGTTATTAAATATGAACTGATAAACATACCTGCCCCACCCCATGACAATGCTATTAGGGAACTAATGGGCAAGTCGGGGGGCATTAGTGTTCTATATGTGGCCTAGGTTCTTATTATAGATGTGTTGATGTAGCAATATTCTAGGCTATTAATCCAAATATAAGAGGTTTCTGTACAGGTACCCTCTAAGCTCCAGCGCTCCCATGTGTGATAATGAAGAAAAAGGAGACTGCGAAATAAAGCACTTACCAGGATTACAGAATTTCATCATGCGAGGAATCTGGGATTGATCCCACATTCTCAATTTTCACACTGCAGTTCAGCCACTCGATGAAGGTATCTCTTGCTGACATTAAAGGGGGAGTGGTTGATGCTTAAAAGTTCCTCTACAAAACATGAAAATAAACCTCCTATGGCTGCATATTTTTCGGTGTCATTAACAAAGCTACAACTCTATTTTGGCCCGTGGTAGGTGAATCCTGGTTCCTTAAACAAGCCAGCATAAAATTATATTTATTTCTGGAGTTATTGACTTATTTAGAAGACTTCTAGAGAGCTGCTGCTCTCCTTTCTGGTATGTAGAGCGCTGGCTATGAGATTTAGATGTTAACCTGTAGAATTTGATCACAAGGTGGAAGCTTTTTTGTTATTCGGTCACGACCCCATTACTAGACAGGGGAATAGGGAGGACACAATGGGAATCAAGCTTGAAGAGTTATGTTTTTGAGCTGTTTTGTGAATATCAAGTAGTCTAGTCCAGCTCTTAGATTTGGGCTCCATGTATTCTTATGGACATTACACGCGGAAGGATCTGCCTTCATGATTGAGCTGTTCGATGGAACCTTGGTTGATACTGTGTGCATTCGAGCGAAGGATCCTGGTTGGTAAGGTGAGGGGTGCTGTTGATGGAAGCTATTTTGTCCCTTTGCCTCAGTAGGTTTTGTGGCTGGTTCAAGTGAATTTGAGCTTTTTTCATGTTTCCACTGGGAGCCAGTGAAGTGCTTTGAGTGCTGGTTTGATCTTATGCCTGTTGACTACCTGGAGTGAAGCTGCATAAACGATATAATGAAGCAGGACCGAACTGGACACCCTGGATCTACAGCAGAGATTTGCTGAGAAAGAAGGGGTGGGAAGTTGGTGTGATCCAAATGAAGTGAGAGGAAAGTTTGCCATCTGGTGAGATCTATTGAGCATAAGATGGTGAAAGGCCACATGTTTGGATCTGTTTTGTAGAAAAAGGAGAGTGGCGGAGTGGACAGGTGAACGGCAGAGTTGGCAGGAACCAGTGAGCATGGGCCTCCGTTTTGCATTCTCAACAACATCCTTTTACCGCACTTTATGAGAACAACGAGCAATGGCAAAGCAAGTTGGTCTCATCTTTGCGTCCTCTTGGTCTTGCCAAATTGCTTTTTGTGGCACTGTACAGCGTTGTGAAGCGTTGCAAAAAAAAGGGTTCAATGGGGGTCATGTCATTCCACTGACACCCACATGTGTCTAGATGCATGTGGGTGCAAATTTAAAAAAGGCCGCAGTGGTCCGGGGTAATGAGGGGAGGAGGTGGGGGACAGGAAGGGGGAAAGAAGCATACACAGGGCAGTGGGAGAAGTACAGAATGGAACCGACACCACAGACGCACTTGTGAGAAATGACACCACAGAGTAGTGGGTGGGGAAGAGACGCATACAAATGAAAAAGAGCAGGGTGTGGGGGAGAGAAGCACACTGTCCGAGCAATATGGAATGGGAGTGCGGATAGAAGCACACAGGGCTGACAGCTGGGAAACATACACTTGTGCACATAGTTCACAATGAAAATGTAACGCAAGAAATTCCCATGAAAATATAGCTTCTAGCAGGTTTGTGTCCCAAAAAGCTGCTCATTGTGGATTTTTCTCTTTTTGCTCCCATGCTCTCATTTTTTGAAAATTAAAAAAAAAAGTAATTCACTTGAGGGTTTAGAAGACAGTTGGGTTTACACAAATAACTAGGGGAACTTTGATCTTGCCCATCATTTCACATCCTCATTGTAGTCTTATAAACAATACGGTGGCCCTAATGTTTGGCTGAATTCTTAGAAATGTTTATTTTGGATTAGGTTTCCTACAGATGAGCTGCAAAAATTAAGAGATTTTTTTTCTGCTACATTATTCTGCATTACCAGCTTCGTGTAAAATAGTTCACATTGATATTCTATAGCGGCATCTTGCTCGGAATTTCATGTTGACTCAAAGTATATAGGGCATAGGATGACGAATGAGATGCCACAATTCTCTTAAAACGGTAGGTTTCGTTTTCTGACCGGTTTTTGTAGTTGCAGAAACTGTGTGGGTGTCATAAGAAATGCAAGACACCTGGGAACGTGTGCGCTTGTACCATAGTTTACATTATGTGTCTGATCTGAAACATTTGGGGAAATAGAGTAGCATGGAGAGAAGTACAAACATTTTTTAGGTTAAAAACTAAAACTAATTTGTGACCTTGCAGCAATGACTCTTTTTATTTCAGTCATATATTCCTTTCCTAACGTTCAAGACGACATTGTCCTTGAGGGAGGATGAAATGAATTGTGAGTTGTATATAAATGCATCCGTTCAGCGAGGTTGCATTTTTCATTTTTGTTGCTTTAAAAACTCTATGAAGTCTAAAACCAGTTTTAAAAAGCTACCTATATGATTAAGCCAATTACTTTACCAACAGTTCAGCCAAATAGCAGATTAATTATTGCAGCGGGTCTTTACTCTCCTTTATTACTCAGCACAGATAGAACTCTGTCTTCAGTCACAGGGCACCATACAGCATATCTTCAAGGATACCTATACAGGCTCTGATAGTTCTTTAGCAGCGGCCTGAACTCGTCTTGCAGAGGGTAAACCACACTTCATGTCTCAGAGTGCCTTAGCAGAAGGTTATCACATCAGTAGGCCTTCAGCATCCTTGTGAAGGCCTTCAGCCCCGGGGATAGGGTGTTGGAAGCAACATGTTACTAAAAGCATGGATCCGCGCCAACATGAGTGCACGCTTGCAGGCCTCTGCGGTAGAGCCGCTCCGCGTCACCCCGCAGGCAGCTGCAACTAGAAAACTATCAACTGGGGGCAACATAGTTCACATTATTTTTCTCCCAGAATATAAATATTTGTACAACTTCACTAAGCAGCAGAGATCAGCTGTACACTCCCTGCCTGTAGGCAATCCTTCCTGTATCTCTTTCTTTGCTCTTCTGATTCAAGTGACTTGCTACCCACTCTTTATTGCTACAGCAGGCACTGACACCCTGATAGTTTGCCTCTGTGCTCTGCAGTTTGTTCAGAAACAACTGGAAAATTGACCACCTTATAATGGATAATCACCAACATAATACATGTATTCTTTATTTCAATATTTTGTAATGGCACAGGAGCCCTGTCATAGGTCAGTTGTATGTTTATCGTTGATGTTCACCAGTCCTATCTGTAGGGAAGTCAAAAATAACACCAGGAAGCCGTAGTTGAAGACGGAGTTTATTGTAATGCTCTCGCCTTGAAATCCAAGCATGTAATGTCCACAACAGCTGACAGTCATAACTGCCTTCATTCTACATGTTTTAAATAACAACACAATCCCCACAACACGAGCTTGCCACGAGCAGCCAGACACACCTGAACGCTCGTGGACAGCTCGTGTAAGAAATGCACGTTCCCAACACACCTTCCCCCCTTAAAAAAACATACAAAAAAAAAACACAAAAAAAAAAAAAACACGAATCAATTCATCACAAAGTCATTAAACCTAACAGGTAAACGATGAGAACGTGTAGCTCTAGAATTGTCAGGATTGCATTCAGCTTGAGAGCATTTCCCACAGTCAACCTGTCTCCCGACATCATAAAAAACAGTGCTGTCCGAATCATCCACAGCTTGATAAGGCCCATTAAACAAAGAAATCCTGCTCAAATTCCATACAGAACCTCCATCAACCCTGACGGCATTTCTAAAAACTTCAATGACCTTCCTAGGATTTGACCAAACAGGAAAGCCTTTACTCACGCCCTCTTTCTTTTTGATTCGAACAGAATCACCCACTTTGATAGGGCGACCAGACGTAGAACCATTCCTTTTGACCATATCACGTTTCATTCTATCCTTATACAACTGAACCCTGTGTTGAACAGCATCAAAATCAACTTTGGAGCAATTTTCAAAACAAGCTAAGTTCTTTTTTAGCCACCAAGGAACTAACTTGGTGCTGGGCTTCCGGCCTCTTAAAAGCTCAAAAGGTGAAACCAGGGTGACAGAATTGGGTGAAGTCCTATAAGCTAACAACATAGATTGCAAAGCATTCCTCCAATTTAAATTACCCTTGATAGAAAGTTGTATAGCCTCTTTGATCACACGGTTGAAGCGTTCAACCTGGCCATTAGCTTCAGGATGGAAAACAGCAATTTTCCTATGAACAATACCGCATTTATCAAAAAAAAGTTCGATCTCCTTACTCACAAACTGCGGACCATTGTCAGTTACAATTTCCTGAGGAATCCCCTCTCTGCAAAAGATCTCATCAAGAAATTCTATCACTTGACATGAGGTAACCTCTCTCACCATCTTAACCTCCGGCCATTTGGAAAAGTAATCTATGAGTACAATGCCAAAAGCCTCCTGTTTGGATAAACAACTGAAAGGCCCAATTATATCTATGCCCAGTTTCCGCCAAGGACCTGAAGGTAAATCAATGGGGCATGGCTCAGGACGTAGAGCGACAGCAGTTTTATCACTGTTAGAGCAAAAGGAACAACCCCGTACAAAATGATCCACACACGAGTCAATGCCTGGCCACCAGAAAGACTCCTTTAAACGTCTTCTGGTGAAGGAAATCCCCAAATGTCCCTCATGGGCAATTTCAAGGAGAAAGTTTCTAATCTGAAAAGGGGGAACAATTTTGTCACCACGAAGGATCAAACCGTTTTCCACAGCAAGTTCTTCTTGAACTTTAAAAAAACCCATCAAGTTCCCGGACAACTTCCTCTGTTCCGGCCAACCATCTACCAAATACTTCTTGACACTGCACAACTCCAAATCTTTACTCATCTCTTCCATCCAAACATCCTCTTGCAAAGAAACTCGTTCACCATACACAGAATTGACATCATGAAAAGAGAAAGCAACTTCACACTCCTCTTCATTGACTGCTTCAGAAACATCAGTGTCAGAAATCAGTCTGGACATGCAATCAGCATGGACATTCGCCTTCCCCTGAACATATTCAATAGTGTACTGAAAAGATTGCAGCCTAGAAGCTAATCTTGCGAGTCGTGCCGACATATTCCTTCCTCCACCTGGAGCCATGAGGTACACTAAGGGCTTATGATCCGTCTTTATCAAAAATTTAGTGCCCCACAAAAAGGGTCTGAAATGTTCAGCTCCCCAAACACATGCCAGTAACTCTCTTTCTATGACAGAATAATTCTTTTCAGCATCCCGCAAAGCTCTAGATGCATATGCCACTACCCATTCTTTCTCACAATCTTTCTGCAGAAGAACTCCACCTAAACCGGAAGAACTAGCATCCACCATGATGATGCATTTCACGCCAACCACAAAAGGTTTAAGACACGGAGCATTCACAATAAACACTTTTAAAGATTGAAAGGCATGTGTCATTTCATCAGTCCAAACAAACTTAGCGTTTTTCTTCAGAAGACACCTGAACGGGACAACTTTTACCGAAAAGTTTGGGATAAACTTAGCGTAAAACTCAATAAGACCTAAAAAGGCCACGAGTTGCTCTTTTGACGTAGGCACAGGAGCATTCGTGATGCTTTTAACGTGATTCTTCTTTGGTTTGATTCCCATTCCACTAATAGAATGCCCAAGATATTCCACCTCCTTTTGCCTAAACTTGCATTTGTCAATACGAAGTGTGAGGCCCTTCTCCGCTAACGCAGCAATCACACTTAGGTTATTGTCATGCTCAATGTCATCTTTCCCATGCACTAAGATGTCATCCTGGAATGCTATGGCACCACTCAAACCCTCCAAAGTATCCCTCATTAGTCTCTGGAACACCGAGGCTGCACTCGCCAGTCCAAACGGCATACGACAAAACCTGTATAAACCTTCAGGTGTGATAAAGGCAGTGATGTTTTTGGACTCCTCAGCAAGTACAACCTGATGGTAAGCACTGGCTAGGTCAACACAGGAGAAAACCTGTGCACCAGCCAGCGTCGAGAACATCTCATGGAGGTTAGGTAGGGGATGCGAGTCTACCCAAATTGTGCCATTTACACTGCGGAGGTCAATGCATAATCTAAGTTCACCATTGGACTTAACCGAAATAACAATCGGAGAAACCCAAGGTGACGACTCAACAGGTTCAATAATGTTTTTCTCACATAGATCTCTTAGCATATCTTTGAGTTTAACTCTATAGGATAAAGGAACATTCCTCACTCTGTCTTACAGGAATGGCATTCTCACATAATTTGATGACATGTTCAAAACCTTTATACCGACCTAAGGTACCGCTGAAAACAGTAGGGAAGGATTTACGTAAATCCTCAACAAGTAGTGAGCTGTCCCCAACAACACTTGATACATTCGATGGTTGCACAACATACACAGGAGGATCAGCCCTAGGATCAATTTTCATCCCCAATTGGTATTGGTGTGGCCAGCTCAACAACGACAACCCAGATCTTGACACATAAACTTTTCCTGAAATGTGTCGGTCAGAAAATTGTATATTTGCTATAAAGTAACCAATAAGGTCAATTTTATGACCAGTGTAACCACCAGGGGATACATCCGAATCAATTAACTTCTTATCAGGAAATTTATCTTTGAAAACATTTAAAGAAATTAAGGTGTACCATGCACACGAGTCTACGAAAATCTCCAAACTCACTTCATCAATAGTTATAATACAGGAAGGAAATTTGGTGCAGTCACCATCTTCACATACATTGATAACAGTATTAATTTGAAAGGTTTCTTCATCACTCAATTGAAATTTATCACAGCACTCATGTACACAATTCATTTTCCCTGGTAGTGATCTACAACATTTTGTGAAGTGACCCTTCTTGTAGCACTTTGAACAAGTTTTCCCTAAAGCAGGACAGTTCTTATGGTCTGCTAAATGTCCATCACTTCCACATCTAAAACACAATAGTTTTGAATTTTTCCTTTCATATTTCTGACTCCTAAATTTGTTATCATTTCTAGAATGAAATTCATTTCTCTGCGAAAAACTTTTCTTAAACTTGTCCACGTCTTTAGACACACTAAAAACATCACTTTTATCATTGCCCCTGATCTCCTTGACAAATTTCTCTGAGTGTTCTATAGATTTTGCAATATCTATAGCATTATTAAGAGACATATCAGAGGTTGTCCAAAGACGTTCCTGCACTTTTTTGTTATTAGTTCTCATCAAGATTTGGTCCCTTAGCACCTGCTCATAAGATATGTGTTCGAAATCACACGTAACAGCCAAGGATCTGAACGCTGATACAAAATCCTCTACAGGTTCATCTGCACGTTGCTTCCGAGAATAGAATATAAACCTCTCCATGACAATATTCTTTTTTTTCCATATCTTAAGCATAACTGTTGTGAAGCATACTCGTACACATTGATATTCCCCGTATTTACAAGATCAGGTAATGTTTTAAATTCTTTTAAGGCTATGCCACCCAAACAATGTTTTAATAATGATAGCTTCCTTTCTGGTTCACATTCCCCTTCTTCCAATACATCAACATAGGCCAAGAAGACAGGCTCCCAAATCTCCCATGCCATTGGTGGTTCACCAGGTGATGATAAAAAGGAAGGGGGGGGCACAATACCAGACATGTCACTCAGTTGTTAAACAAGCTATATATAAGTTGAATGAGAAGGAAATAAAAGAAAAAATAAATAAATAAATAAATAAATGAATGTGCTTAAAATTAAATTTTAAAGTCACAATAAGATATCTAAAGTGCACAACACAAATTTGCGTGTGACTAAAACCTTATAGTGGCACAATAAAGTATTTCCAGTATTTCCAGATTGAAAACGCGATGCAAACTGCAGGGGAAATCGTCTCTACTGCTCCTCCGTTGCGCGATGGTAGGAACTGGCAAGATCGTCACTTAGCAACGATGCGCGATGACACCATCGCGTGATGACATAAGGCGTCGCGTTGACCTGCGCTGTTAGAGTTCCATGCCGTCGCGTTGATCTGCGCTGTAAGAATTCATGCGCGAACCCCTGCACACGTAGGCTGGCAAGCAGTGCTCGTGAGGACAACGGACGATTCCAAGAAATAAAAAAAGACGCCATAGAAAAATAAGTAGGAATGGCCTTAATAATCCTTGATATGATAAACCTTATGAAATGACGGTCTTCCGCTTCCCGTAAAACAGCCGAATCCAAAGCTGTCCGTTTAAAAATCTCGATAGCGCTGAACACTCCAGTGAAATTCGAGAAAAATAAAGAAAAAAAAAAAAATCCTTTTTTTCTTTAAGGTCCTTTTAACGTAGGTAAAGCTCCCGCTCGTCGCCAGTGTAGGGAAGTCAAAAATAACACCAGGAAGTCGTAGTTGAAGACGGAGTTTATCGTAATGCTCTCGCCTTGAAATCCAAGCATGTAATGTCCACAACAGCTGACAGTCATAACTGCCTTCATTCTACATGTTTTAAATAACAACACAATCCCCACAACACGAGCTTGCCACGAGCAGCCAGACACACCTGAACGCTCGTGGACAGCTCGTGTAAGAAATGCACGTTCCCAACACTATCCTCTTCCACCGCTGTGTGTATCCAAGGATGTGTAACGGGTCCCCAGGTGGATGCGCTGTTAAGTCCATGTTATGCTCTTCTGGGCCTCTGTCCTTTGTGAGGCTTTGGGCAGAGTGCACTCCCAAGTTTATCTAGCGAGATGGGGAAGATTGTTTCAACAAATTTGTTTTTGCTTTTTTCATGAGCAGAACCGAGTTATTGAGGTCCTATGGTCTTGGCAATGCATGTTCCAGAGTTAAGCTTCCAAAACCTGGATCAATTTGCATCCATGCTTCTTTTAAAATTTGCTTGAATAATCAAGTGTGCCTTGCTTCTTCTCAGGCTTCTGCTTGGTGTGGAGGGTTTAAATAAGCACTTAGAACCCAGACCCTCCCGCGCTTCGAAGGTGCTATATAGATCTTTAAACTGTATTTTCTGTACCAGTGGTAACCGGTGAAAGTTTTGGAAAGCTAAAGACATGGGTTATCAAGTCATGTGCAACTTTCCACTGTGCACATGAAAGGAATAAACTTCACAATATGTGAATAATCAGCTGCTGCACTCTATATCAGTGTTTCTCAACCTTTTGACTTCTGTGAACCCCACTTAATTATTACTGGAACCCGGGGACGCCCATTCGCCGTTCTAGGAATCCGGGTACCCCACAGAGTAACTACTGGAAGTCAGAGACCCCGGCCTAAGCCTTTTTGATCATTTGAACCACAAAACAATATGTAAAAAATACAGAAACATCCATTCATTAATCAAATATGCAAATGCGGAAATATTTTATTGAATCCACAAACAAATATTTAAAAAATCTAAATATTAATTTTAATATGAATCTTGTATCTTTTCTAAATTTAATTGAGGCCACTCATTGTCCACACTATATTCTGTTTGATGCACTTGCACTGCTCCCATTAATCAACATCAGAATACGAACTTGATTTTTAGCCTCCAAATTCAGATTCTTTAACATTTCCAGAACGTTTAATATATTTCAATTGCACATTTTTTTGTATATACATTTTATTAGTCTGTTAATATTATTTGATTTTCTAAGCTGTTGTGAACCCCCTGAGTATGCTTCGTGGACCCCCAGGGGTCCCTGGACCACAGGATAAGAACCACTGCTCCATATGAATATGCCCTATGCTTTGACTGATACTTAAAGCGTCCTAGATGGAGGCTTTGGAGGCACAGCATTTTATCTCACATAAAGTACACAGCATCTTGATGAGAGGGGACACAAAGTCTTTATTGTTTAATACTATTTTATGGTCTCTACGACTTTGGTATCCCAGGAAAACATGAGATTTCTAATTTCTGGTTTGTATCGGGTGGGCAATGCTTGGTACGATAATACTGACCAAAAACGTTCCTGTGTTGCGTATGCATTCTGTATTAGTATTCTGTGGACTTGGGTGACGGGCGGACCGGAATAACAGGCGGGGAGGCCGGATATAGTGAGCTATTTCAGAGGTTTATTCAACTGTTATGCACAAAGTCAGAATGGAGGTAGGGTTGCAGGGTGGGCTTCTGGTGGGTTGTATAGGGCGGGTTGGCTCGGCTGATGATCCGGCTCGGTGGGGTCGTTGTGGATCAGGTCTGCTCCTCCCTTGTTCACACTCGTCTCCACGGTAGGATACTGGGACTCCTGGAGGCTTGGAAAAGGAGAGAAGCGTAAGGGCTTTAGTCCGAGCAGATAGTACTTCGGAACACTTCCACCTACACCAGGGAGTGAGGGTATATGAAACTGCCCGTGAGGGAGGGACGGTAAGGGAAGGTGGAAAAAGGTAAGTAAGAGAGGGGAGGGAAGAGGGGGTGCCGGGTGCTGGGGACGGTGCTCGGTCTCTTTACAGTGCGTGACAAAAAGGGTAAATGTACAGTGCCTTGGTGCTCGTGTAAACTACGATATATACAACTATATACAGGAAGGGGCACTGAGAAAGGGTGACGTGTACTCACGTGCCCCGCCGCAACTCTCGTCCGAGTTGCGGCCGCTCTCCCGCCACCTCCTGAGGACGCCACCAGTCTTCCGTCCAGACGTCGTCCTCCTCGTCCTCGCTTCGGTCTTGCCGCTCTGCTCCGCTCACTGTTGGTGGTTCTTCGCTTTCTGCTGTCTCCTGCCACGAGTCGGTTGCTCGGAACGCCTCTCCTTCTTTCCCGAGGGTTTTTCTACCTTCCGGGTTGTTGTCTGTTCCACCACTTCCGGGGTCAGAGGCGGCTGTTTCCGGGTCGTCCGGGGTTGTCCCGCTTCCACTTCCGGGGTCGCTGGAGAATGCTTCCGGTCCTCCAGGCTCGGTTGTCGGTTCCTGCAGGGGAAGAAAAAGAGAAGGAGTCCTGGGTGACCGGGACGTTAAGTGACCGGGCGCGGGGGACAGGACCCCCGCGCTCAGACATCGCTGCAAGGAGGTATGTGCCGCTTCCGCTCCACATCCCCTTTCCCTAGCTGTCTTTCTTGTAGGGGTGGTGGGAGGCGGATATCGGGACAGATAATCAGCGTTGCCCTGTTGCAGTCCTTTCCTGTGCAATGTTTTAAACCTAAAGGGCTGTAGTGAGAGAAACCACCGAAGTACTCGGTCGTTGTGGCCCCTGTTGCGGGCCATCCATTCCAAAGGGGCGTGGTCGGTGTAGAGGAGAAATTCACGCCCCTCCAGGTAGTATCGAAGGCTTTCCACCGCCCATTTGATTGCTAGTGCCTCTTTCTCTACTACTGTATAATTTACTTCTCGGGGAAAGAGTTTCCTGCTGAGATATAGTATCGGTCGTTCGACCCCAGTTGAGTCCTTCTGTGAGAGGACAGCCCCCAAGCCCTGATCGGAGGCATCGGTCTGCAGGATGAATGTTTGAGTATAGTCTGGACTGATTAACACCGGCTCTGAGATCAGGGACTGTTTCAGTCGGTCAAAGGCGTGTAACACCAGGGGTGAGGGATGTCTGAGTTGCTCTTCTGTTTTCGTGGTCTTCTTCAACAAATCGGTCAGAGGGGCCGCGGTTTGGGAGAAATTCGGGATAAACCTCCTATAGTACCCCAATAATCCAAGAAAGGCACGGAGTTCCTTCCGGGTTTGAGGGAAGGGGATGGCTTGGATGGCCTTGATCTTGTTGTCCTGAGGTCGGATGAGTCCTTCCCCCAACAGGTATCCTAGGTATTTCACACTCTGTGCCGCTAATGTGGTCTTGGAGGGGTTGATGGTAAAGCCATTGTTCCCCAGAGAGGTAACGACGGCCCGCAAGTGTTGTAGATGATGCTCCCAACTGTCACTATAAATGACGATGTCGTCCAGGTATGCCCCGGCGTAACGTATATGGGGCTGTAGCACCAAATTCATGGCTCTCTGAAACGTAGCCTTAAACTGAAACAAGCGCTCAGGGGTGGAGAAGGAGGTCTTGGGTTTGTCACCTTCTTTGAGGGGGATCTGCCAGTATCCCTTGCACAGATCAAGGGTGCTTATGTACTTAGCTTTGCCTATGTGTTCCACCATCTCATCTACGCGGGGCAGGGGATAGGTGTCGAAGGCCGATATTTTATTCACTTCTCTAAAATCTATGCAAAATCTAGTGGAGCCATCGGGCTTGGGCACTAGAACAATAGGTGAATTCCAGCTGCTGCTGGAGGGTTCTATGATGCCCATTTTCAGCATTTGATTCGTCTCCTCTTTGATGATGGCTCTAAGGGCTTCGGGGATGCGGTAGGGTCTTTGTCTCACTGTTTTTCCTGGTTCCGTGTGGATGGCATGTTCGACCACTGTGGAGTGTCCTGGTAGGGAGGAAAATACTGTTTGCACTGGGGACAAGGTCCGCCTGAGGTCCTGTTTGTTACGTTCTGGGAGGTCAGGGTCGAGGCACCCTTCGAAGGGAGGGGGTGTTGCAGTGGACATGACAGGACGGGGTCCCTCCCACTTCTTTAGGAGGTTCACATGATAGATTTGGGTGATACCTCGGGTGGGGTCTGTTTCTACTTCATATGTAACAGGGGTCACGGCTCTTAGAACAGGGAAGGGGCCCTGCCACTGCCCTAGCAACTTATGGTCGGAAGAAGGCAAAAGTAACAATACCAGATCCCCAGGATTAAAAGTACGGGCTTTGGTTCCCTTGTTGTACTGTTGTTTTTGTGTGACTTGAGCGGCCACCAGGTTCTGCCTCACAATTGCCCTTATCTGTTCTAAGTGGGTCTTTAGATTATCCACGTATTCGGGTAGGGGCCGGGTTCTGTCTGGTTCGGCTTCCCAAGCCTCCCTAGCCATATCCAAGAGGGTCCGCGGGGCTCGTCCATACAACTACTCATACGGTGAGTAACCGGTGCTGCTTTGAGCATTACACCTGATGGCGAACAGAGCAAGGGGAAGCATCTCCTCCCATCTCTTGCTCTCGAGGCCTAAGAGTTTCTTAAGGGTCGTTTTGAGGGTGGCATTATAGCGCTCCACCAACCCAGCGGTCTGGGGGTGGTAGGCCGCTGTCCTAATTTGTTTGATGCCCAGGTGGGAGCAGACTTGGCGCATAAGGGAGGACACAAAGGGCGTCCCCTGATCAGTTAATATCTCACGGGGAAAACCCACCCTCGAGAAGATGGATATGAGGGCCTTGGCTATGTTTTGGGTGGTGGGTTGGCGCAAGGGCACTGCTTCAGGGAAGCGGGTGGCATAGTCCACCAGTACAAGAGCATACCTACACCCGGTTCTCGAGGGTAGCAATGGTCCTATGATGTCCATCCCTACTCTAGTGAAAGGGACATCAATGAGAGGGAGGGGCTGGAGAGGAACCCTGGGGGGACGGTATCGGCTGTTTCTCTGGCAGACCGGGCATTCCCGGCAATACTGTTTTATTTGCCCGTGTACACCAGGCCAATAAAACTTGTCTAGTATCGTTTGTCCGGTTTTCTCATCACTGAAATGTCCTCCCAGCAAATGGCTATGGGCCAGGAACAGTACTTTCTCCCGAAACAATCCGGGGATAACCAACTGGGGATATTGTTGGGGTCCTCCCTTTCTGTAGAGGAGCCCGTTCTTTCGGAAGAAGTAAGGACCTACATGCAGTGGGTCCTCAGCGTCCAGAGCACGGCCCCAGGCCTCCTGTAACACCGGGTCTTCTTGTTGCGTGGCGCGGAATTCCCTGTTGGTTTCCCAAGGATGGACATCCACTTGAGCGGGGAAGGCCATGGCAAAGTCCCTTTTTTCCTTCTTTTTCTGCCTTCTGGTCTTCGTCTGTTTGACCGCAGGATTCACAGGAGAGGGTTCATGGGAAAACGGGGCGTCGGCCCACCATTTCTTCAGGGATTCGGTGGTGTCTTGAAGGAGATGGGGCAGACCACTGTAATCGCTACCCAATATCGCTTGTTCAGGGAGATTGGGTATCAGGCCCACCGTTAGCAGACTACCCTCGTCCGTAGGGTGTTGGACACGGACTCTGGTGGTCGGATAGTTCTTGGTGTCGCCATGGACACATTTGATAGCCACGGTGCCTGTCACTGGACCGACCGGGTGTGGTAGCTCCTGAGGTCTTAGAACACTTTGCCTGCATCGAGTGTCGGCCAGTGCCATCATTCTGAGTCCGTCTATCCGTACTGGACATCGAAATGGCGGAGGGGTGGTTTCTGCGGTGAGACATACATAGTTCCTGGCCAGTCCTATGTCCATGGGCTCTTCTTTTTGGGGGCAGATGCGAGCAATGTGTCCGTACCCACCGCAATGGAAACATTGAGGTCCAGGTGGGGTTGGGCGAGGCATGACAGGGTTGGGGATCAGGGGAGCGGGCTCAGGTTTCCTGACCACAGCAGAGGGTCGTTGGGCCCTGGGATGACTTCCATGAGTTATGCGGGGAGGATGTTCCTCCTTGGGTCACTGGGTTTCCTGGGCTCTGCTATAGGCACTGGCAATTTCCACGGCGCTATCGAGCGTTAGACGAGCATGTTGGCGTACCCACTTCTGGGTGGCTGGATGTAAGGAAGCCAGGTACTGCTCCAGATATATTTTAGACAGGATGTCTTCCTTAGTGGCCGTAGCGAGTTTCAACCACCGATTTGCCAGGTCCTGAATACGGAAGGATAAAGCCTGAGGCGTTTCTTGGGGTCCTTCCTTTGCTTGACGCAGCCGAACCCTATACGTCTCGTCGTCAATCCCCAGACGTTCCAGGATGCAAGCCTTGATGTCTGGGTATGGTGTTTGTCCCTGTATGTTGGCTTGCTGGTAGGCGGCCTGCAGCTCACCAGTCAACAGGGGACCCAGGTAGTGGCCCCATCGGTCGGCAGGCCAGGCAGCTGCCTGGGGTAGGCGCTCAAAGTTTGTGAAGAAGTAATCGGGGTCTTCTCCTGGCACGTACTTCTGTAAAACGACGGATGGTAGGGAGGTGACCGGTCTTTGTTGCCCCATGACAGTAGTGAGCTTCTCGAGGGCTTGGTCCTGCGCGGTGCCCTGACCCTTCAGGACGTCATGCAACTGTCCCCGATCATCCTCTGCCATCTTGAGGAACCTCTCCATCATCTTCCCCAGCTGTTCCTGGCATTCCGCCAGTTGTTTGACTGCGGCCTCCATGCTTCCGGGATATCCCACTTCTGACACCACCTGTGGACTTGGGTGACGGGCGGACCGGAATAACAGGCGGGGAGGCCGGATATAGTGAGCTATTTCAGAGGTTTATTCAACTGTTATGCACAAAGTCAGAATGGAGGTAGGGTTGCAGGGTGGGCTTCTGGTGGGTTGTATAGGGCGGGTTGGCTCGGCTGATGATCAGGCTCGGTGGGGTCGTTGTGGATCAGGTCTGCTCCTCCCTTGTTCACACTCATCTCCACGGTAGGATACTGGGACTCCTCGGAGGCTTGGAAAAGGAGAGAAGGGTAAGGGCTTTAGTCCGAACAAATAGTACTTCGGAACACTTCCACCTACACCAGGGAGTGAGGGTATATGAAACTGGCCGTGAGGGAGGGACGGTAAGGGAAGGTGGAAAAAGGTAAGTAAGAGAGGGGAGGGAAGAGGGGGTGCCAGGTGCTAGGGACGGTGCTCGGTCTCTTTACAGTGCGTGACAAGGGTAAATGTACAGTGCCTTGGTGCTCGTGTAAACTACGATATATACAACTATATACAGGAAGGGGCACTGAGAAAGGGTGACGTGTACTCACGTGCCCCGCCGCAACTCTCATCCGAGTTGCGGCCGCTCTCCAGCCACCTCCTGAGGACGCCACCAGTCTTCCGTCCAGACGTCCTCCTCCTCGTCCTCGCTTCGGTCTTGCCGCTCTGCTCCGCTCACTGTCGGTGGTTCTTCGCTTTCCGCTGTCTCCTGCCACGAGTCGGTTGCTCGGAACGCCTCCTTCTTTCCCGAGGGTTTTTCTATCTTCCGGGTTGTTGTCTGTCCCACCACTTCCAGGGTCAGAGGCGGCTGTTTCCGGGTCGTCAGGGGTTGTCCCGCTTCCACTTCCGGGGTCGCTGGAGAGTGCTTCCGGTCCTCCAGGCTCGGTTGTCGGTTCCTGCAGGGGAAGAAAAAGAGAAGGAGTCCTGGGTGACCGGGACGTTAAGTGACCGGGCGCGGGGGACAAGACCCTCGCGCTAGGACATCGCTGCAAGTAGATATGTGCCGCTTCCGCTCCACATATTCCTTTTGTAGTGGGTGTGGACAATGGCCTTCAAACTAACAGGATCGCCATAGATGAGATTTTGAGCAACTTATACATGATGTGACTTTTACATTGAGTTCCTTTTGTACCTCTTATAAACTTATTTATGTAGTTACATAACTTGTAAAGCACTCTCATACCCCCGGCTCTAGCAAGCGCTAGACTGAATGGCCTGCTTTGAAGGAACTCTGTGGATGAATGCAAGTAACAGAAGGCTTGAAGTGCTGAAAACCTAAATATTCTTTGCCCTGAGATTGATCAATGACTTATTGCATCTTTTAAGACCTGTTTACAAAGCTTTTTTTACTTGCATTACCCTATGCTGTAGTTGGGCACAGCAACTCGGAGGTTTCAGTCACCGTGGAGACATAGAGAATATCATTACCATTTTCCTACAAACTCCAAATAGGGCCGCCTCAGTGCCTGAAAAGCCAAGTTTTCAAGATTATATGGAAGTCCAGCTATTGGACTATTTTACACAGATTGACTGGAATGCAGAAACATAAATATGCAGGTTGGTTGAACAACTTTAACACGACTCACTTTCTCCTTTTTAGGTTGAAGCCTACCAGACAAGTGTGCTAAAAACAATTTGGTGACATTTAGAAAGCTGACCTAGAAATGCATTCTGTCTGTTAGTTACGATTGGCTTTGTGGTTTGTTACCCACATTTTCAGGATTTCTATTTGCTGGCTTTATTTGCTTTAGGCTGTTCAGCTTGAGTTTGTTCCTTCCGTTGACCCAACCTTGTTTACTATATTCTTCCACAAATTTGCTTTTCGTTAACAGTCCTTTGAATCTTGTTCCGGTCTTGTCACATTTGGTGTGCATTCAAAGACAATGGGTCAAATGTCAAGCTGGGTCTCCCAAGGGAGCTTGGTGTTTACGTTTCTTTATCTGAATTTGTGACAATCCTGCTGAGTATCCATGTAAGAACGTAGGATGTTTTGTACATTTCTAGCACACAACAAAAAAATGTTACTGTACTAATGTTTCCGAATACATCAGAATTAGTGCAAATGAAGCACCTTTTCTGTAATTCTGGAGTGTGGTGGAAACAAATATTTGTATATGATCAATACACTAGGTGAGGACATTTGCACACATTATAGTTTGTGTGCAATAAAACCGTATTTCAATGCAAATGTAGCGGTCCTTTCAATTGAAAAGTAACCCTATTGTAACCCAATATGACCTACTCCCCTCCAATCTGCCCCACTCCACTGTGATCCAATCTGCTCCATTGAACTCTACCCCACTCCAATCTACTCCACTCTACCCTACGCCACTAAATCTCACTCAATCAACCCCACCCCAGCCTACCCCACTCCACCCCAGTCTAAAGCACTCCACTCTCTAATCTACCTCACTCTTTTCCAATTGACCGGAGTTTACCCAATCTATCCCACTCCAATCTATCCCAGTCAACCTCACTCCGCTCTAATCTACCAGACTCAACTTCAATTTACCCCCTCCACTCTACTCCAATCTACCCAATCCAATTTACCGCACTCCACTCTCCACTGCAATCTATCCAACTCCTGTCCACTCTAATCTACCCCACTTCAATCTACCCCAATCCACCCCACTCCTGTGTACCACAATCTATCCCACTCCAATTAATCTACCCTATTCCACCCACTCCACCAAATCAAACCTACTCTACTTCACTCAATCCACACCACTCAAATCTACCCCACTCAAATCGACCCCACTCCATATAATCCTCCCCACCTACTCTGGCCTACCCCACTCCAATCACCCCTACTGTAATCTACCCCACTGCAATCTATCCAACTTCTGCCCACTCTAATCTACCCCACTTCAATCTACCCCAATCCACCCCACTCCAATCATTCTACCCCATTCCACCCACTCCAATCTACTAAATCAAACCTACTCCACTCCAATCTACACCACTTAAATCTACCCTACTCCACTGAAATATACCCCACTCCAATCTAACCCATCCACTCTGATCTCCCCACTCCAATCTACTCTAATCTACTGCACTCCAATCTACCCCAATATACTCCATTCCGCAGACTACCACAATCTACCCCACTCCAATCAATCTACCCCATTCCATCCACCCCACCCAAATCAATCCCACCCCACTCCAATCTACCCCTCTCCAATCTACTCCACTCAATTCTATCACACTCTAATGCAACCCACTCCACTCCAAGCTACCCCACTCCAAGGATCCCTCAATCTACCCCATGCTAATCTACCCCACTTTAATCTACTCCGCTCCATTCCAATCTACCCCACTGCATTCCTCCCCAGTCTACCCCACTGCATTCCTCCCCGGTCTATCTCCCTCCACTCCAATCTTGACTACATTCCAATTCATCCAACTCTGCTCCATCCCACCAAACTCTACCCCAATCTACCACTATCCATTCCACTCTACCCAAATAAACTCCAATCTACCACATGCCACTGAAATGTACACACTGCAATCCAATGTCACTCCACTCCACTCCCATTCCAATCTAATTTACCCCAAACTACCCAACTCCAATATATCCAATCCGCCCTACTACCCCAATATACTCCACTCCAATCTACCCTCTCTATCCAACGCCACTCCAATCCAAACCAGCCCACTCTACTCCAATCCATCCCACTCCACTCTACCCCACTTCACTCCAATCTTCCCTACCATGATCCACTCTAATCCTCACCTCTCCACTCCTGTCTACCCCACTCCTTTGCACTTCACTCTACATCAATGGATCCCACAATACTATACTCCAGTTTATCCCACTTCACTCTGCCCAGATCTACCCCAATCTACCCACCCCACTCCAAACTTCACCTCTTCATCCAATCTATCCCACACCACTCCACACCACTCAATTCTATTATAACCTGCTATAATCCACTCGAGTCTACCCCACCCCACTCTGTCCGAATCCACACTACTCTTCCCCAATCGACCCTGATATATTAACCTCCACTCTACCACAATCTCCTCACATCTGCCCCACTCCAATCTATCCCACTCTAATCTACCCCGATCTACTCCACCCAACCTCAATCTACCCCACTCCACCCCAACCTTCCCCAATTCAATTTGCCCACTCCAGTCTGCCATGCTAATGTATTCAACTCCCCCCACTCCAATTAACCCACTCTAATCCACCCCATTCCACCAAACTCCAATCTACCCCACTCTACCCCAATCTACCCACTTCACTCTATGCCAATCTACACCACTCCATTCCACTGCAATCTACCCTAATCCACTGTGCTCCAGTCTACCCCACTCCATTACAATCTACCCCAATATTCCCACACCACTTTACCCCGATCTACTCCACACCAATGTATTCCACGCCAATCTACCCCACTACACCCCAATCTACTCCACTTCATCGCAATCTACCCTACATCAATCTGCCCCACTCCCATCATCCCAATCTTTCCCAATTCAATCTACCTCACTCCACCCCACTTCAATCTACCCACTCCATCCCAGTCTACCTCACATCACTCTGCCCACCACACATTTCCCAAATCTACTTCCATTCGTTTCTATTCTACCCCACTCCACCCCAATCTACTCCACTTCATTGCAATGTACCCCAAATCACTCTGCCCCACTCCCATCATCCCAATCTTCCCCAATTCAATCTACCTCACTCCACCCCACTTCAATCTACCCACTCGATCCCAGTCTACCTCACATCACTCTGCCCCACTACAAATTTCCCAAATCTACCTCCATTCCTTTCCATTCTCCCCTACTATAATCCACCCAAGCTACCCGACCCCGCTCCAGTCTAACAAACTCCACTCCAGTCTACCCCTCTCTACCTCAATATATCCTGCTTCACTCTACCACAATCACCCCCTTTACCCTACTCTTATCTGCCACACTCCAATCTACCACGCTAATCTAATCAACTCCCCCACTCCATTCTAACCCCACTCCACACTACGCCAATCAACCCACCCTACTCCACTATACCCCAATATACCCCATTCTATTCTCACCCAATCTACTCCACTCCAGTGTACCCCACACCACTCACATTTTGCCATGCTGAACAGCAGCCACACTGGTGTGCAACATGGCTAAATCACAATGCCAAAGCCAATAGTTCTTGCATAGTCGAGATCTATTGGCTTTGCCAATGATTGTTCTCAGGTGTTGCTGTTACAAGATGCATGGTCGGTAGGTTTTTGTTCTGTCCTCTGTATTGTTTACAAACATCGCACCCTATTGGGGTTAATAATGTACCTTCTAAACTAGGGGTGTGAGAAAGTTGCATAATTTCCTTTAACATAATTATACAAAGTTTTAGGAATATTGCTTTAAATTACTTGAAGTTATGTGAAATGCAAATCTGTTATTTAGGACCGTATTTTAGAGCGAAATGTGCCCCAAAGTCAATTATTAATGCATGAATGCATTTCTTCCAAACAAATACTGTAAACGCTCAATTGCTCCGAACAGCCACTCACGTTCTGGTTGTCACTGCGTTCCTATGCCATAATTTTTACATGAATGAGGGTGTAATTAAAGATTGTGACTTAATGTTGTAAATTTGGGAGTTTAACATTGCAAGTGTACAGCAAAAATGCTGAAATTAAGTGAATCATGCCAGCGTAATTTAAATTTCACCTAGGCTTTATCTAAATCCAATAAGATAACATTTTTGTAAACCATATTTAGGAAAAAATTAATTTATGTTGATATTTGTGTGATATATAGTCTGCAGCAAAAAAGAAATACTATAATCTAGCCCTAAAGAAACTTTAATTGCTGCCACTTTCATTATCATTAGTACGAATTATTTTTGAGCAATTTAATCTAATAGAAATACGGTCTTGGTCATGTTAAAAGATTACTGGCAAATCGTAGTTCAGAATAAAGAGCCTTTTACAAACTTTACACAGCAGCAGTAAGAATCAGGCCACATAGTCGGGTGAAAGATGTGGATCCCAGTATGCATCTTCACTACCAACACAAGGATGTCCATTTAACCAGTGTTGCTTCTGCGCGATTACCCTAATCATCTGAAAATTGACTACAGGCAATCACTCCGTAGACTGTCTGCACAATTGTGATAACATTAGATTTTGGCTCACCAATTCCAAGAAAACTTGAAAAAAAAATTGCCATTGACGACCCCATCTTGAAAAACATTAAAGCACCAAATTAGCTGGAAGGCTGAAGGCATTATCGTGGTGAAAGGCCCATATATGTTTTGCAAAGAATGGCTTTCTGAGTATTTTGTAGTCCAAAAGCTTGTCCGCTTTTGTTCCTGACAACAGAAGTGATCAACGCATGGGCCGCAGACCACTCTCCTGTTTGTTACTGATCACAAGTCGTTTGAGCAAGTTTGGAGGTGGGTCAGATGCTGTATTATCACACTGTGTAGAGCAAAGCAATTAAAATGCAACAGTTGTAACAATTTACCAATTGCGATACATCCCTTCCAGGTTGTGCAGTTGCAACATCTGATCCCACTTTTCCAATGTTGAATTTGCTTTAATCTTGGATTCTGATGTTTAGATTTATACTACCATGCAAAGAAAGTTTTTTACCAGATTGATCACCTAATCACAGGCCAATTATGTGCCAGCTTTGACTTGTCACTGGAGTGTGCTACTTTGCCTCATCTAAAAGCACTGAAAATACTCCTGTTAGCAACATATAGCATGTTCTCTGCTGGAATAAGTGACTTCCTGGGTGGTGGCAGTATTATTATACTATATAGTCTGGTTAAGCCTTTTTCTGTACCAAGAGAAGTGAAGTGTACCCTCATTCTTTTTGTGATCTATGTTGTATCAGTTGACATGATAGCTCCCTGGAGAGTCACTTCTGCACCTGACCATCCTTGCATCCCAAGAATGGCTGGATCCCTGCATTCCCTGTACTTTTGTTTTCTTCCCCGGCTTCTGCTTCAGCAACAGGTTTTTCTGCACCTTTTAGCTTAGCACTGTGATGAGCAGCCAGCCTGGGTAAAACAAGTTTTAGCATGACCAGCTTAAAAAAAGCCTACAAACAAGTGCTGTCTGTGATCAACTATCAGCAATAATTTAAACTCGGCAGAGTTCCTGATTTGAACTGGATTCCTATCCCATCTTCTCTCACAAAACAGAGTATGTACTAGAGTCCTTTGCCTGGCGCGGCCTGGAAAACAGAAAAACTGCCTACTTCCCGGCTGTTGAGATAAGTACCCCGGCATGCAGTGCACAAGAACATCTCCGGACTGTTGCCTACCCAGCTGAGAGTCTGAACACTGTCAGAATGAAAAACAAGTGTCTGAGTGACGAAACCTGAGTAACCACTTTGTGGGGCTTACACAAATTGAAAAATATATTTCCTCCTCAGGAAAACTCTCCATCCTTTGTTGCAACACTCTACCTGCTGATGTCCCTTTGGGTCGTGGCCTGTGGAATATCTCTGGCACCTTCCACCATGGTTGCTTTTGATGGCATTCAGAGTTGCTAGTAGCTCCCAGTGACCATTGGCTGTGATCACACAGGTCCCTTTATTGGCAATTCTGGGTTCAAAATTATGATCTTGCACCCCGGGGGCAATAGAAAAAAAGTCAGTTACCATTGGCCAGCGTAAGACAGTGACTCCTGAAGTCCGGCTGACCACCCAAACCATTAGATATGACCGAAAAGTGCCTCTGCTGCACCAGGGAGCATTGAAAAGCAATGATCTACAAACTCTTGTTGGAAAGAAATCTTTGCTCCCCCTCATCAATATTTGCTTTCTTATTTGGGAATGTAACTGGTCCTTTCCCAGAACTCTGCTGAAGAACAACAAACCCCACTGATCCAACCTGTTCTGCTAGACTAGGCTGTCCTGTTCAACTGCTCTCTGTATCCTTTCCCAGACTGAGACTTGAAACCGTACAGACCCAGGCCCTTCAAGACAATCTGCGAGAGCCAGATCCACACATTTAATGGTAGGTTACCCCTATAAAATATTATTAGGGATATCATTGGTGTTATACTCTTTGGACGCATTTATAATTGGCCATTGTGGTCTCTTATGGAAATTCTACTCTTTTAATATGTTCCTTTTCTAAGGAATGCCTCTGACTAGAACTTGATCTTTATTAATTGTGATAATAAGATATTGGCAGCCATCGGCAACCCCAGAACACGGCCTATCCCTGCTGACGACGGGTGATACCCCGAAACATGTGTCCAGGGATGGCGAAGACAGCGAGGATAGCAGAAGATCGAAAGATGATGCATCGCGAACACGTTACTACATTTACCAGAGTCCTTAGGGGCGACACCGCCGGTGTGTGAGTAGTGTGCGACCCCACCCCCATTTGTGATAATTATGTTCTAGTCAACTCTAGTCCAAATTCCTAACCAATTCCGGTAGTCAGCCTGACTGTTCGAACGCAGCTACCAGAGGAGAGTTAAGGAAGCAAAGAGGAGTTGCTTACTATACTAAGCGACAATATCCATAACCCCTGTGTCACTGAGTTGAATTCTGACATTGCCGATTTGACAGTGCTGAAAGTATTAACTTTAAGCGCAACACAATATTTACGGGTTGGTTGCAGTTGTGAAATTGCTTTTTTTACACGAGGTGTACCCTGTTAACACTATACTCGGAGGTGGCACTCTTTTGCATGGATGTGCACCCAAAAATTAAGTCTCTCCAAAATCTACAGAGGTATTCATGGTCTCAATGAAGTCATGCAAGCTTTGTAATGTCTTTTTAATAATTCAGAGGCCGTGGTTGTGCAGTTTAATTTGGAGAATTTTTATTTTTATTTTTACAAAACTAACAATACAGCTTCATTATTAGAGACTGGTTTAAGCTAGGGAGTGCCTTTCAACTCGTAACGATGAAATTCACAAAGCTGTAGTGTACTTTGCCAAAAATGACAACTGCCTCTGGCATCAGTTTTACCATGAAAGAAATGGTGCTTGTCTGTGTGGATGGGGCTCTGAAACGCCTCTTGGGTACATAACGCCGAACAGGAGACTTGCACACCCTGGATTCAGGACCCACCCAAGAACCCTCCGAGGCTCGGACTCGTGCCTCGGAGTCCAGCCGCGCGCACACACCACTGCACGTGGCCTTGTAAGAGAACAGCTGTGGCTGGCCGCGCGGGCCTCTTGCCAGTTGGCCCGGGTCCCCCAGCTGGATCGGAAGAGCCGAATGAAGGATGCTTTAAGCGTCTGAGCTCACCCTTTGTGTCGCCCTGGCAGCAGTTGCTCCCCGTTCTGGCCACGAGCAGGCCCCTGACTGACTGATCCAACAAGGGGAGCCTATCTGATTACCCACAAATAGTGCCTCTGCTGACGTGTGGGTGGGGGCCTGGGCTCGCGCTTCTGCAGATGTGGGTGACATCAAATCTGCATTTCATTACTTCTGTTATGACCCAAAGCTTCCAAAGAGTAGTTGCGCGAACATTCTCGAATGGTGCCCTCTTTATACTACCATGGGTACAGCAGGCATGTGTCATGGAAAATTGATGTTTGTGTATTTTTAAAACGTATGTGCGTGTGCCATCGGCACAACGTGTCTGTGAAATCAAATAAAACATTGTACACGTGGGATTGCCAAAATTGTGCTTTGCAAGCAGGATGGGTGTATTTGTAAATGCGTGCCAGTCTGTTCGTACATGGACAGAAAAATGCATTTGCACCTTCAACAAAACGCCTGTGTCTATCATGAGCATAACATGACAACGAATCACAGACAAACACGTGCATATATGTGTGACCAAAAACTATGCTTCAATAAAACGTGAACCTTTCATTTAGATCTACATACTACTAAGTGCAAATGTGTGCCAGTAAGATCTGGTATGTGGAGAAGTGTGGCTCAGGGGTTAGAGGCGGCAGACCCAGAAGCTGAGATCGGCCCTGGACAAGGGTTCAATTCCCTGCCCCGACGGGGGTTGGGCTCAATAATTCCATGGACTCGATAATTCTCGCTCCGGTGCCTACTCGACTCACAGGTTCACACTCTGCGACTCTGGGCAATAGCTTGCTTAAACTCCACAACGGCCCCTCGCGGCGGGATGCCTGGCTTTCACCTTGTGGATACCCTGCCGGGGTATCTCACAGGGGAATAGCAGGACGGGTTCCCTAAGCAAGCGCATAGATGCCTGCGATGTGGGCGATTTGCGCTATATAAATACATGTTACATTTACATTTACATTTACATCTGGCTAAAAATACTTGTGTGAAAATTGCAAAAAACACAGTTGATGGACAGAATGTAGAACAATGTCATACATTCACCCCAGTACAAGGATCTGGGCCTAAATCCATCATTTTTTTGTTCTCCACACCACCCTGGGTTAGACACTGGCTGTATGCAATTCAGCTCTGACCCTGTGCCTCATGGGAACAGTCCAGTCCGAACTACCAAGCCATGTCTTTCCCAGACCGGAATCAAGCATCCAAGGACCGGTTTCTGGCTATCAGCCTTCATCAGCCTGGATAGCTTGACTCCAGTGGTGTGGAAAGCCTGGGACTCACGTCGGAGTATACCCAGCACACTTGGGGTGAAAATTGCAAAAACCACAGTTGATGGACAGAATGTAGAACAATGTCATACATTCACCCCAGTACAAGGATCTGGGCCTAAATCCATCGTTTTTTTGCACTCCACACCACCCTGGGTTAGACCCTGGCTATATGCAAATCAGCTCTGATCCTGTGCCTCATGGGAACAGTCCAGTCGAACTACCAAGCCATGTCTTTCCCAGATCGGAATCAAGCATCCAAGGACCGGTTTCTGGCTATCAGCCTTCATCAGCCTGGATAGCTTGACTCCAGTGGTGTGGAGAGCCTGGGACTCACGTCTGAGTATACCCAGCACACTCGGGGTGAAAATTGCAAAAACCACAAAAGTGCAAAAAAACGATGGATTTAGGCCCAGATCCTTGTACTGGGGTGAATGTATGACATTGTTCTACATTCTGTCCATCAACTGTGTTTTTTGCAATTTTCACCCGAGTGTGCCCCAAGTAGCTCCGGGCCTTCGTTCTTCATGATTTTAAAGGCGAATATGAGGGCCTTAAACTGGATACGGGATTCCATGGGTAACCAATGTAATCTGTGAATGGTCGTTCTCGCCGAGCATCTTCTTGGGAGACCTACTATAGCCCTTGCCGCCGAATTTTGGATCCGTTGGAGTCTCTTAACTTCAGTTTTATTAGCTCCTAACAACAAGACACTCGCGTAGTCCAGTCTGGACAGAATGGTAGATTGTACGATGAGCTGTCGAGTTTTGGAGTCAAAATAGCCTAAGATGGGGATGGGGGTGAGGCTTCTCAGTAGGCCAATGCAGGTTGCGGCAACTTTTTTTGTGTGCGACTGGAAGCTAAGAGCAGAGTCCAGCCACACTCCCAGGTTTTTAGCTAGAGTCTTTGGGGGGGGTGCTGGGTCCAGTGATTGGGGCCACCAGAGGTCATTCCAGTTGTCACTATTTTTCCCCATTATCAACACCTCTGTTTTGCCGCCGTTGAGTTGAAGGCAATTAGCCGTCATCCATTTAGCAACGGCAGTCATCCGTGAATCTAGTGGCATCGGGAGAGGGGGCCTGGTTGAGGCTGATGACCAACTAGGTGTCGTCGGCGTACGACACCATTGTGAGGCCCCATTTCTTGGCCACCTCCGCCAAGGGTTGCATGTATAGGTTAAATAAGGAGGGACTGAGGGCAGAGCCCTGTGGAACTCCTTGTCCTATGTTTTGAGGTTGGGAGATAAACGAAGGGGCAGATACCCTAAATGATCTGTTGGTTAGGAATGATCTAAACCATTGAAGTGCCGAGTCTACGATACCTATGTTTTCAAGGCGTTTCAATAGGATGGCATGAGAGACCGTGTCAAAGGCCGCGCTGAGGTCGAGCAATATCAGCGCGGCACTTTTGCCGGAGTCCATAATTTCCTGTAAGCTTTCTGTGGAAGTTAGGAGCGCGGATTCCGTGCTATGGCCCGGCCTGAACCCGTGCTGGGAGGGGTCCAGGATGTTGTTTTTCGCCATGTGCTCACTGAGAATTTTGTTAGCGTGAGCTTCCGCAAGTTTCGCGACCCATGGGAGCAGTGAAAAGGGCCGGTAGTTCTCAGGTTTAGCGGGGTCTAGGGAGGGTTTTTTTATGATCGGTGTTACCCAGGCCTGTTTCCAGCAGGTGGGGACCGTAGCTGTGGCAAATGAAAGATTTCTATACAGATTTCCACACATGGTCCAAAGGAGCCCACAGGATAAGTCATTTGACATTTACACTTGTAGACCCCGAGAACTGTTTCTGACGTGGCTCCCCCAGAATATTGCTGCAAATGTTTGAAAATTGAAAAAAACGTATATGTAGGCTCCGACGGACATGCTAATTTTTGTCCTATTTTTTTTCCTATTTTTTATGAAACTGACTCTTTATGTGCAAGTTTCATTAGTAAAAGTGGGCTCGTACCATGAACAATGAAAAAAGGTGTATGCGCCATCAAAAAGATCAGAGTTTGTAGCAGCAGTATCACAAACGTGTAATACTCATGAAAACTGTTTGCAAGTCTACCATGCACATCTATCCTCCGTCTGAATTCACTATGTGATAAGTTTCCACTCGTTTACCCCAGAAGCAGCAGGGAAGCAGCAGGGAAGAGAGGAGAGAAACGCCTGCTAAGGTAATGGGTGATGGCCAACAAGTGAAACCAAGAGGGACACATATGGGAAATAAGTTATATTATCTCCAAAAGCGTCTTTCAATCGCAAAATGTTAAAGCTGCTTAATTGACTCCGCATATAGTGTACAAGCCAAACATCCCACACAACAAAAAAACTGGGGCAGTGTGGTCCACGAGTTCAGGGCCCTAATGGCTAATCTAGACTAAGCGATTGTCAAGACTATGTCGTAAATGAACTGAGACTGAATATGTCAGGAAGATGTGCACTTGGTATAAGAAGGAAAGTTGAGCTTTCAATTCTTTCTTAAGTTACTTCTAGCTTTATCGTTGTCGTGCTGTCAAAATCTGGATCCAAAGTCACTGCAGAGGCAACTTTAGGAGCCATTTTTAAAGGGACACTCATTAGGCCACAGTTGAAAAGTAGGTAGGTAGGTGGGTGGAGAGGAGTGGCGCAGTGGCCAGGGCAGCTGACTCCGGAGCACGGGCTTCACAGTTCGAACCTTGGCGGCAGCTCAGCCACAGCACCCTGTGACTCTGGGCAATAGGTCGCTTAATCTCCCCGACAGCCCCCAGCACCTTGAGACCCTCGGGGGTCCTCACAAGTCGGATTTTAACATTATATAATAATAATAATAATAATACCCTTATTTGTAAAGCGCTAACTGTGAGGGTCTCAAGGCTCTGGAGGCTGTTGGCGAGATTAAGCAATGTATTGCCCAGAGTCACAGGGAGCTGTGGCTGAGCTGCCGCCAGGGATTATTATATCTATAAAGCAGATTTAAAAGCAGATTTAAATATGTTAAGCAAACAAGGGGGCAGCACAAATCAAGCTGGGGCATGGGCCTCATCTGTTCCGCCTCTAAAGCTATCGTGGTGGCCGTGGTATTGAGGTTGAACTTTAACACCATACTTGTGTTACCTGTGACATGGAGGGAGATGACTCATTGTTAGTAAACAGAGTTGGGTCCACTTTGTGTGCTGCCATGCCAATGGTGACTGCTTTATAATCAATATACTTCTACCACTGTGGCTTACATTCACAAGCTGGACAACCTATTGAATTCCCGGGTTGACTTATCGATCTCCGTCCAATTAGATCCGAGTCAATGGTGTTCTATTTTACTCTTATGCCCAACTGCAACATGGAAAGTTTAACTCCTAGACAATATTTAGATTATCAGAAATGTGTTTAAGAGATGATATCAAAATGACTTCAAGAGGCCTAGTCCTTTTTAACAGTATGCTGCTCTGAGTTCACTTCTCATTCTAGCTATCAGCAAATGGGGATGGGCAGACCAATCCTCACAATGGTTGAATACATACATTAAAGTCATTGTTGCGATGATTGCGCAATTTCTTTTAAACAGGCATTTCTAACATTCAACTGCTACTTCTTAAGGATTTTATGGGAGAACAATAGAGCTTTACACTGTCTACAGCACACCAGTAAGCACCATTCAAGAGTCTGAATCTATAAAGGGTTTTCTGGTGTTAAAGGGAAGAGTAGTAACACTTGATCCAATAAAGGCAACATAGTAATTGTATTCACTTGCAATTCAAGTTCTCTCTTAGAAAACACAACCCCCTTCCAGATTACACTCTGAATGATGAACTTCAATGGCTGAGAAGATGTGGGATAAAGTATCCCAACCATACCTTATAAGGACGGTACCGAGAAGATTCCACTGACACTCTTGAAGCCCTCACCAGTAGTGTCCTTCATCTGTTATGTACCGTAGGGAGTATTTTATTCTTTATATCACATAGTCACAAGGGTCTTCACCTTCCTTGAACCATCTTTGTGACTCTTGTTCACATGATATTTCAGATGAAAGAATGCCTGCTGGTATAGAAAACAAACAAGGCATCTTTATTGTGAAAATAAAATAGCAATATGCTCTTTGTAAGTTGATAACCAATATTTTGCAGTTGGATTTAAGTTCCATTGACAGCCCGCTCTGAATAAAATGTATTGGAACCTATGGGGAGATTCCGGCTTTCTTTTAAGGACGTCCAGCTGCAGAATAAATAAAACACACTGACATAAGTGCCTTATTATCGGCTAAGGCAACTTAAAGTTGTAATTCGCTCAGAGACCTATCTTTTATAGCAGTGGAGTAACAATGTCATTTTCAGGCTGTAAAGAAAATTGAGGTGATTTCCGGCAGTGATTGCTTGCAGGCTTCCATGGATTCTGAAGTAAAACTTTTGGCGTTCAGCATGCGGTCTATCACCATGACTCCTCTCCATCGGCCACTACGCCATTAAAGGCTCTCCTGTCCATGGCATCTTGAAATCGTATCCGATGAGACAGAAATAATACTTTTTTTCTAGGGGGTATCATGAACTGGCTTCCTACATGCAGCTTGGAAGTTACTATAAGGGCACAAAGGGATCACAGCCATCTCCCATTCCAACTGAACCTCCCCTCTTTATTCTCGATTGCAAAATCTCCGCCTTGATTCTTGGTGTGGCCTTGTGGCCAGTATTTCCACATTCCTTGGAAATGCAAGTGCCAGGTGCTGCTGCGAGCTCACTAAAGTGCTAAACAGCTCCTCTGGAGGCCTTGACTTTAGGCAGGAGTCAAGACTAACAGTCTCACTCCAGGTGGTTGTTGAGGGGTAGAGACTGTAATTGTATTTTATAGCGCATACGAATATGTCAGTGATATTTCTTTATGAATATAAGTTACCTTATTATTATTGAGGTAACCAGCTCAATGACTTAATACGTTTTATGGCATTCACACTACTTTTGCTTAGCTTGACAAGTCACATGATAATGCCGTGGGGCTTAGGAGAAGACGGGTGCAGACAGGAACCACAGTTACGGCAATCATGACATCCTGTAGGTAAGTGCATCATCTGCTTGCCGCACAAGAGGGGATAGACTGCCCCGCTAGCTTAAGGTCTCTAACAATCTTGATGCATGTACGGAGTGGTTGTTCAGCTAAACACTTGGTGAGATGTAGTCACACATCCTCCATGGGAGATAAATGCTTTTCTCAGTGGTCGTGCTCGTCAAGAACGGATGCTGGTTGGATGCAGCAGCAGATTACAGCTCTGGTCTGTTCCGGTCACTGATATGATCCTGTATGTCTGCAGGGACTCTGGTGTCTCCAACCTTTGCGTTGGCGACCAGGTCAGATAAGTGATAGGATGCATCGGTTGACCTGTGTAGACCTATGATTCGTGGATAGACTTACGTCGGCCTGAAGTGCATAATTCGGTCATGGACGCCATTTAGGAGTTGTCAGGAGTTGCAGATGAGACCCCTGGCTTGCTCCTTGCAACCTCCGGACATTGCTTTTGCATCTTCTGGCTTGAGAGATCACAAAGGCAGTGGCAAAACTGAAGGAAAATGGAGCTCACTTGAGCCCTGTTTATTTCTTGTTGCTCCTCCAAAACTGGATTATCTGTATGGACTGTATCCCCCGTGGCTGTAGAAGGGATTTTAAGGGGGCACACAAGGGGGCCACAGATAAAACTGGTGGCGCTATCTAAAACGTCCAGACATGAGTACTGCACACAAATATTATATATCAATGTATAGATTAATAAAATAAGGCAAAAGGTTTCTTAAGCAAATACAGAACAGAAATCTGTTTTGTACCATATATATGTAAATATGTATGTGGTACGAAAAGAGACGTATCTGCTTTACAAACCTATTACATTATTTTGTTGATCTTGCATTTAATGTTTCATCTTTCATATATTGTTACTTCAGTGGTGTCACTGCCTTACTGCCATTATGTCAAAGGTTGTGGCATCACCCCCGCTAGCATCATCAGGGTCAAACAGTAATGTGATGTTCCTTCCTGTGTTGTCTTCAGCGGATCAACATTTGGATGATGTCACTTCCGCTACCCCAGTCATTTTAGTGTATTGACGACAATGAATTTGGTGCGGGAAGGCATGGGACTTTGTAGAACTGAATGTGAAAGAGGTATTATGACCAAGTGGGACTGTGGTGCGTTATTTAACCTGTATAGTACTGAAATGCATTGACTGGGTAGCAATGTATACAATTGAGGGGCCCTGGAGCGTTTCTTATGGTTGGGGTGTATGGTAGCACTGAGTGTTGGCCTTGTCACATGCTTTTGTTGAGCTGTAGATTTGAACTTGAGATTTGTAGAGCTGTCTGGAAACCGTGTGTTCTCTTAGCACTAAGCAATGGTGTGCTTGTGCACACGATCGCTGCACATGCGTATCTTAAAGGGCCCGGCTCTCCAGCACTGCCTCCCCTCGCCATCCTTCCGGCGGCCTGGCCGGTCGACGGAAGGCACAGCCCAGGGACTAAAGCTGCCGTCCACGCGACCCTTCTCCGCACAGACCCTTCATTACTTGCATAAGAGCTGCGTGAAAGAAGGAGGGGCCGAGGAGCCCCTCTCCAAGGTAAACATTCGGATCAGCGAAAGGAAACCGAGCTTCCACGTCTGGAAGTGATTTGGACAGACCTCCGCATGCCCACGCAGATTGGCTCCTGGAAGTTTGATTGGCCCAATCCACAGCGTCCTCAGACGGCCAAACATGCGAGGTAGCCTGGACGTCCAGGGGAGAGGGGATACACCCTCTCCACATCCTGCTGTGAATGGGGGAGGCTTTGGGAGTCAGGCAGTCTGCCCGCTCCTCATTTGCAGTGATGCTCATGTATTTCTATACAGTGCATTCGCCTCAGAAGAGGCGCCTGTCCAAAGTTCGCTTACCTGTGATATCCCAGAGCGTTCATCTGCCAGCAGCTCGCATTCCGTCCATCAGTTTCAGAGCTTACTATACAGCGCTATTGGAACATAAACCGAATGATTCATCAACCGGAAGACCAGACCGTCCGACCTCTCCATGGGTCAGGCAAATGTTACCCAAAATACATATATTGGAAAAGCCATGGCCCCTGCGTTTCACTGTAAATGTCTGAAGCACTGTGGGGCTCGCAGCTATGGACACTGTTTGGCTGAATAGCCACCCCCGAAGTGTTTTGGGAGATGGGGCTGAATGTTTGCACCCTGCATTACACCCCTGCTGCCTCGGATACCAAGTCCGTGATGGAAAGTTGGACCTCCAAGCCTCCCTGACTCCATGGATAACTTATCCCAGCAGTCAGAGGCTCGCTCGCACATGGACGGTGGTGTGAAGGTTGAGGCTACATACCGTATAACATAATCTCTATAATTCCATTAAGTGTCCTTCCAGGTTTATTACTTTAACAGTTAAATAACATTTTAAGAGGACATTGAAAGCACCACGTAGAAAACATTGACTACATTATTAAAAACACGAATCTGTCATACAAAACAATCACATTGAAACCCCAAAACGAATGATGGCCGTCATTGCACTATCAACAAAAAGGAAATTGTTGCCAATAAATACTGCTATCGGTCATTGCTCGGAGGACATAATGTGCCCGTGCCATCCTATGGACTTAAGGCCCCATGGGTAGCTCAGTTAAAATGTGAACCTATGAGCTTTGCCCCGCGGTTGTGTGGGTGACTGGGCTGGGGATTCTAGACTCGGCAAGAGGCTCCCCAAACAGCCAGACTCAGCGGGACTAGGACTGACATCAATATGGTGAGCAGAGCTAGAGGTTCATTCTTGAAACTGAGGCAATGGGCAGTATACAGCTCCAAGCTACAGAGATCACCGGGCAGGCTCCACTCTGGTCTGATCAATGAGCCACACAGAAGCTCCAACTTGCACTTGCAGCCAGCGGAGTTGGGTAGCAGGTAGTGAAGTCCCATGCCCCAGTAGGTCGATGCCAGCTAGTTGGATACAGGCCGCTTTCACGTGCTTTTTTCCTGCATCTGAAAAACAGTTGTTGCTGTGCACAGTAGGCTTGCCTTGTACCATCATGCACTTGGGCCTTCATGCACTTTCAAGTAGACCTCTAGGTTGCTTGTTTAGGTGGGAATCTTTGTATCCTATCCACACGCTTCCTAGAAATAAACAGAAGAAGTCGGGCTTAACATGCGGTCTTCATGTTGGCAGCGTCACTCCACATTCACAGAAAATATCACCATGGCTACCTATTTGGCAAATTAAAAAGGGATCCCAAACCCACATTCAGTTTGATGGTCAAGATAAGTACACGGCTACTAGTCATTCCTATGCACTATATCAATCTGGAGAGGAATTTTAAATGGATGGATGCTGCACATCTTCCCTGAGGTGCTCCTACGTTGGACCTCCATCAATGGCTCCACCTAGGTAATGACTTTGTGGCCTTTGAGAGTGGTTGGCGCCCTTGTTTTACTGATCGTGGTGGGTTAATGGTGGAGAATCTTCCCCTTCCCAGGAGCCACCAAGTTTGTCCATGTATGAGGGCAAGTCCCTTGAATTGTGGGCAACTAAGACAGACCCCAAAAAACAATAAATAGAGGTGAACTTGCGGATCGAATTAAAATGGTGGAATAAGACCGCTGAATAATCATTTGCGGACAGTCTTTTCTTACAGGCGATGTGGAGCACAAACTGTAAGCAGCCACAATGACTTGATACTACAGGAAGTTCTACGGCCAACTCCTGTTGCTCCAACTGTGAAACAGATTCTTTAGCCATGACTTCTTGCTATTTCTTGTTCCAGGCCCTTGTTTGTCATTTTTACAGTTTTTCTTCAGCGCTGCCAAAGTAAATGCTTATGGGACTTAAAAAAGGAAACGGTGGAGGGAAACGTGGCTGTTCCTAGTGCTCCCACGAGGCCTCACGCAGATGTCATGGTTATAAGTCTATTCTTTAGAGAGCTAGGCCATTTTAACTACTGTCTAGAGAAGGGAGTCTGGATTGTGCCAAACCGAGCTATCCATCCGTTCAGGTACATGATATGCAAGCATGCCAGAGGAAACGGAGACCCTGCAATGCAATACAAAACCGACTTGAATAACATTTAACTTCTTTACAGGCATTCCCAATTTTAGCCGATGAGGCAACTGTGGCAGTGGAACATTTATGTGATTTGTCAAGGATCACACAAGTTGGGATGCCAGGATACAGGTTCTAGTCTCCTGGCTATGTAAGGTAGTTGTTATACAGTGTCTTGCTGTCCTGGTAGTGGAAGCTTGGACCTCCGCTAGCAGCGACACCAGTTATCGGCGGTCTCGCTTTAAGCTGGTACCTCATAGGGGTTGGAATGTCTGTGAAGTCAGTCTGTCTGTTTGACTTGCGACTGACTTTTGCCCATCTCTGGTGACCTTTTAAAGATGCTGGTCAGGTAGGAGCACTTCTAATTTCCCCGTAGAGCTGTGTGCTCCTGCCAGAAGGTAGATTTTTTCTTAATGAAACTTGGCACTGCAAACCTTTTCAAGTGTGGCACACTGGCTCAACTGAGGATTAGCCCTGACTGCCCAGGCAGGGGCACTAATTTCCCCAGGCTCAGGCACTGTTCCAGAAGCCACATGGGCTTCTAACACCGCATGGATCTCTACAACTCTCTGGCTGGGACTTCACTGCGAGATATGCTCCAACGTCGACATTATCTAGTACCTCTGGTGGTTCAGGCATCAGAGGAGGTCTTTCGCTGACTAGAGCTTCGGCTGTACTTCTCAGGAAGAACCACAGTATCTAGGGTCACTGTGTGCCACTGGCTGCCATCAGCCAGCAACCCCCATGGGTCAGAACTTGACCGAGTGTCCTTTTACTAAGACAGTGCCCTTGACAGGAGGAAGAGCCCGACTCACTACCATCGAAAGGATAGAAGAGCACCATCTGAGTTCCAAAAACTGAAGTGAAACTTCACAGGAAGATATCAGTTGTGAGTATGTACAGTCCCCAAGCTCCGAATTACCCTACGGTCTAGAGGAACACCGAGGTTATTACTCTTCCACACAGTTTTCTGGGTTCTGTCCCGTTGGCTGTGGCCAGTCCAGGGCACGAATCGGAGGTACACGTGGATGGCGTCCACCCACTATTTTCACAGGGTGGACAGCCCACCCCCTGCAAAGAAGTTAGTCCCCACTGAAAAATATGGATGAATTCATCCAGGTGTAATTTTAAAACACTGGGACACATTCGTGCAGGGGCACATGGGGCTTTCTTAGTTCAGACTCCTGCTATGCCTATGACAAAGGCCTGATCTGAGGGGTCATCAGTCCTCCTTTTGTTGGAGTCTGCTGGCTGGGAGCAGACAGGAGCCTCACACCTAGAAGCAAATGCAGCAGATGGAAAAACAAAGGCTCACACCTTGTTAGCACTTCACACATACTCATTAGAGGCAGCTTTTCATTTTGTTCAGTCCCTGTTTACAAGATACGCACACACTGTAAGAATGTCAAATGTGTTGGTCTTTCCCTGTATTTACACAAAATAAATGTAATTTATATAGTGCTTATTACCCCTGAGGAGGCGTTAAACTAATATAAGTACCACTATGTTTTCTTTTAAAGCACTATTTTTAGAGGAAGTTTATGCAGGCAAAAGGCAACATTGTTTGTGTAGCTTACAAAAGTGTGAATCTTCTGCCTAAATCAGGAGGGTTTCCCTATACACTCGAAATATGCTCCAATATACTCATGATAGACATATTAAACATATATGTGAAGGTTAAGATCTGATGTCACTTCTTATGTCACGTGCCGTGATGTCACGCGCCATGATGCAACTTGCATTCTGATCAGCTAGGTTAGTCCCCCCACTTCTTTTTTTATGACCTGTGCCCCTGGACAGACACCAAGATCCTGGAACTCTCGGAACCACCTATATAGCATTTACGGTTACACAGGCATAGGGCTCCTAAAAGACAGCTGGATGCTAAACCCAAACTCCAGCTCCCAGAATTGTCGAGTCTGTGGGGCTAGTAAGTGCCCACTTCCCACAAATTCCGGATTATGACCAGCCTGTTCTGAGATTTTAAATACATGCCTCTTAAGGTTGAAAATGTGCGTCTTCTGACCCACTCCAGCATGTGGGCCTTTCTGAAAAGGTTCAAACACGGTCAGACCACTTGGGTCCGGAACCAGTTCCAGTGCCTGTGATTTGTGTCCTACATGGTGCAAGCCATTGGATTTCCAGTTACCACATTGACATTGGAAACCAACCCTATTAATAACTGGGCTTCACACCACACATACATTTTGGGGTTCAGGTGGAACACTGTTCTTTTGATGATGGCAGACTTTGGATTTGAGGTTACATACAGGCTGGAACTTAGCTGCAGGGCTCAAGCCAATTACGTTGCTCTAGATCCACAAGTTGTTATGGGGTCAAGGTAGGGTGCCCAACCATCCGGAAATTTCACGGACCGTCCATAATTTGGACCTCGTGTCCTTTCTCAGTGAGGATCCCTTTTACGTAAGCCTTTTGTCCGTAATCATGGCCATTACAGGGAGCAACACTTCTCCCATTTGAGAAGCCTCAGCCCCCCTGATGGGGCCGCCTCGCACTCATCATAGGAGCACAAGAGCAGCCCCACCCGCCCATTGTCATTCAGTATGCCGCATGATTGCCACATACAGAATGACAATGGGACAGAATGGGCTGCTAAAGCATGTGACGACCTCCTCCTGCCTCGGTGTACAGCAGGGCATTCTGTTAGAAGGACAAAAGATAAAAAACGCATGCTGCAACGTGAGAAAACAGTTTATATAAAGAAGCCTGTGAAACAAGTTAAAAAGAACGGGTTATGGGTCTTTCACTGTCTCCTCATTTTAGAGTCAACACATTTTCAACATTATATTCAACAAAGCCATGGTTGCTGCTTTTTTATTTTAAGAAACTAACAACCATTGACCAAGCCAATAGTACTAGCTTGTTGTTGGTGTAATGATGCTTGCTATATTATCTATTTGGATGCAATGATAGAAACAGAATCCCAGTTGGGCAGACCACTATGCTAAGCACAGATTTTTAGCCTAGGTGTTTTAAGCCACACCCTTAATTATATCGAACACCCCCTTTGCAGATACCCCCCCAGTATTATTACCCCTCTTAAAGCCCTGGAAACACCACCATATCACAGTCCCCTCACGACCTGGCACTGTGCATCATGCATGACTTATGACTTCTACGTTTTTTAGATTGCCTATGTGCAGGGGCACAGTTACCCCTCCGCCAGTGCACCCCACCCCTTGCTTTAGGAACGACAGCAAGGTGAAGTTCTTGATGGACCTCTTCTGTCTGCAACTCTGCAGACAAAGGCTCAGCTCATAATGTGAAAAGGGGACGAGTAAATAAGTGAAGGAATGTGTGACTCGCTGGATGTATTAGTGAAAGGATAAAATGGATGACTGAAAGGGTGAATCGATAAATATTGAAAGAATGGATGGATAAGTAAGTGGAAGGATGGATGAGAGAAAAGGTCAATAGATGGATGTATGGGTGGAAGGGTTGATGGGTGAGTAAAAGGGTGGATGGGTGAGTAAAAGGGTGGATGGGTGAGTGAATGGATGGATGGATGAGTGAAAGGGTGGCTGTAAGGATTAATGAGTGAGTGAAAGGGGGTAGATGGACAACAGAATAGATAGATAAGTGAGGAAGTGAAAGGGTAAATGGACGAGTGAAAGGATGGATGAGTAATGGGGTCAATGGATGGATTCATGAATGGATGAGTAGCTGGGTTGTTGGAAGGGTGGATGGACAAATGAAAGTGGGAAGGAGAAAGAAAGGGAGGCTGAATGACTGAAAGGGGGAATGGGTGGAAGGATAAATGACTGGGTGGATGGATGAGTAAGTAAAAGGATAGCTGGCTGGGTGAAAGGGTAAATGGCTGGTTGGAGAAGTGAATGGATGGATGGGGTGAAAGGGTGGATGGATGAATAATGGATGGATGGATGGATGGGGGAGTGAAAGGGTGGATGAAGGGATGGATGAGTGACCTGATGGATGGAAGGATACATGGTGGATAGGTTTGCAAATTGTTGAATGTTTGGATATAGATGGGCACACAGATGGAAGGACATAATGGTGAAAGACTGAATGATAGATAAACGAATGATTACACCTTGTAGCACCCATTACCTTAAGTAACATTTCCTATACATTGACTTTCTGGTTCAGTCATTGTCTCTATATAATGTCTGTGTGATTTAACACACTCTGACACCATGCCCTACACACTTGGGAGGAGTAACTCTATAAACAAAATTAAATCCACATGAGAGACCGTCTATGTGAAGATAAGGGGCACCTCTGGAGGGTGGTACCAAGGCCGGACTAGCTGGACCGGGCATCAGGTGTTTCCCTGATAGCCTGGAAAAGGGGCGGGGTTGTTACTGGGGGCTGGCACTTCAAAGTTCATTGTATATACTATTGTGCGACCTCCTCTGACATGTCTGTAAAACTTACCTTTTGTCCCTAAGTTTTGTCCTGAATTTTGTCCTCCTGTCCTGAATTTTTGTCCTGAATTTTGACCCTTTGTCTTGAATTTATACACTCACTGTCCTGAATTTGTACCCATGCCCTAGGTCAAGGGAAGACAATCTGCGACGTCCTGGAGTGTGTTTTTCGTTTTTATTCTTGTTGCTTCGAACAACAAAGGATCTTGTTTTATTAAAAGAGGTACCTTCCTGTAGTTGCCACCACCTCTCACTCGTTGCCAGGCTTGCCGTGCAGGAGAGGTGTGGGAAGTGACTCGCACCGCCTCACGCCTTCTTACGCCGCCTCACGCCTTCTTACGCCGCCTCACGCCTTCTTACGCCGCCTCACGCCTTCTTACGCCGCCTCACGCCTTCTTACGCCGCCTCACGCCTTCTTACACCGCCTCACGCCGCCTTATGCTGCCTCACGGTATAAAATTAGATCGTGTTCGGAGGGCTGTGGTGGGAGCACGTGAACTTCCTCTCTGTTTAAAACCGTGTTGCCCTCTCGGTACAGCGAGGTTTGAATTTGGTGTGATGAGCCAATGGGGGAGGATTCCCTCAATCTCTCCCTCCCCAACACCTCATTTCATATCTGGTTCCTTTCCCTCTGGTCTTGACTGATTCATACCATGTGTGTGTAGCCGGTTTGAACTGTGTGGGCTGCCTACCCTCCTGCCTCCTCTGCTGCTGACACTCCAGCCACACAGAGGAAGCCCAGGTGGGAGCGCCGGGGAGAGGCGCCCTTTACTCGAATCTCCGCTGTTGCCAATGTCGTGACTGCCTAATGGGGTAACACGGCATGTGCGTCAGAGCACCTCACGCCAGGTTTAGAGAAATTAATATGGCGTCCCTTTTAACCCTTAATGGCACTGACTCCTTCTCCAACAGAGCACTCCAAGACATCCTCATATTTACAAATGGGGGCAAAGGGAGCACAGAGTGTACGAAAAAGAATTTAACAGTGGCTGAAAGGCACTTATTACCCTACCCATTGCCAGGGACGGTACCAGCACAACTACTAACAATCACTCTGCTACAAGTGTTGGCAAATTAGAGTCTTTGATGCCAGCAAAGCTATAAAAAATGACTTGAGCAGCTGGTATATTTTTTCAAATGTATATTGAATTTATAAACAACTGTTATACTGCTCACCCCTAAATTACACAAACCTCGCCACTATGAGGCAGCTGTCACAAGTGCTGATGTTGAAATTAGGTGCCAGGCACCGAAAGCCACCAACTCAAGTTAAGCATTGTAACCCTCGGTGTCCATGAGGGCGTTGGGGCCTTGCCCCACTCATTATGATGGCCCCTGGCCCGCCAATGAATGTAAAAAACATACAGAAAATCCTGAGATATTAAGTGCTTCTAATCTGCAGACATATAACTGATCGAGCGAGTGCACAGCGCTCTTGGATGAAGGCAGGTGCTGAAGAAGCCAAGCCAGAGGAGGTGGGGCTTGAAACTCAACAATATTGATGTCCGACATTAGTAGCAGTAGCGAGCACTCCTAAGTGCACATGTCGGGATGTCGTCTGCCTTTGTCCAGCTAGCCCAACATGCACACTAGGTCTCTGTCTCAGCAATGGCTCTCCTTAGTGAGCCCAGGGTCCACTGTGGAAGAATGTAACTGAAAGGTTCGGATGTGATGCAGAATTTGAACTGCATGTCATATCTGTCCTCCTACGTAGAATATGTAGCCAAACGGGTTCTTTTGAAGAATGAATTTATGCATATTTCTGACACAGTCTGCGAATGGAAAGATGTGTCCATGGGGGGTTGTCTCTGTCATGTGTGCTTGTGAAGTGTACATGTGTGCCCCAGTCTGAACGCATCCGGTCCATGAAGCGCAAATATTCATGGGCTCTGTTACAATGGAAATGGGCAGAGTTTGTTATTGGTGCACAGGAGGGCTTTTTATACACTTGGGGTATGTCCTTGGGGGTCCTTCATACTGGATGATGTGGGCTAGGGATGGACGATAGAGGCAGTCTGTGGATCTCTCAAGTCGAGGACCCCTGCAATATATATAGGCTCTACCTCTTCCACCTATGAGGTATGGAGCGCTAAGGAATCTGATCTAAAGCCCTGCAAGTTGCTGGTTTTATTACTGGGTTCACCACATCACTCTTTTCACGTAATCCTTCACTTAGCTCTCAAATCTTCACATTACCCGCTCCGCAGTAAATCTGGCGTTGAAGCACACTGGGGTGACATTCGGTCACTCCCAGTGGGGCCCGATGATGAAGCATGTCACCGACCAGGTCGGTGAGTGAGGGCTTTCTAAATGAACCAAATAGGTGTTGTTTCTCCCTTTTGCTCTAGTACTTGTGTATTCTCTTAACAAGTAACACTCTTTCATTGTTATTTTTCAAATCCTAGTGGGGATTAAGAGTGTTGCTCCCTCCCTACCTCTCTCTTTGTTGATATTTTTATTACTGTGAAGGCATACAATTTGAGCTGAAATGGTTTCTCCCTGTGAGTATTTACTTCTGCCTGGTGGAAAGTGGAAACTAATAGTAACAAATAAATGTCACACAGCCTTGAATAACGCATAGCGGGTCAGAATTGTAGACTGTGACATTCACATTTGGAGCAACCGAATTTGCCTTGTGTGGGTTTTCAGATTGCTTGTGTGCGACATTTCCATAGTTTCACTGTACTGTACAATTCGCACACTACAATAACTGTTGAACTTATTTAATGCAGTAAGATATTGGGCAGTTTTGAATGTTTTTAAATATTGCTTTAAAAACCTGCTTCCTTTTTTGCAAATGTGCTTTCAAATGCACCATTTGCCACTGTTTTCTTCAAAATTGTCTTTGGGGGAGAACCCCCAAACACCATTTCTGCAGGTCGAGCTCGGGCGCTAAGCAAGCTCCTGACGGAACACTTATACCCAACTGTTACGCCCTACCACTTTCAAATGTCAGCAGCCCCCACTGCCTCGCCTGATCTGACTCCAGAATCACTGATTTTTGTCTAGTACTGAGGAACACTAGATCAAACGGTCACTGTCCATTGACAGATTCGAAAAGCCATTTTACAGGGTGTTCTTTTCTGCCCATAATATCAGCACGCTAGCCCTGGATCACCGAGAGAGCAGAAGAACCACTCGCTAATCTGCATACTGGGACCTCCTGGCCTTCAGCTGTGGGAGACCCTTGCCAGACTCTGCGCCCATGGGTGGCCTGAGAGAGGACACAACTCTCAACAGTCAATCTCTTTGTGCGCTGGATGTCAGGGGAGTCTTCACTCACCAGCCTTTAAAGTTTATTTCCCAAGGCCAGGATTCTTCTCCAACTGCTGTTGGCTGAGGGGATCAGCAAGCCAGTGTTAGAAATGGAGAAAATCCTATGAACAACAACCACTGTGGCTGGGTCTGTGAAGGTTGGGGGGGGAGGGTGGATGCGAGCACTGTCGCCTTGTCTTACTGTATTTGTTTTATTGTATATCACAATATAACTCACAGTAAAAGCAAAGGACAGTGGCAGCATTCTTAGCCGGGTGATATTACTTTAGGGAGAGCAGTGGCTGCTCTTCTTGCAGCAACTAGATCTGTACTAAGTAAGTCATTGCATCTGGTGCACGGTGTCTGTACTTGTACGGATCAAACATATGCCAATGTTACAAAATACTAAACAGTTGTCAAAATTCAAAGTGTGAGAGCAGACGCTTATTAAAAACTAAGGGTGGGCGTAGTTCACGAAGTAGCGCTACGCGAAGCTACGCGAAGTGCACTTCGCACTACGCGAACTTCACATAGCACTACGCGAGCTGAGTAGTAGCATGCTCGCCCTGTTAAAGATGCGTTTTTAATGATTGCACAGTGCGAGCTGTATTTTTCTGCTGCTAGAGTAGATTTTTCAACGCAAACTGGTAGTTTCTCATTGCGAGCGGTCACGAGCATGCGCAGCCACTCTCAAAGAGAAACCTGACCTCCCCGCGTTAAGAATCTCGCCGGGATGTCATTTTGCTTGCTCGCGGTCACGAGCATGACATTGAGGACCGCGAACAAGCAAAAAATTACTGCTGCACTACGCGTGTTCGCACTGTGCTACGTGCAGCTCGCGTAGTGCGAAGTTGCTCAAACTTCATGAGCGTAGCATAGTGCTTCGCCCAGTGTTATTAAAAAAAACGGCTATTTAAAAACTATAAAAACAGACTAGATATCTTAATATTTTTGAGCTCTCTATCTATGCCATGACAGGAGCGAGTGGATCATTCAGTCCTTTTTGAAAAACATGTTTTGTGCTCTGGGACTTGTAGTTCTTCATCTATAATGGGAAATGGCAGAATGTGGGTCATACAATTGCATGTATAACAGCTAAACTAAGTGCTGTAAAGTTAAATGGTAAACCATCACTTCATAAGTTACCTGGCACAAGACAACTTGAGCAATCTTGTATGTGATATTCTTTTCAAATATCAGAATATAGAAACTGAAAGACCCTTTTCTCGCTCCTTATTTAACATTACCCCACACACTGGGGAGACACCGCCATTTTAACTGTACTCTTACCATAGTTGCTCTACTTACCCTACTGTCCTTCTAGATTCTGTGTCAGCGTCTATTCCAGCCCATTGGCAGTGCTGCACCTAGCAGTATCAAAGGTGAAAAATGCATTTAGAAATACACACACAGGGTGACTTCTTTACTGCATTTACAAAGCGTTATTGTGCAAATCCTGGTACAACAGTATCCGTTATCTGAGATTTAATCCAACTGTCTCTGCTCTCCTCGAGGATTAGAATGCCATCTCAGTATTCAGAATGCATCACAAAGGTAATAGAAGTATGGTGCCCTGATTGGCACCTAGTAAATCTAACCAACACTGCAGGATGTTGCCTTCCTTCCAGTCCATAACTCTTTAATGATAACTACAACCCTTAAATCTTGTTGACTTTCCAGGGGTAGCTGTGGTCCATAGCCACACATTTTCTTAGGATGTGGTAAACTAATCCATCATGAGAATTGACCAGCTACGCCTCGTATTGTTACAGTAGCCGCTCCTTGAGGAAGTGCTGCGGGTGGTGAGGCGGGCGGTGCTGGGGCGCGAGGTGGGGGGTAGTAAACTCCGGAATTGGTCAGAACGGAGTTGATTGAAGAAATAAATAAATAAAAGAAATTGCATTGCACGCTGCATTGCCGATTTGGTGTTGCCAGAACAGAAGGAGTATGTGTTGTTTGAGGGGTTTCAAAAATACATTCTCATGTTAAAAATGGGGAGGCATATTATCGTTGGAAGCCTACCTCTCTATGCACCGTCCGGCGCCTCTTAGAGGGTGGAGGTTAAGGTTGTGAATCTTTAAATCCTGTTAAATAAAGGAGAAGCTAGTATTGTGTAATCATGTGAACCTTTACAAAAAATCATACATGATTTCGAAAAGGCCCCGTAACTTGCGTTTTGCGTTTGCAGAAGAGAAAGATTTCCCATCTGTAGTAATTTTGCAGAGAAAATCTCGGACTTATAAAATTATAATGAGTGTCACAAAGGCTTTGAGTTGCAGAAAATTATGTGGATGATTTAATTCGGGCGGACAAGAGCCTACCTGGGTTGGCGGCGTGTGTCGTTGCAGCCCAGGCGTCGTTAGGGGAGAACTTGAATTCAGCTCCGTATGAGTGGCGCGATGTATTAAAAAACGGAAAGGCAAAATAGTGTGAGGCTTCTAGGCGAATGCCTGGCGTTGCGTGAGGTCATCTTGAAAAAGGTTTTACGGTGATCGGCGTCCCAATGCATTTTGGGATGTGTAGTCCCATGTCTGATGGTAGACGCGCCGAACGTTAATCGGGTCACTGCATGCCTATTAGAATTGCAGATGAGTGTTCCGCTATAGAGGAAACACTCAATGAGAAGGCAAAAAATAATAAATAAGGGGAGAGCCGTTGTTTGGTGCTCAATGTCAATGATGTGATTATCAAAGAAATGGAGTCCACCTTATTAATATGAGGGAAAAAAATGATGAGCGCAAGGCAGGTCAGGGGTAAATGGCTCTTCTGAAGTAAGCTATTGTCGAAAGCATCAGTTAAATTCTTGATAGTTCAGACATGCTGTTTAGACCTGTAAGTGTACTATTAAATTTTAGAATCAGGTATGCTTCCTTTTGGAGTAACACCTTGTCAACGCCTAGAAGCCTCGCACTGTGGACATCAACTGTCTGTGGACAGGTAAGAAGTAGCTCCCTCTCATTGTTGAAACCCCTCAAACAACACATGCTTTATCCATTTTAGAAACAAATTATTGAGGTGCCGCCCCCTGTCCACCCATCAGTCCTTAGGAGCCTGATACTCACAGGTACCCCTTTTTTCACAACCTCATGGATTTGACGAATTCATGTGAGTTTTGGCTTTCAATATTGTTTCATTCTTTTCCTTACACAGACAACTCACAAAGCCCTGATGAGAGTTCGAAAACGTTTGATTCGAACCTGAAACGCGTCGGCATTCTGCAAGAGCCAATTAAAACATTAAGTGTGTCTATGTCAATGATTGAACGTTGTATGAGCTCTTGCCTTTCACTTAGCTTTGGTTGTCTCAAAATAGGAATTTATTTGTAACTACATATGACTAAATGTGTCTATATTTTTTGTTCTGTGTATTTACGTTTTTCATGAATTGTTGTTCTTTATAATTGTCTATAATTGTTCAACTATTGTGTTGATTGCTTTGGTACATCTTTTTCTTGTTCTTAACAATTTTCAGAGATATAAAAAAATACGAGTAGTGGGTATAAATAAAAGTACCTATACATGTGTCATTGATTTACACTTGTGCCCCTTTTTTTAAATAATTCCAATCAATGAGGTGTGGGCAGTTTCTATTGTTTTGCATTAGATTTGGTGTTGCAGCACACATAATGAAATTCTTTTATTTATTTATTTACTCAACTCCATTCAGCCCAATTCCAGGGTTTACTACCCCCCAACCTGCCCCTCCACCACCCCGCCCACCGGCCGGCCCGCAGCACTCCTTCGAGGAGCAGCTACTGATTATGGGAGCAAAAAAAAGATGGATTTAGGCCCTGATCTCTTTACTGGGGTGAATGTTAGACATTGTGCAGCATTCTCTCCATCAATTGTTCTTTTTAGTACTGGTATTGTGGGGCAAAAATCTTCAAAGCCCTCTCTCATGCCTGGACTCTTGGGAATATCGCTTTGTTTTAACAAACAAGAGATTCATGCTGAAAAAATGTCTGCTGTATTTTGTCAAACAGCCTGGACCGACTGGCAGATATTTCCAATGCAGTTCAGTGGGTTTTACAGCTGTTGTGTTTTGGGGGCAGAAATTCAATGCCATTGAAGTAAACTGGCCCCCGACCATTAACACACTATGCGAGCGGTCTTCAATGTCTCCCGGGCTGCCAGTGACCTGGAAATGACGTCTACGCAGGGGGCATGATGAGGTCACTTTCGAACCGACTGTGACGGACCATGCCTAATCACGACAGGTGCCCACCCGGACGCAGCTCTGTTAGTTGGAGGCTGGCTTGGAACAGGTGCAAGGCTCTGACAGCTGTCGACTGTTTACACTGTTGATTGGACGGCCGTGGGCCTGCGGGACATGCATACCCCACCTCCACAGGCATGGTGCCAGCAGCTAGTGCGTGCATCCCTAACACTCCTCCCGCCCCCGTGCCCCGCAGCAGCGCGACGAGCGCATACCTTCCTTCCCCGCCCTATAGCAGTATACTTCCATTTTAAATTGGGGGAAGAGCGGATGCTTTCAACTTGGAAATCCTAGAAGGGGCGCAGAGCCAATCTCGCGAACCTGGCACATGTCTAACTTCACAACCCGCAGCAGCCAATCAAAAATGCTGCTCCTTTCCCTCAAGCCTGCCCAGCTATTCTTTTGTGAATTTTAACAGCTGAAAACGTGCTGCACGCTGGTTGTTTGTCTAGCTTGGTTTTCTTTATATAGCTGTGTGGTTATGAACAGGGTGATTTTGACCAGGTCGTGTTCATTAGCTGCGCATTTGAGCATTTTAGAGTGCACTAAACCGTAGAAAAGGGGCGGGGTAGGTGACCGATATAAGGCTGGATAGTTGAGGTCCGGAGAATTTTAATTCTGCCATATCCACCAGAGCAATTGTGTGCTGCTCTAGATTACGCGGTTTGTAGAATTACCATGTTATTAAAATAGTTTTAGCCTTCAAAACTACCACATGAAGAAAACCTTCCCACAAAAATTTTTTTATGAGCTGAATTATCAATATTATAATATCTGTCTAGAATTAATTTACCTAACCCATTAGGTAGTTACATATTCATTTTTTCCCACAAAAATATTTTGATGACTACATCTCTCACTAATCTAATTTGCCGTCAAATACGGACTTTCTGGACTGTGCATCTGAAGGGGATGCACTATACAAATGCACTTCCCATAGTCTGTGAAGCAATGGGTAGTGAGCAATTTCAAAATTTTGGTTTCCGCACAAATGAAGCACATCTTTTTTTAAACAATATTCTTAAAAACTAAACTGACTCATCATCTCCCTACTGCTTCCCCATCCTCTCAAAAAAATCGATAAAAATAAAAACGTTTACCCTTTTCATATGTCTTTCAGAATGGCTTCCACCAGCCAATATCTTCCACTCTTATTCCTTCCCTTTCTCTTCCCCTCAGCCCTGATCAGCCCCAGGCAGGCCTGGTGAAGCCTCCACCTGAGACCCCAGGGCATATCCTCCGAGCTTGAGGGCTTCAAGGCTGCTTTACTTTCAGCTGCCTTATAACCGCACCGATGGCGCTCCGTTCAGCTCTGCAGTACAGGTACAGCTTTGAACATGCACAACATAAACGTCCGTTAACCAGACCCAAAGCCACACGCAATGGGAATGACAGTTCAACATTTGACGAATAACAATGTGGATTACTGGAACTCACAAGTGTTGCAGTGCATGCCTAGAGCTCTCTATTACAGTTGTGTGCACATGTCTGGGTGATGTGTGTGCTGTAATGTGAGTCCACCAGCCTGCCTACATAAAGCCCGCCCTTGACACACAGGTCCTGCAAAGTCTCCCATTTTCCCCTTCTGTTGCCAGACTTTATTAACCCTTCCCAGGCTTGTATTGAATTAGCCCTGGCGTCAGTGCAGGGTGCTGCGTCGCGTGCTTGGCTCTGGGTCAGGAACGGCTTCCATAAATTCTGGCCCTCCTCCAGCACCGAGGGCCCCGCCGACCGCACTCTCCCACGCTGCTCATCATGAAAAGGATTTGAAACGTGAAATACCTGTCAGGTAAGGCGGGGCCCCACTGTCACTCCAAAAACAACTCTACCCAGAGAGCACCCTGGCCCGCCTCACCTCTTCCCGCCCATAAAGGGAGACAGGGCGAGCTTTACTGGAGGTAGGAGGCAAGACTTGCGCAATGTCCTGGCTGTGAACCCGGCCATTTATCACCAGAACAATGGAGGTGAGCTCTTGGCGCCTCTGGCCTCGCCTGTAATGTAGAACACCTACGTCCTCGCCCTTTCACCAGTTGACCCTTGAATACCTAAGATCTGCTCAGTAAGCCCAGGGATGAAGCCAGGAACTGAATGGGTATGGGGTTTAAAACCAACTCTCTGCCCTGAGCATGTTGGATGCACTGCTGGTCAGCCTTGAGGCTACATCGCCATTAACATGCGCATAATCCACACTGGTGCATCCAGGTTATTCAATATACAACTTGGGCTCTAAAAAGCCCCTCCTATCTCGTTAATGTATAGTCTGCAAAGATGTCCGGAACTGGGTCCCTTTTAATAATGTATTACTTTTCTTTAACGTGTATCTTGGGATTGTGTATGAACAAACATCCAAAGTAGAGGGCCCACATTAAAAAACATTTAGTATTTAAAGCTGATATTAATATATTTTATAAATTGTTCCTCCTATTTTGCATTTCTAGTAAAGTGGAATAGAGGGGCGTAGAGTGAAAGGCATAGAGTGGCATTGCCTGGAGTGGAGTGGAGTGCTGTAGAGAGGAGTGTTATGGAGTGGGGTAGAGTGATATTGCATTGAGGGTCATGCAGTAGAGTGTCATAGAGTTGAGGGTCTTAGAGCAGGGGATCATAGTGTCGTGGAGTGGCATAGAGTAGAATTGAGTGGCATAGAGTGTCAGAGTGGAGTGATGCAGAGGCACAACTGTAGCCAAATTTGTGTGGGGAGGGGGGCTAAAAAATTTTTTGGGGGTTGGCTAATTCTTCCAGCAATAGGCAGAGTGGAGATGCAGGGGCTCCAAGAAGGGGTGAAAAAACAGGAAAGCCTCATTAACAAGCAAATGGTCTTTTAAAGACCTGTGTAGTACTTGGGTGCGGCTGTGTGTTTGCCCGTGAAGCTGTCTCAGCCCGGGCTGACACACACGCCGGGGTAGGGCTGAAGCCCTTTGATCCCAAGGAGTGTTGCGCACCTGGAGTGACGTAGTGTGTAGGGATGTACAGTGGCATTGCAAAGAGTGGTGTAAAGAGCTGTAGAGTGGTGTATAGTAAAGTGGCGTAGACTCGAGTGGCGCAGTGTTATAAAGCAGACTGTCAGAATGGAGTAGACTGTTATCATAGAGTGAAATGTCATAGAGTTGAGTGCTGTAGAGTGGAGTAATGTGTCAGAGTGGCATGGCATTGCTTGGATTGGCATAGCATTGAGTGGCGTGCAGTGAAGTGGTGTAGTGCGGCAAAGAGTGTCGTGAAGAGGAGTAGAGTAGCATAAAGTAGAGTGGCATAGAGTGTCATGGAGTGTTGTAGAGTAGGGGGGCCTAGAGTGAAGTGGCATAGAGTGGTGTGTGTCATAGTGTGTTGTAGTTTGTCGTAGAGTAGAGTGGAGTGGAGTGGTGTGTGGTGGAATATAGCGGCACAGAATGGACTGCCGTAGATTGGAGTAAAATGGACTAGAGTAAAGTGGCACAGAGTAGAGTATCGTAGAGTGGGGGTTACGTGGCATAGAATGGGGTGGAGTAGAGTGGTGCAGAGTGGAGTAGCATGGAATGTAGTGATGTGTCATGGAGTAGAGTAGAGTGTTGTGATGTGATGTGATGTGAAGCAAATAAAGGGAGTATGCATGATGTGATAGCACAGTACCATTACAGACAACACAATTTCAATTGTAATAACCATGACATTTGCATAGACATACTGTTTTACTGATAAAACTATACAAAGCACAAACAATAATGTGTGGAAATGTCATTACCTAATGTACTTTGTTTTGATTAGTATTAAAATATTTGTTTCCACTACACTTCAGAATTCTACCCACTCAATCCCACTCAGCTCTGACTCTATGCAACTTCCCTAATGCCACTACACGCTGCTTTACTTCACCCTAAGCCCTTCCACTCTGACACTCTACTCCTCCACGACACTCCGCAACTCTCGATGCCACTTCATTCTATAAACTCCACTCTATAATACTTAACTCTACAACAATCTACTCCACTCTTTGCTCCACCCTACGCAACTCCAACTATGCCACTTCACACCACTTTACTCCACTTTGCGCTACTCCATGATGCTCTTTGCCACTTCCTGACACTTCAATCAGCTCTCCTCTATGCCATACATTTGTAGGCATGTTGAACAACAGCCACACTGGTGTACAATGTAGCTAAAGCACACTGGCAAAGCCGATAGCTCTTGCATAGGTAAGACCTATTGGCTTGCCAATACTTGTTTTTTAATGTGTCTTGCCGTTTTTGATTAACTGTGTATTTTCCCTAGTTTGTTTTGTGTTTAGCACGATATGTAGGTGACAATTATTTTTACATTTATTTATTCATTTTTATTTATTTTTATTATTGCCATTTTAGACCTGCTACAAGGGTGCACCAATAAAGGTGAACACAAGACCAGCAAGCCGGCCAGTTATACACCAATGAACCCCTCCCCGCCAATCCATGAGCCCCATCTAAAGTAACCTAGCCAGGGAGATAAGCAGCAGCACAAGTTTTGGAGGTGGCAGCCTTCGCCAATTCTTACCTGCCGTCTCAGGGCAGTAATCGCCTCCCCTGGCTCTTCAATCGGCCGCCGAGGGGCGGCTAATGTAAAAAATCTTGCCAGCTCCCCTTCCCTCGATCTTTGATGCAGCCGCATCGGGCGGCAAACACAAGGACCACCACAGGCGTCCAAAGTGCTAGCTACGCCATCGCCCAGCTAACCCTCCCTCAGCTCACACATCGGTCAGACAGTCGACTCCATACAGTGCAAAGATATAAGAGGCTTCGGTAGCTCTCCACACAACCCTTTATGTCCTCAGATGATCAAAAGACCAGTAACAGTAGGTGTCCACAGACAGACAAACATCCACAGCGACTAAAATCTGAAGTTTTCTCCCATGTTTGCCTAGATACGCGCATTCCCCCTGGGACCCCCCACTGATGGGTGGCAGCCCTTAAGCAGAGGCCTCCTCAACCCTCCAGGAGTGCCAGACTCTGAAACTTACAGGGACAGCCCCAGGCTTTATACACCTGCTCCTCCACCCTCATGCACTAGCATCGATTAAATTCCCACTCCTGCATCATGGACAGTACGGGGCTCCCACACCGCTTGACTATATCCTGCCATGCATCTGCCAAGGCCACGTGCAAATTTCTCCAGAGTCTGATATATTTATTTTATTTATTTATTTTGAAAGTTTTATATAGCGCGAACAAGATCTTTGCAGATATCAGAGCACTTTACAGAGGAGGGGAGCATGTATACGCAGATACATCAATCATGTTAGAAGTACATTGAAGTGATATCATAAAACAATCAAGTAAATCAATTTCAGAGTCAAAATAAAAATACAAAGGGTTCGAACAATTAGTACAGATGAGTAACGAGTCTTTGTAGTTTATCCCTAGTAGTGGTTCAAGTGTATTTAGCCATGAGGATCGCTTTTACTTCTTTCTTGAAAAGTATGGAGGAGGTGATGAGCCTGGTTTCAGGTGGAAGCGAATTCCAAATCCTGGGAGCCATTCCCGAGAAGGAACGTTTATAGGTTTTTTCCTTGCGGAATCTTTTAGGCTTTAGCAAAAGATTGTTTGTGCCTCTAGTGTTTCTGGAGCCTCCAGAAAACGTCAGCTTCTGAGCGAGGTATCTAGGTGAGCTCAGGTGGACAGCCTTGTGCGTCAAACAAGCGATTTTCAGGTGTATTCTGGCTTCAAACGGCAGCCAGTTCAGGGATTTGAAGTCAGGGGAAATGTGTGAGTGTTTTTTTATCCAGTGATAAGTCTCGCTGCGGCGTTTAAAGAGGCTCTTATGGGTGCCGTAGTAGCTAGGGGGAGACCGCAGAGGGCGGTGCTGCCGTATTCTATTCGAGGTATGACTAGTGATTGTACCGCAGTTTGGAAGTCTTTGGCTGGAAGGAAAGGTTTAAGTTTCCTAAGGGTGTTGATTTGGTAGTTCGCTCCCTTAGTTGCTATGTTGATGTGGTGTTCCTCCATGCTGAGATTGGTGTCAAGTGTTATGCCCAAAGATTTTGCTGAGTCTACAATGGTGGGTTGAACATTAAGTGCCGTTAGGTCTTTCAGCCACATTTGTGCGGTAGTGATCTTCGCGGGTGGTGAGATCAGAAGGAACTCTGTTTTAAGGGCATTGAGTTTGAGATGATTAGCGGCCAACCAAGATTGGGTGCTTCTGATTGTTGAGTTCAAGAGCGTGATGTCTTTGGGTGATTGTAGTTTGAGATAAAGTTGGGTGTCATCAGCATACATGTGGAAGTGTACATTGGATTCTTGCAGCAAGGTGGTGAGAGGTTCCATAACTAAGTTGAACAAAGTTGGGGATAGGGAGGATCCTTGTGGTACGCCTAGCGATACAGGTCTTGGCGCGGACATCAAGTTGTTGCTCTTGAATTTCTGCGACCTGTTATGCAGAAAGGACGTAAACCATTTGAGCACAGTTCCAGATAGGCCCATTCTTGTGTTTAATAGTTCAAGTAAGTTCTCATGTTTGACGGTGTCAAATGCGGAGGCGAGATCAAGGAGGATGAGGAGGCAGGTGTCGTTATGATCTAGGATTTGGAGGGCGTCGTCGATTATGTGAGTCATAGCAGTTTCAGTACTGTGATTTGCTCGGAAGCCTGATTGATGAGAGTTGAGGAGATCAAACTGAGTAATGTGTTTAGTCAATTGTATTTGTGCGCATTTTTCCAGCAGTTTGGCAAGAGTCGGAATGTTGGTAATGGGACGTTAGTTGTTTAGGTCAGAGGGGTCGGCTGTAGGTTTCTTAAGCAAAGGTGTGACTTGTCCGACTTTGAGGGAGTCGGGAATGATCCCTTGTTGAAGTGAGCTGTTAATGATTTTGGTCCAGAGTGGAAGGAGCGACGGGGTAAGGACTTTGACAGCGTTAGCAGGAAGGGGGTCCGTGAGGTGATTGGATGGTTTCAGAGTGCTGAGCAGTTTGGCAATTTCTTCTTCCATGTAGGTGACACAGGTTGACCAGGAGGCATTGTTTTTTGGTTTAGTGGGTGCTATGTGGTGGGGTTTGGGGTAGAGGCTTGCGTCCATGAGGAGATCATTCTTTATGTTGTCAGTTTTTTGGTTAAAGAAAGAGGCGAAGTCTTCGCAGGAGGGAGCTTCGCACATAGTGTTGAGAGGTTGGGGTTGTTCTTTGGATTGTGTTCGGATAAGCTCAAACAGCTTTCTCGGACGATTTTTGGCTTGGTCGAGCTGACGGCTGAAGAAGTCTGATTTTGATCGTTTTATTTTCCTGAAGTAGGCATTTCTCTTTTTCTTCAGGTTTTTTAGGTTCAGTGCAGAGGGAGCTGATCTCCAAGTGCGCTCTGCCATTCGCATGGCGCATCTATCGTCATTGAGACTCCCGTCGTACCAGGGGTTGGAGATTTTTGCGGTGGCTTTTTTTAGCTGCAAGGGTGCGACAGTGCACAGTGCAACCAGTGAGCTTGAGCTGTATCCGGACCTCCACTTCATCAGACAAGTATGTCCCAACTCTTCCCCCAATAACTCCTCACCAGTGGGCACCCCCTTATTGTGTGTGGATCAGGGTGCCCCTGTAACCACACTCCCTTAAACAGAGGTCAGAGTCACTTCACCCCATTTTATGTAATCTGTCCCTCGTGAAGTATCCCCTGTTTGGTTGTTTTAACTGCACCAAATGAAAACACCCTGAATCAGCACCTCCCATCGGTAACAGCAGGCCTCATCTCATGGCTCATCCTCCAGTCTCCCCAGTCCCCCTTCCATCTATCCCTAAGGGAGGCCAGGACGGGAAAACTATGGGCTAGGAGCATGGTATACACAAATGCTATGGCATGTATATGTAAGGGGGAGTGAAGCGTTCTGTGTTCCAGGGGTGATTCCTGCTGCAGATATTTCAGCATAAGTCCTAGAAATATGCTGCATCTACAGGTATCTGAGGCATTAACTAGCTGACATCTCCTATTCAGACTGAAACTCCAGAAAGGAGACCATCTTCACCTCCTTCCAAACATCCCCCATTCGGGCTCCTGCTAGTTCTCCTATGTTGCTGCCTTCTTGCGGTCCATATTCCAGGTACAGCTCTCCCTGCGTTATGCACCTTAGACCAGGGGTTCCTCCCGATTGGGTACCACGGTCACCCCTGGTGCTGACTCTGGGCCCCAGGTCCTTTCATGCCACACAATCTGTCTTGCTCCTCCATGACCATGGTAAAGCAGTCTGCCATGCAGGTGGACCACTGAAGTGGCAGATTTGTATTTTGCATAAATACGCTTAATTTTCATACATTTCTGTGAGAGCAAAGTACACCAATTTTGCATGTCCCTAAATTTCTTTATCACTCAGATGTGGAAAGGCTGTGATTTTCATGACTAACTATCTGGAGTATTACATCCCTTTTGCCTGGAAAGTAAGTCCTGCCAAATAGCTCACAACAGTTTGTAAGCGCTACATTTAAATTGGAACCCGAAAACTAGAAGAATTCGCATGGATCACCGGGACTGGATGAAACCCCTCCCTCCTAGCATTGTAGAGCTTGAATGATTTCCCTTACTGAAACCGGTACCTGCCTGGCTCTCCCAGGAGGGGCTTTTTGAATAATAATAAGTAGAAAGAGCCTGGCCCCAGGTCCATCTCTCCCAGCTGTGGTTAAAGGTACAGGCCTCGCCGGTCTGCCGCCTGCTGCTGCAGAGATGGGGCTATGCCTTTAAGCACAGCTGGAGCCAGGCAGCGGTGTGTGCACAGAAGGGGGCGGGCCTGCCAGGCATACTCTCCCCGCCCATCCCTATGCAAGCTCCAGGCTTTCTTCCTCTCAAACGGATCTCTACTGAGAACGAGGGGTGTGTGCCGGCGCGGGGCTGCGGGGACTGCCGCGCATGGAAGTGTCTGCACCGTGAGGACCGGGAGACGAGGCGGGGGCTCGGCCTCGGGGGCCATGAGCATCCTGCCCGTGAGGATGCTGCAGCTGCCCAGAGCCAGGGGCGAGCGCATCGTGAACTTCAGCAGCAGGTAAGGAGAGCCGGACGCATTTCTAGTGGACACCCTCCCCAGGTGTTACGGTTCAGGAGGAAATGCACCCACGTGACGTAATTCTGCTTTTTAATGTGTCTCTTGCCAATCTGTTATGCGCGTGGCAATGGTGACATAAAACTGCTCGTTGTGACCCCTATTTTCCACAGTGCTCCTTTTCGGGTATAATGTGTGAGTGAGCTGGTGAAAGGTTTGACCTCGGGTAGGCGGGGCTTCTGATCCAAATTTTCAGTACTGATATGTTGCTAATTATTGACTGAGGAATGGGTCTGGAGCAATTAACGTGCCCTTCCTGCGTTATTTTACACGCTCTCCCTCCTCATTGACCTAGAGCGCTTCGAAGCTAGATGTGTGCGTAGAGCTTGTTCCAGGGAACCTTCCCAGGACGTAAAGGAGGGGACGAGGGTGGGCGCGGGTAGGATGACAGACCCTGTTAATTGGAAGGGGCTGTGCAGCCCGAGCCCTGGCAGCTCTCGTACCACCCCACCAGTGCCACACCCCCGGCCCTCTGCTGAGATGCAGGCTGCCAGGGACCAGGTCTGCCCGCAAGAGCCAAGGCTGCAGGAGCGCCAGCTCACCCTCCGCTCTGCCCATCTCCTGCCTGCTGTGCCCAGCAGCCCATGCCTGGGCACCACGCCCACCTCCTGCGGCCCTGGGAGCGTGCTGTCCTGCTGTCTCGGGCCCTGTGCGGTGCATGGCTCTGGCGGGAGCTGCATCCCCTGGACTCGCAGGCTCTGCCTTCGGAACTCACTCGCTTGCAGGCTAGGTTTCCAGCATGCACCTCGAGCAGGGTCACAGCGGGGTTATCTGTGACGCTTGGGGTACTATGGGCACTCGCGGGGACACTGTCAATACCCGGTGTGTTTGGTGTCATTTGTATACATCTGAGTAGGATTTCAGCTTGATTTGTTTCTCTGGAATAGGTGGTCGTAGTGCGATCAGTGTCGGGGAGACCCCTGACAATTCTGGGGTCGAGCATCCCTTTAATAGGTCCGCTCATTTCATGCCTGTGCACATCGCTCACAGTGTGACACAACCACCAATGGAGAACAGCAGCCCACATCTCCTCTCAATAAACGCATCTGTAACGACGAACGGCACAGCAGTGTGTTGGAGACTGGGAGGGAGACCGTCCCCCCCCCCCCCCCCCCCCCCCTCCCATGTCTCGCGCCTCCTCGCGCGTGCCTCTGTTTGCATGAACTGCTCTCTGCATGTATTGGATTTTGGGCTGTATGCTGCAGTCATCATCGCGGGGTTGTCCGGGTACATGCCTCGCTTTGTTCTGCTCTCCGCACGGATTCCTGGCCGCTTTGAACATCTGCTGGCTCGCGTTTTCTTTAACCATAAATCATTGCAAAATGCATTATCCTACCAAAATTCCCCGGATCGTTTTCTTGTATTTAAATTGCTTAAAAAGATGCTTAGTCGCGCTAACAGTCTGAGGAAGAATGTGTTTTTTGTCACCGATTATACATTTTTATTGAATGAGGGAGTTTGTGTTATTTTAGATGTCGGGGAATCGTAGGATGGGCTTAGGGGGGCTTCGTGTGAATTACTGCCTGGACAGCACTGGGACAGGTAGACGCACACGGTTAATGGGTGCAGGTATAAGAAGACAGGTAACCAGGGCAGGTTTGGGAAGGAAGGGGGATCTGAGCACAGTGCCTCACCTCCTAGCACAGTTTGCCCCTTAGCATTGTGGTAAATGCAGTTCACAGTGATTTCTTACTTGAACTTTAGCTGTAGTGGTTCAACAAAGATGATACAGGTTAGTGCTGTAAATCTCTTGGGAAGAGGTAACCAGTGCAGTTATAGGAAGACACGTAACCAGGGCTGGTTTCGGAAGTCTGGTAACCAGGGCTGGTTTCGGAAGTCTGGTAACCAGGGCTGGTTTCGGAAGTCTGGTAACCAGGGCTGGTTTCGGAAGTCTGGTAACCAGGGCTGGTTTCGAAAGTCTGGTAACCAGGGTAGGGTTAAGGAGAGATAACCAGGGCAGGTTTAGGGAGAGATAACCAGGGCAGGTTTGGGAAGAGGTAACCTGGGCAGGTAAAGGAAAACCGGTAACAAAAGAGGCAGGAATACGAAGACTGGTAATAAGGGCAGGTATATATGAAGATAGGGAACCAGGGCAGATATAGGAAGATAAGTAACCAGGAAAAGTGTAGGAAGATAGGTAACTTGGTCCAGGTATGTGTAGGCAGGTATAAGGTTAGGTAACAAAGAGCAGATATAGGAAGACGGGTAACAAGGGACGGGTATAGAAAGACAGCCATCATAAAGTATATATAGTGACAGGGACGCAACTAGATCCGAACTTCGGGGGGTCGGGGGCTAACACTCACTGCCAGGGCTGGCTTAACACTGGTCGCGCACGGTGCAACTGTCTTTTTGGTGCCTCATTTCCTCCTCCATGAATTCCCTCACTACCACTCACCAACAATGCCCCTCATCGCTCTTTGGCACATTTCAGACAAACATTTCTTGTTTTTATAGCACTACTCATAGTTTACTCGCAATCAGTTCTGTGATCTGCATGGTACACGTTCTTTGTTGGAGGCACATTAATCCTCTGCGCTGTGTGGGAGGCAGCAGTGCCCATGTGAGTGCACGGTGAGCGATGCAACAGTGTGAGAGTAGGGTAAGAGAAGTGACTGCAGGGTGAGTGCGGTGACCATATGAATTTGGGTGCGGATGTAAGTGCAGAGTGGCACAAATTAATGCATGGCTAGTGATTGGCTCGTTTGAGTAAGATTGCAGATTGAGCAGTGAGGGGGACAGGTGAGTGAAGTGTCACATGAGTGCAGAATGAGAAGTGTGCTTGCGTGACTGCAGGATGAGCGGTACCGGGTGAACAGCGCAAGTGCCTTGTGAGTGCAGAGTGATCACTGTGAGTGCAGGGTGAGCAGGTGAATGTTGTGAGTGCATGGTGATCAGTGTAAGTGCATGGTGAGCATGAACGTGAAGGGCAAGAATGAGGAGTGAGTTGTCTGCATGCAGGGTGCATTCACAGACACTTGAAGTAACTCAGCATGTTTATGGCGGCGTAGGGTTTCAGATATAAGCTAAACTATTCCTATTATGGCACTATTCAGGGATCAAAGGAAATAAATAATGTGTTGATCCTGCAACAAATTTCCAGTCTTAAGATTAGGGATGCCACCTCTTTATTTTGATGTGCCAGACGGTACAAAAATAAGCAGTGACCTAAAGCCCTATTTTCAGCACTTATATGTGTATACTTCGAACAGCAAAGATAACTAGAAAGCACTTTTAATTGTGTTCTAGGACTGCCTGAATGATCCATGAATAATAATTAAAGGCAACAAAGAGAGAAAAGTCACATTGCAAATGAATACATACATTTTTATTTCTAACCCTATTTAATGTCAAGACGAGGTCTTTGCGAGCTCTTTAAACAACACATGGCTGGATTTTTTTCTTTTGACAACCCTACTTTATATTTCTTTTCATGAAATGCATTCTCACACTACGGCAGTAAAAGTAAAATGCAAATGTAAGGAATAGGCAGAGTGGGGGCCAGGGGGTACTGGAACCAGAAAAAAAACTAAGCCTCGGTAACCAGTTAACAAAGGTATGTAAATATGCAAATGGTCTTTAAAGACCTGTGAAAAACTTGGGCATTCCGGAGATGAGACTCCAGACACTGCCCAGCCTGGGGGGGGGGGGGGGGCTGATGCCCTTTTAGCCCTTTGGGCACCTGTAGAGTTACTGGGTAAACTAGAACAGGCATAGAAAGGTGGGCATAGGAAGAGAGGTATTCAGAGCAGGCATTGGGGAATGTGTATATGGAACAGGTGTAGGCAGACCGGTAATCCACAGCAGGTGTAGTTGAATAGTAGCCCAGTGCAGACATAGGCAGACCGGTAATATAGAGCATATAGAGGAAGGTGCGTGACCCATGATAGGAATATGAACTTGGCTCTAGATAAGGTATAGGAAATTTAGTAATTTGTGTGTAGGAATGCTGGTCAACGGCCCAGGTATAGGAACACATTTATCCCACGTAATGTCTTAGAAGACACGTAAACAAAAGAAGGCGTATGAAGTCTGGTACCCTAGCAGGTTTAGGAAGGCTGATAAATTGGAATAGTGGACAGCGTGTGTTTCAACCATGCAAAGCGTGTGTGTGTGTGTGTCTGTGTTTCTCTAAAATTCTGTTAACTACAAAATTTAATTTTATTTTAAATTTTTATTGCTGACAGATAGTATAGTCCCTTATTTCACATATTTTCTTTAAACATTTTCCTATTTAAAAAAAAAAAACCTTCTTAAAGCCAACTAACCCAAAAATAAAAAAAAACACTTAATTGCCATGTAATATGGTGCTGTATTGCCCCCCCCCCCCCCCCCCCCCCCCCCAAAGATCTGGTCACATTTCTGAACATCTCTGCCATGAGCCTCGTGGGTTGTGATGACAGTAAAACCCTGCAATGACCATACTGGACCATATTACACCAGTGCTTAATTTGAGCCAGTCTTTGCCGATTGAGCCCACCAGCACTCTTTTTTGGAAACCTGCACTTATTTTTTCCTCATTGACTATTGACCACAAGCACATGAGATAAAACACACAAATGAAAAAGAGAGACAAAAACAGGCACAAAGGGAGAAAGTATGGCCCAGAACTAGTGAAATTAAGGGGGGCAGGGACTGATGGTGGACTGAAGAAGCCTGAGAGAAATTGAAAACTATGCTGTCGTGGTATTATGAGCGTTGATTTTGCATAACCCTGCCGGCGCAGAGCCTTGGTCACCAGCTTTACCAAATAACCACGATATTACACGGTTACCTGTTGCGTATCCTCCATATATAAGTAACAGTAGAAAAAACAAGGCTCTTCTACTAAATTAAAACAAAAAAACCTGACACTACTAATAAACTGTTCTAAGATGGAAGTTCGATGTCCTGAACCCAGTACATGTGCAGGCCAGTAGCAACCACTTGTAAACTGGGCACCCTGAATTTCTCTTAGGCGTACTGATTTGCAAAGCAGCAAAGAAAGTTCTGAGGCAAAAAAATGCAATAAAGCTGAAGTGGTAGAGAAGAAATGTGTGCACCTCTGCGGGGGAACCTGAGCCCATGTTTGGACGTGTAACTCCAGGGGACGGAGCGTCAACTTTGAGAGTTCCCATCAATGTATCCATCATTACATCAAGCTGCAGGGGAAATATAAGAATTTAGCAATGACCTCAGTCTCCCGGGTCTAAAACACAAAGGGGTGGGAGAGACTTAAGATGGAGCACACTTAAGGGGGGAGAACTGTCAGCTCGCATCTGACTGCGAAGCCCCCTTGCCCCCCCTGCGGCTAAGCCCCTATTGAGCCCGAGGATGTTATTTTTCGGTGGAAGCGCAGGGCCCCTTTCAGACACTGATCTCAGTTCCTCCCAGCGACAAAGGCGGCATTGTCTGCGGGCGGCTCACGTGCGCTCCTTGCTAGTCACTTGTCTTTTTATTGACCCGGGCCTCGGGCTGGGCGGTCTCCTTGAAGCGGCTGGGGGTGGAGGGGAGGGGGGACCTCCTCGGTGAGCAAGACCTCACTGCTGTCAGGGATGTGACTTCAGCGCAGACAGCATCAGAGCGCTAAACGTTCCTGGTGGCAGTCTGAATCTCCTGTCCCGGCCAGATTTGTTTTGCTTTGCATCTTGGTACTTGGAGTCCTGTTTGTTTATGCCAAGATCAATTCAGTATACAAAGAAATCGTCTCGGTGTGTTCCTGGGACAGGGAATTTGGAAACTTGGGGGTTCTGTGCCAATTCAAGTGCGCTGCTGGGAGAGACCACATGAGGGTATTGGCGGTTCTAGGTCAAAGGGAAACACGTGAAGGGACATGGATTCTCGTATGTTGTACGATTCTCTCTAAAGGTTGATATGTATTTGGGCCTGAGATGAACGAGGCTGTTTTCCAATAAGCGAAATTTGTTGAGAAACAGAATCACGAAAGGCCCTGGTTTTCACACCCCTCCATCGCTCTCAGAGGAGCACATGGATGGTTATTCCCCGAAAGCAGGCCTGCTGCCTGAGGCCTGCACCTGGTAAACGGAGGAAACCTGCATGTAGAGATGGACATGCCCCCCAGTGGCTGTCTGTGTAGGCCAACGAATTTGTATTCCAAGACCACAGGGCTGCAATCGGAGGCCTCCTATGTATCCTGAGTTCAAATCCTGCTATAGAATCCTTTTCTTGATGCCGGTTTTCCGAGGGCAACAAGAGAGATGTTGTTTGAGGCCTGAACTTGCATGAGCTGTGCAGCGTGAAGGGGGTTTGAAGCTTCAGGCTTCAGGCTTCAGGCTGGCCCGGTTGTCGAATGGACTGATGCTATGTGAACTATACTATGAATGCATCTGAGACAAGAGCATGTTAAGTCGCAGCGAACTGCTCTGTGCTTTTCTTGTTTGAAGCCTGAAAAGTCTCTGTAACCCGAGAGGTAGTTCTGCTCACAGACCTCTCCCCTGGGCTGTTTCTAGGCCCAAGCCCTAATGATGGGCCTGCTCCTTTAACCACAATGAATGACTGCATTGAATGAATGATGGTGTATTATCCTGAGCTAGGGGGCTACGTTCGTGTTGACAAGCACACGTGTTGCGGGTCAGAACGTCTTACTCCGGCAGTGGGCCTTTACTTCTTGCTCCGCACGTGCCCCGACGCCGCGCGCTCTGCAGAAGGCGCGCGCACGCCTTGGTTGGGTCAGAGATCCTGGAATCTGATCTGGCGGTGCAGATGAAGAGATCCGACTGCTGCAGAGGGCTCCGAGTGCAGCAACGGCTGTCACTTCCTGCCCCGGGCAGTTGTTCCTCCTGCGGCTCTTTGGCATGGAGGTGGGGGAGGGGAGCAGATATGAACTGTCTGAGTGAACAGCACCCTCAGTGTTTAGGGTTTCTGTTGTGTGCAAAAAATGCAAGATTCTCTCACAAACGAAGTTTGGTAAACTAACTAAAGAATGTGTGTGTTTGTAAACTGGGCTAGTAAACAGCTGTGTTTGGCAACTGCACGATTGTGATCTACCATGCAAGATCAACAGAGAGCGGGATGAACTCCGCGTGTGCGTGTGAGAACTGGGTGCCGTGGTGTGAGTAAACGGCGTGCGGTGCCCGTTTGTACACCCACGCGTCTATCTGTGCGCCTCAGCGTGCGGCACTGTGAGTGGCTCGTGTGCCAGTGCTGGTACCGTTTGTCAGGCCTGAATGCGAGTGAGCAGTGCTTATGTTCACGAGTCGACTGCGTGCAAAGTAAACGGCACGCCTGTGTGCAATAACCAGGGCACAAGTCCTGAAAAAGAAGTGGGGGAGGCTGACGTCACGACAAAGTGACGTCACGAAAGGTGGCTTGCACTCAGTTGCAGTTTATAGTTATCCAGCTCCCTGTAAAAGAAGTGGGGGGACGCCGTCCACCCGCGTGGTACCCCGACTCGAGCCCTGGTAATACCCATGCACCTGTGTGAGTGATCCGTGTGGTGTGCCTCCTTGTAAGTGAAGCCGGTATATGACTGAAAAGTGTGTGAGTGAGATCCGTGTGCCTATGAGAGTGAAAGCGAGTGAGTGACAGCTGCGCTCCTCGCGCGCGCTCTTGGCCTTTGCTCTCGCGGTTGGTCATACGCTGGCGGTAGTTGCTTTGCATCTGTGATCTCTGGTTTATCCACAAAATGTCATGGAATAATCACTCTCAGATCTCGGGGGATTGGGCAGGGGCTCTTGTTTGCTTTTTCTGCCCGTGGTTTCCCTTCTCTTCTTATGTAACATTTGCTGTAAACCATTTCTTGGCGTCTCACGTTCTTCCGATCTCCGCGTCCTCCTCTTTTCCTCGCAATCTTTCTTCTTATGTTGCCTCTTCTCTTGCCTTTTCTCCTTCTTATCCACCCAGTTGTCCTCCCCTATGCCCTGCTGGTCACCCAGCCACCGTTTGCCATAGCTGTGCCCATTTGGCCCGTCTTTGCCTTTCTATGCCCCTTATCAGCCTCTTATGACCATTCTCTATTTCCCCTTCTCCACATCTGTCCAATCCCTTAAGCTTCTTTTACCCCCTGCCTTCTTTTGCTCTTCTTCCTTTTGCCTCTACTTCCTTTTGCCTCTACTTCCTTTTGTCTTATCTGATCCGTTTTTCCTCCTATCTGCCCCCTTATATATTCTTCCACCTCCCCTTTTTCGGTCGAGGACCGGAAATGCTGGCTTGCCAGCATTTCCGGTAGGAGATCCGTATGATACTTAGTAGGGATCTGGAACACGCCTCCCTCGGCCGTCTCACCTCAATTGGCTGGCTTCCTAAAAGGAGGCCAGCCATTGGAGGAGAGAGCTGTCCCTCCAAATAAGCTCCGTCTTTTTCGGATTCGGGGGCGTGATTTTTTGCATTCTTTAGCCCTGTGACGTCGTCTGTCACTCAGGGCGCAAAAAACACGCCCCCGAATCGGAAAATGGCGGCGCTTTTCTTTAGGCCATTTCTCGACAACAGCCGCCCCAAGAAGTCGCAGCCTCCTCCACCTGGCAGTCTCTGTGTGTACACATCGGCCCGTCTCGTTTTTTGTGGGCAGACAGGCATTGGGGGCACCACAGGGAGCCGCGGAGCGCACTCTGCAAAGCCGCCCTGCCGCTCTTATCTTGGAGAAGAAGCACGTCCCCAGCCGAAGCCCAGCAGCCCTGCCCGTGGCAGGGAGGAACCGCCGCCTCTCTGAACAGCCGGTGAGTGCCGTCTTCCCCCCCCCACCTTCCCTCTGCCCGCAGCTCTCCTTCGTCTCTCGTCGCACCCCGCCCGCCCCCCTTCGTCTGTAATATGAGTTGCTTTTGAACATGATATTTTTGTTGCTTAGCGTGACCTGCTCCGTGAGAGTGTCTGTATTAAAACATTTTTATATATATTTTTTTTAGAACGCGCCACAATGCCCTTCATCTTTAACATGTCGGCTTTCGCATTTCTTTTTTTCTGCACTAGACAGCCAAACACTTTTTTTAATTACCTGCAGACATGTTCAAATTGTTTTGTCCCGCAACCCTTGACGGGAGCCTGGTGGCACTCAGAGCAGGCGGCATGTGAGGCGAGGGGGCACTGTGCAAACCACTGCTTCCAAGCAGACAGCCCGGCAGCCAACCCTCTACCTATTTCAGAAGCTGTTGTCTGTTTCATGGCAGCTATCTTTTCTTCCCTCCGCCACACCAAGTTGCTCACATTCAATTTAATTTGTTCCGCTCGCTGGGCGGGAACTCCTAAGAGCTCAGCCAGGGGCGCTCAGAGCAACCGGCAAGCGGGCAATGTTTGCAGAACCGCTGCTGAGTAAACAGCCCGGGGGCAACCCTCCTCCCACTTCAGAAGCTGTAGTGTTGTTGCAGCTCTTTGCTCCTCTGTCCCGCACTTAGTCGCTCACATTCTTCAGGGTTTACTGTGTAAGTCATCAATAGTTTACATTTTAGTATTTCGAATGTACTGTTAACATGACTGTCTGCCAAAAAGCCAATTAAGGGCAGATACTCGGTCTCGGGACCGCCCTCCCTCCCCGCGCCAATCGTGTTACTTTCCTGTTGCCATGTTGTTCCATCTAAACTCTGTTGTGCTACTTCACAACAAAGACGGTGCTGCAACTGCACAGATTATCTTCTCCACCTGCCAAGCTCTCAAAAAACCATTCCCTCTCAACACGTAAGTATTAGGAGCCGGTTGATAACAAAAATGAACCCAGTCGTGGAGCTTTGGTTAGCTACAAATAGCAATAGCGCTATACAAAAATGATCACTCGACTGCAAACGAAGGAAAAACAAAAGTAAAACAAATTGTCATTTACATCGTCAGTAGCTCTAAGTTTCACAAACGCGAGACCGATTGCATTGCAAAATGACAAAGTAAAAAGAAAAAAATCGCCACAGCGCTTATTTTTTTTGTTTATGCCATGTTGCACAGCAGCTCAATTGTGCAACATGTAAAAAAAATGGTCAAATACATATCGCATAGGCGAAACCGATTGGCTTTACCAATGCTTGTTTATTTTTATTTCAGCACTCCATGAGCATGTACGTGTGCTTTTTCCTGCCCCTTCTATACTGCACTCATAGACCTCCATGTGCTTCCCTCTCTTCCACTTCAGCCAGACCTTGACCATTGCTTCGCCCCATCCTGACTTTTTATTGTTTTTGTTTAATTTCCAGCCCAGGTCACGGGAGACGGAGTCTCGCCCTATTATTTATTGTCTGAGCTCCTCCTCAAGTCCTTGCCTTTGAATACTTGCATTGTCTCGGTCTTCAGCCCAACAGGAAAAGCAGGACCTGCACCTGTGTCATACAGCTAAACAAGCTCGTGACAGACAGGCGGAAGTAACAAGCGCCAAAGCAGTGTCCTGATGCGCGAGGGATGGCATTCCAGACAGAGCCCTCGTGCGTTTTACTCGCTGTAACATTAAAGGAGCCCATAGAAAAGGGGATTGGGATATATAACACAAGCGCAGGGAGGCACATTTTCCGCATATTCACTGAGTGATGCCAAAATGCTTGCTGAGTTGGCGATTGTCTAGACTGCCGAGGGTTGATCCCCCTTTAACACGCCCTCTTTCTTCCCATTCCTGTATCTTTATGTCTCGTTTGCAAGTTCCCTTTCATTCCTGCATTTTTCTTTTGGCTCAGTTCTCCTATCTGTTTTCTATCCTTCGTCCTCCGTGTTTTGCTTCTCTCTCTCTTGCTCTGGGTACATACAGTCTGATGAGGAAAAATAAGAGACACCCAAAAAGTGTTCCCGTGCATCCACCTGCAACCGCCGGCACAAATTAAGCACGGATACTCTCAACTGGTACACGTGAGAAACAGGCTCAGGCCCGTGTTCTGTGGATCATGGAAGGGAAAGCGGGTTACCTATCTGGCCGCTATACTTTCCAGGAGGAAAACAAATAGTACAGAAGTGAAATGTTAGGCTTGTGCTAAATTGAAATTACGCGCTCCTAATACCAGTCATTTGGGGAATTTCGTGGTATGCTTGTTACATGGAGTTTCCAAAACGATGCCATTACGCCACGTCCTGTAATTACGCGCCATTCCGCGCAAAGTCAAAGTCAAAGTTTTTTTATTTGCTTTGGTACTCAACTGAGGACCACAAATTTAAAAACAGTTTACAAAATATAAGCATAATCAATATAGTTTTAGAAAAGATTTTAAAAATTATAGCAAACCCATTCGTCGGTCGAGGCGTTAATTCAGAGCTGTGAGTGCAGGGTGCAGAGCTGTGAGTGCGCGCAGGTGCAGAGCTGTGAGTGTGTGCAGAGCTGTGAGTGTGTGCAGAGTGGTGTGTGCAGAGTGGTGTGTGCAGAGTGGTGTGTGCAGAGTGGTGTGTGCAGAGCTGTGAGTGCAGGTGCAGAGTGGTGTGTGCAGAGCTGTGAGTGCAGGTGCAGAGTGGTGTGTGCTGTTGAGTGCAGAGCTGTGAGTGTGTGCAGAGTGGTGTGTGCAGCGTGGTGTGTGCTGTTGAGTGCAGAGCTGTGAGCGCAGGTGCAGAGTGGTGTGTGCTGTTGAGTGCAGAGCTGTGAGCGCAGGTGCAGAGTGGTGTGTGCTGTTGAGTGCAGAGCTGTGAGCGCACGTGCAGAGTGGTGTGTGCTGTTGAGTGCAGAGCTGTGAGCGCAGGTGCAGAGTGGTGTGTGCTGTTGAGTGCAGAGTTGTGAGCGCAGGTGCAGAGTGGTGTGTGCTGTTGAGTGCAGAGCTGTGAGCGCAGGTGCAGAGTGGTGTGTGCTGTTGAGTGCAGAGTTGTGAGCGCAGGTGCAGAGTGGTGTGTGCTGTTGAGTGCAGAGTTGTGAGCGCAGGTGCAGAGTGGTGTGTGCTGTTGAGTGCAGAGCTGTGAGCGCAGGTGCAGAGCGGTGAGTGCAGGTGCAGAGCGGTGAGTGCAGGTGCAGAGCGGTGAGTGCTGTTGAGTGCAGAGCTGTGAGTGCAGGTGCAGAGTGGTGTGTGCTGTTGAGTGCAGACAGAGCTGTGAGTGCAGGTGCAGAGTGCTGTGTATTGGCAATGTAAATGACAATGCCATTTATTTATGATTTAAAGAAAAAAAAAGAAATGTCATGAGCAATGCCAATAGCTCTACCTTTAATGATGCCGAGACCATTGCATTGTAAATGCTTGTTAGACACCTCTCTAAGGTTTTTTTCCTTCCCACCCCCTTTGCCTTCTAACTGCCCCTAGTACTTTCTCTCTACCTGTGTCTTACCTTTATCATTCTCTTTGCCACCCTTTCCTTCACCCCGTTCTCTCTCTCTTCTCGCTCCTCTTTTCCTTCTGTGTCCTTTATCCTCACATCCCTAAAAATTCCCCAATGCTCGTTCCTCACTCAGTCCCTTAATGTCCCCTTCTCTGGTTTTATTGCACTTAATGATGTGGGGAGAGCATCTGGAGCTCTAATTCGTGTCTCTGTGAATACACAAGAAGAACCACAGCAGAGGAATGTTTCAGTGGCTTCAGGACTTGACATTGGTTTTCCCACCCCATTCCTCCGTTCCAGCACGCACAGGGCCTCCTCTTTGTGGTGCATCACAGATGAGACGCTGTAGGGCTGGAAGGGATACTAAGATGCCCGGGTTGTCAGGCTATCCGGGCCAGATGGTCCTCTCAGTTTGGTCTCTTCCGGCAGGAGGTGGCAGGAGTTACTTGGAAGGCCCCGTTGCGCCTGAAGCAAGGTTGTTCAAGGTGAGAACTCAAAAACCTAATGGTTTCCAGGCCAATCTGTGCTTGTGTTATCCTTTCGTGGTGGTTCAATAAGGGCCTCGGAGCAAATCTAGCCCACCACATCCAGTCTCATATATACCATATAGGTAAAAGTCACTCGCCTCACACAAACAGCACTATTACCGCACGCTGACCACCAAAAGTGTACACGAAATATTAAGCACTCCAACACTACTGATGATCCTACTGAAGCAGAAAACAGAGTAGCCTCTATCCTTGACACAATGGCAGAATGTACCTGGCAGGGTTGCAACCGGTCTAATGGGAATACAGCACTATACGAATTTCTGTAAACATACTGTGCCATACCATTAGCGCTATTGAAACAATGGTGCTGTCGAGTCTGGGCATTCTCCCATGGCCCGGCCCTGGTCAGTCTTCTACCGATGCTGTGGAATGCTTTAAAGTTCAACCCCTTCACGTCTCTCTGATTGGGTGCAAATCTCAGATGGAATACAGCCTCACTCTTGGCCACTCACAATTTAATTTGCAAAAACAATTTTTGCCGATTGCCCCCCCCCTCCCCCAAATATAATACAAAAAATACTTTTTGAGGTTTCATGGACGTCGGAAGTACCTCCGAAATGGTCACAGACTGTGCAGAAGTGAATTTCTGAAACAGACTGGGGCTTTTACTTCGTTTGCAAATATGCCTCCAAGATGGGCTGTGCTCATGCATAGACTCCAAGAGCTTTGGAGAGTGAGCGACCACCTTAGGCTTATCCTCCGAGCAGTTTGGCGGTGACAGTTAGCTTCCTTTTTTTTCTTCACCTTCTTGCACCCACCTATGCCTCCGGGTCGATCTCCCTTCCTCTAGCACGCGCTCACCTGGTCTTACAAGTGCCCATGTGGTTTATCAAACTTTCAGTGTTCAGTAAAATCTAAAGCCCTTCAAGGCTCTATGAATGTGGATTAATATTACATAAGATTCTGATTGTTTCGTCATCCTGTACTAGTTAGAAGTGTTCAACCCGAAGGAAAAGTAAGTGCCCACATTAAGATGGTAAACCAAGGAAGATTGCTTTTTAGCTCTCGCTTACCAGGTCGGATTGTCAATTCACAGTGGGCTTAGAGCCCACTCATTGCTTGCCATTGGTTGGCTTTATTGTCACTAACATTCCCTTGCTTTTATTTGTTAGCTTGTGTCCGCTTTTCTTCCTCTTCATGTGTTTGTCCCTCTCCTTGGCCATTGCCTCATTACTGGTGTCCTTCCACTGCTTACATTTGATGCACTACTTTTTTCCTTTTTGGTTAAGCACTCTAACAGTGCATGCGTTTTCCAGCTATCTCTCATGTGCATGTTCTTTTCTCCCTCTGCCACACTCTGTGATGCTCTCTTGCCCATGTGCTTCTCTGCAGCCCTGTCTGCGTTGTGGTTCTCCTTGTAAGGTTCTCCTCTACATCGCCCTCTGCACTGCCTTGCATTCACCTGAATGATTCCCTTCCCCTTTACTCCATGTTGCTATCTCTCACCTGTGTTGTGTACTTCTCCCCTCCACCCTCTGTGTTGCATCCACTACCCTTTGTGTTTCTTCCTCCCAACCCATGCATTCCATGTTGCTTTAGGCCCGCCCTCTTTAATCCCAACCTATGCCATCCTTGTTGCTTCTACTGTCCTTTGTGTTGCTTCTCGCCATCCCCACTTTTGGGGGGACAAAAAGCAACAATTCTGTGCCAACTTTGTGAAAATGTACTGATCCAACTCAGATTGGTCAACAAAAAGAATAAATAGCACCTGTCATTTTATAGGTGTGAGATGCATAGTACGTGCATCTGCAGAATGACACGCCACAGTTGACACATCAGAGCATCCGTTTATCTACCTTATGCTATGCTGTACTGCATTTCAAAAACAGTGGTACAGCCATTAGGTCACTTAGGCAAGACCTGTTACCTTTGCCAATGCTTGTTTCACATCATGGCTGTTTCCTGGCTGAGATGCCGGTCTCAGAGAGATCGCTAGTACGTACAAATCTTCCATTTAAAACCACTCTGACAAGCCCACTGCTGAAGTTCTGTTGAACTGCCTTGAAGACTACAAAGCGTACAGTATCTGCTAACACCCAAGCAATGACCCACTTCAAACTTTTTAAGTCTCGCCTGCAATAGCGCATTTGCTGTATGTGCACTTGCTTGCGAGAGAAATTGTATACAAGGGGCTTGCAGCCAGCCCATTGCTCTACATTTTTTGGCTTCATTGTCACTCTTATTTGCTGCCCTCTAATTGGCCGACATCTGCTGGCTTCATGTCCTCTTCTTTCGGCTGGAGCATGGACCAAATACTGAATGCTTCAGCTTGATTGCTGTCCTTCTGCTAATCATGCTGTGATTAATGTACTACTTTTATTGTTTCTTCTTCTTCCCTACCGTCCTTGTTGAACCTCATGCCAGTTGTAGCAGTGTATAACTATGCCAAAAGTACTTCATAGAAGCTCTTTTTCCCTTCTAATGGATGTTTATTGCGTCAACAGATGTTATCTGCTTTTATTGTGACAACAGATGTTATCTGCTTCCAATTTTATTTTCACTAAGACATAGGCATGGGAACAATTACTTTGTTTGTGACAGACTTTTTTGTCAAATGTCATTTTTTTTTCTTTTTCATGCATGGAGAGAATTTCTCAGAATCACAGGGGTGTGGTGCCGCCACCTAAAAACCACTGGCAAAACACAGCAGTTCTCGCTTTTAAGACTATTGGCTCTACCATTGCCTTTTATTCATGCTTAAAGCTGGTAGCAATGATTTGAAGCCAGAAAGCAGTAACTTCAAATACTCATGTGATCTTGAAAACATTACATCTTTTGATAACATTCATCAACACTCCATATATTCATCATATAATAAAGGCAAATTACTGGACATAATTTTTGCACCTTAACTGGACATCATTTGTTCCCCTCTCTTTAAAACAGGTTGGTCGGATCACTATCTTATTACATTCCGGATCGTTTCATCTAAATATCACAGCCACTAAACGGGTCACTGAATACCAATGGGCCTGTTCATTCAGGATCTTTACGGTAGAATCCATGTTATCCCACCTTAATCGCAAACTAAACCATATCGCTCACTCCAGAGAAATCAACAAACCAACAGGATGCACAACTAAATCATCAATCATTCAATCAATCATCGCATTTATATAGCGCACTATTCACCCAGAGGGTCTCAAGGCGCTGGGGGAGGGGGGTCCGCTACTGCTCGAACAGCCAGGTCTTGAGTTGCTTCCTGAAGGCGAGGTGGTCCTGGGTCAGGCGGAGGTGGGTGGGGAGGGAGTTCCATGTCTTGGCGGCGAGGTAGGAGAAGGACCGCCCCCCTGTGGTGGCTCTTCGGATGCGGGGGACGGCAGCGAGGGCGTGGCCGGTCGATCGAAGCTGGCCTTTGGGAGCGTAGAAGTTTAGGCGGCTGTTGAGGTATCCTGGGCCTTGGTTGTGTAGGGCTTTGTGTGCGTGGGTGAGGAGACGGAAGGTGATTCTCTTGTTGACCGGGAGCCAGTGCACGTCTCAGGTGTCCGGAGATGTGGCTGCGACGGGGGATGTCCAGGATGAGTCGTGCTGAGGCGTTCTGGATCCGCTGGAGTCTCTTCTGGAGTTTGGCGGTGGTTCCGGCGTAGAGGGAGTTGCCATAGTCCAGACGGCTGGTGACGAGGGCCTAGGTGACCGTCTTCCTGGTCTCGGTGGGGATCCACCGGAAGATCTTACGTAGCATGCGCAGGATGTTGAAGCACGACACAATTTATTACCCCACCCCGATTGCACCAAAATGTAGTATTCCAATTATTTTCATAAAAGAAAACTCATTGAATGCACCAAGAACAAATAGCAGCAATCTAAGACCACAGCATTACTGTGTATAGCAAAAAATATTCAGAAGAGTATACAAAGATTGTCATGTCGGCGAAATCAAGCTATATCCAGGAACAAATCAACACAGCGGTGAAGAGAATCCACTCTCTCTTCTCGCACATAAAACCCAACTCCTCTTCTCCAACAAAATTCAATCAGTGACTCTTAAGCAAATTGTGAGGGACTATCCAAATTCTCCACTGACAACATTCACCCCATCTAAAACATTAAGACCCCCCTCCCAAACATTCCAGAACCACTTTGCAATTTTTTTTATTCATATGTGACTTTCAAGCCCATTAACGAAGCACTCTCTCAGCTTTTATAAAGCCAACAAATTGGTTCCAAGGCTATATTCCTTCTAAAATCATAATGGCCAACTTCGGCATATTCACATCATATATTCATGTAATAAATTCGTTTTAGTGAAGTTTTTCATGCTTCTATTTCAAATGTCTTGTTTATGCTTGAACGTAAATTGCCTGAATGCCCACAAGTGCTAAAACGAACTAATTAAATAAATAAATAATGTAGGTAGACCAACGGAGGTGTCTGAGAGGTCACAGTTTTTGCCAATTCTGGCATCAGATGTTCATCAACTACTGGGGCTGTATTACAGAAAGGGCCCCTGGGGCATCAGATGCTTGTACGGCTCCTTCTGTAATACATATAGCACTGGTGCTACATGTGCACCAGCTCTATCTCAAGAAGGCGTTCCTTCGTTTGCATGCGGGCATGGCTCTATGCAAATGAAGGAACTCCACCTCTTGTACCACACTGCCAAAAGAACCTCCATTCCACTTTGGCATACAGGACTGGCTACAACAGCCATTTATAATGCCAATCCTAAAACAAGGAAGAAACTGTGTTGGATTCCAATACTTGGTTTTAGAATTGTGTGTCATCTGTGTCGCGCTTGAAGAGGAGGTCATCAACCAATATAACTTGGCCTCACCTTTTCCTATGTCTTTAATTCTTATTCCATCAAGCAGATTTCTTAAACTAAAAACTTGGCTTCCTCCTAGCTTTTGGGGAGTGCACCCAATATCTCCAGTCTTGTAGTACTTCACCCTTTAAATACAGCTTTTTGGGTATCCGAAGTCTCCATGGAAGCAGTCATTGGTTACTTAAAATTTAGATCACCTTTTGTTATCGTTACCATGGAGTCCTCAGGAGTTGGTAAAAACAAGAACGGAGTCTAGTAGTACAGCAGGGAAGTGTGGTTGACCTAGTTTGTCTCTGCAGTCCTCTCCAATCTCCTGCACTCTGGACTTGAGATGCTTGGACTCTTTGGAAAGCCCATCCTTCTCATTCGCTGCCCCCTCTTCAGCAACAGGGGCTAAATCTTTACATATTCTCTTGGACCTGAAATGGAATATCTAGCTGACGACGGAACCGGAGATTGAGTGCTTTGGTGTCTACTTTTGATAACTGTGGGGTAAGATGCACCCTATGTCACAGGGTGTGTGTGCTGTAGATAAATATGAGGTGCTGAAGCTCAACCGCCATGCCATGGTAAGGGAGCACCCTGCTGAGTGTGCTGCTGTTGGGGCGCCATGCTAGTAGTGATGATGTATCACCAATCCAGTTCAATTAAGAGCTTCTTGCTGCACTTTTCGTAAAGCAATGCAGCGACTGGCATTCACCAGTGTATAGTGGATGCCTCTAGTGCTTCCGTGTACAATGTGAATTTATGGGCAGTACATTGGCTATGTACTGTAGACAAGTCTCTCCTTTCCCAACTCCTCTTCTTTGTCTGTGTTATTGTGGACATGCCCTTTATCCCTGCGTGAAATTTGGGAACACCTTGTAGCTTGATTTCCCCACATGACTTGCTTTATTTTAGTGTGAGTATTGTTTTGAGATTGGACCTTAAAAATATTTTTTTCCCGATACGTCAACCTTATGACCTGATTGACAAGGCTAATTGTGCAAATTAAACCCTTTAATTGAATGTGTGAGATTTGATCCGAAAATTCCCTATTTTAAAGCAAAGTCTGAGGTATTTAGTATGTGGTGTTGTATTCCATCTCATTACTACTTGTCGTCCACCTCTGTAAGATAAAATAGCTATAGGCGTCTGAGCAAGGTCTACAGAATAGCATCCATTGAGTTGAGCAGGTCACACCCGTAATACGATGCAGTGCATTTTTTCCGTATACACTGTGAAAATCTGGGCTGCAGAAGCGGTCAAGTGGCAACCAGAGGCAAAGCCAGTAGAGGTAAGGACAAAAAATCATCCCGCCTCTTCCACGGTCAAGTGACCATAAGTACTTACCAGGTAATTACAGTGCGACCTGATCTCAGGATGGAGACAAAGTGAGTTATAATGGAGAATGGACCCGGCCCACGTGGTCTTCAGGTGCCAATAATTGGCCTGCAGAGTGTAGAGCAGGGATTTCCAACCAGGAGCTCGCGAGCTACTGTAGCTCTCCAGCTGCCTCTGAGTAGCTCACCTGTGTGCAGCCCAGCTTTTTAAATTAGAAAGCTTTTGCTTGGTTAAAATATTATACATGTCATTTTTTTAAATTATACAGCACTAATAATATTAGTAGCTGTAAATGCGTTTAATTGAATCTTAAAGACGGGCCGCCATAAAACTGACTGTCAGTCTAGTCCATCATGCACTGCCTGATTACCTTATACATCAGTCCAAACCTTTTCCCTTTCAAATTCCGCGCGCATGTATTGGAGTGACATTGCAGTGTCTAGTTAGTGGACTTTAAGGCCCCCACTCACCAGATTAATACATTTCTTTATATTTGGCTGTTTTGGTATTTGGGGGCAACAGGCAGTTACGGACAGTTACTTGATCTCCCAGGTTCCTGACTATGTTGTAGGTAAATTAGTTTATTAGTTAATACAAATAATAAACATTGATTAAAACATTCAAAACAGATCATATAAACAGAAACTCTGAAATAAATGTGTCAATCATGTAAAACATCTTGTCCAGCACTATATCCTATATGGACATCACACCGACTGCCGCGGTTATTGGCACAGGAAGAATGCCTTTCGTTAGCCAGAAGCCTTGAGGTGTTTAGTGTTGGGTGATCTCTGGCAGTGGTTGACTAGTTGGCCTGTCCTCTAGTGGGGGTGCAGGAGAGTACAAAGGCTGCTCAGGCAGGAACTTTTATTTGTTCGTTTATTTTTTAGGTTTTATAATATTTAACGAACAGTAGTACCTACAGGTAAAGAACACACATTTGCATACAGGGCTTCTGAAGTGTGCTTCCTACACTGTAGGAGCTAAGGGTGTTTTTGCCTCTACTATTGCTATTGCCGTTCTGGTTGGTTTTAGTCCGTGTGACTGCTTGACAAGAATCCATCCCTTCATTCCTTTTTGAAGGCCGTGATCGGCAGCAGGGGCAGGCAGAGGAAGGTGACAAGTGCTCCATGGATCCGGGTTGAGGATGGGTGGGTAGTGTCCCTGGAGTGGGGGTAGTTTGGGGGCGAAGGTTGGGGTGAGTTGCTTGAACATGTTCTGCCTGCAGTAGCCCAGCCAGCCATGGTATATGCCGCATTAGCTCTTACACTCACTTGGGGCCTGCTCGGGCATGTCCTGGGGCGGGCTGAATGGGGTAATTTACACTGAATGCTGGGTTTTGTTTGCTATAATTTAGCACCCTTGTGTGGCTTTGTGTTCCCGGGAAGGCACACAGGAAACGTTTAATTGGCATTCTTCCGTTATATTGCCTCATAGCGTGCCCTGTGTGAGGAACAGGTGCAGCCTTCAGTACACAGCAATTCTGTTTTCACAACAGATAGGTGGTAGGTGACTGGAATGGCTGCAGAGGAGGGGGCAGAGGGCTCTTCAAGAGGTCCCCGATGTTGTTCTCTTGTTTCCCATGGATTTTAACCGTAAAAACACCGACATTGTTTGTTTCGACCGATCACCAGCTCAGTTCATTGTTGGTGTTTCTTGTGTGATGCAAGGCAGGTTTGCGTCTCTCCACTCGCCTCCAATTCCTTACAGTTCATCTATTTTCAAGCATCACAGTCCTGATATAGCCACCTCGTGCTTCTCACTCTGCAGTGCATTATGGGAACTGCCGGCCTGATTTCCTTTCTAATCAGCAGTTTTGCCTACGCCATAGCGATGGCAATTATGAAACCTTGGAAGTGTTTCGGTTCATCACCTTTCATCTGATGAGGTGTGCCCGGTGGACCTTCCTGTGTCTGAGAGCACCAACAGATTTAGCCATCTCGAAAGTGGCGGCCGCCGCAAAACTAAAAGGGTGAGGCAACGGAGGATTAGGTGAATAATACATATTTTTTAAAGTACCTGTCCTGCCACCAACGTGGACGCTGCCGGCCGCCTCTGTGCTTCTCTCCTCCTGGCAGTCACTGGGGACAAAGTACATGCTCTCCACCCAATCCAGATGCTGCTCTCATGCTATATAAAGCATGAGAGCAGCGTGGGGATTGGCCTGAGTGGGCTAGTCTGATGCTTACTCAGTCACAAGGAGCCTGCTGCTTTTCTCCAACCCGGCTGTCAACACAGGTGGGTTGAAAAAACCGAAGTGCGCATGTCTGTTTGGCCAGCCTAAGATGGCCGGCCAACCCGACACGTGCCCTTTACAGTGCCCATCACTCCTCCTCCCTACCATGGCCCGCCCTGGCCCGCCCAAGACTCCCTAGCTCTGTCAGTCAGCGGGAAAAAAAATTATGATTATTTTATTATCATTTTATTTTCCACTGTCTGACTCTGACCAGTGGGGCGACACTCCACTGCCATTACCGAGGAGCTGCCTCTGCATCCCGACTGGTCCTCGAGGGCAAAACATGCTTTCAGAGCAGCCTCCTTATCCTGAAGTGGCGGTTTTACTTTTGGGCGACGTCAAGCGCGTCAATATGACTCTGCTCATAAATAAATGCATTCATAATTATTTAGCAAAAATCCACTCTTTGGATTCGTAGCATTTCAGCTTGGATAATTTTGCAGCCACAGATCACAATTTCTTAGAGCATTTCAGCGAAAGTAAAATGACGGATCATGTGAATGCATCGTCTGCATATAATGGCGTGCAGGGACGTATCTATCAATAGTGCAGCAGGTGCAGTGGCTCTGAGACACAGGAGTCCTAAGTGCCTCTGATGGGAAGAAGTTAATTTCCCTGCTTGCAGTGGAGCCCATATTACTTTTGTGTACCACTGATGGTATGCAGCTTGCAGCTTATCTTTTCTTAGCCTTCCATTTCTCAGTGGTCGAAAAGTGTGCAGAGTAAGAATATTAGCATATCGGCCTTTAATGCTTTGTGAAGGTGCCCGTTTTAAAGTCCAAACTGGCAACCAGTCTCTGGTTAAAACACCACTACTTTAATCCTGATGGGGCTGGTAACTGCTCAGGTCTGCACTTCAGTTAATATTTTTTTATGACTCATTATTTCGGTGTAGCGTTAGCTAAGACTTTTTGTTTTACTAAAATATGTCTAATATACTAATACGTTGGGGCTTTCAGCCACCTCTCTTCATCCATTGGTCTTTTGTTGTGTCATTCACATTTTACTTCCGTACATCACTGCATATAGTGTTTCAGCCTACTTCTGTCACTGGCTAGCTTCACTTGACTGACTGCATTTTGCTTTCTCAAAAAGGAGCACATCCGCACACAAGGAGTTCACCTCGGTGCCAGTATTTTAGTTTTTACTTAATGACTCGAGTGTTGCCTTTTTGTTTAGAGCCTGATGTGATAGTGGGATGCTTCTGATGCACATTCCATCTTTATCAGATCCCGTCACCTGCCTAGGAGGCTGTATATTCCTTTTCTGATTGCTGCCATTTCACAACACACCACATTGTGTCAATTTTTCTGTTAAATTATCCTTTCTTTCCTTCTTAACCTTCTTTCTCTCCTGCTTTGTTTCCTTCCGTTTTCTCTGTTTCCTTCCGTTTCTTCTTTGTTTCCTTCCATTTTCTCTCTCTCTTTAGGAGGCTTGCATCCAATGCCAGACTCCGTATCCCCCTTCAGTACCCGGACATACTAGCGTAAAGTGTGTGTGTGTTTTTTTTTTTTTTAAAGATTAAAAATTATTTTGCCTGCCCCAAATTTTTTTTTTATTGTTGAGGATCCGTAATAGGAAACAAAAAAGCTTTGTAAAGACCATGACGAGCCTAAACCTGAATTGCTAAAAGGCTGGTGGCCTATGCCAGACCTATTGGCTTTTCAAATGCTTGTTTACACTTGGCATGGTAATGTGGTGTCAGTTTGCCTCGTATGGCAGTTGGTTGTGGTCCGGGACTCTTTATATGTTTAACATGTCTAACAGAAACATGTTGCCTGCTACCCGGTATCTGCGTTGTAGCTTCACTGAGAAGAAGGGGTTGGCCCGATCCCATGGATTCCTTGTATCTTTCCGAGAGCATGCCCACGGAAATAGAAGTTAGTCAGATACTTTGTCTCTGTTTGTGTGACTGCTTGCCTAGATAGCACTGGTTGGTTTGATCCCTAAATTGTTTGTATACATGTATACATATTGTTTCACACCAGAGGAAAAAAAAACAGGTTTGGTTTTAACACTCTGCTTTTTCATGACCATTCTAGTGGAATCTCCTGATGTCCTCAGTGTGTTAGGGACGATGGTGCTTGGCAGACACAGAACGCTTTGTTGCTGTGTGAACATGCCCAGGAGTGAACTGGTTTGATGGCATCCCTGATTTTGTATATGTAGCAGCCAGTATAGCTGGGAGGAGCTAGTTGGTTGTTGCCCAGCAAGTGACTAATTGTCAAACCAGGAGCTCCTGCTCCTATGACACACTGGCAGTATAATTTGGATGCAAGAATCTAGTTGGGACTCAACTCTTCTCTGTATGGGTTAGGATGGCTGGAAAGACCAGATTTGCTTGCCACTGCCACATGTCTCAGAAAGCAAAGAAAAATACCTAAACTGGAACAGCTAGTCAACCATGGATCTGGTGAGCTTTGCAGCTTTGTATCGCATACCATGGAGGATCACGGTGGTCGAATCCTCTTTTCCCTCATTGTGTGGCATTATGCCAAGCAGTCAATCTGCTAACTCAATTATATCTTTCACTATGTGAAACCCATGCATAAGCAGAACTACAAAAATGATACATATCTCTGTGGTTCAAATGCCGTGCTTCTGTGGAATATTTTTAAAGAGCTGCGGAGAGACACCCGAGGAGGCGGTTTGGTAGCTCTTGGACCTAAAGTGAGTCTGTTGCCTTCAGAGAGGATGTGGGTCGTTATCAGATGGTTGGAAAAAGAGTACATGTGACGGCTTCCTGTGCTCCTGCGGTTGGGGCTCTGACACAGAAAATAATTCACAAACTGCAGCATTTTGCTCTTTGCTGTACATGATCGACCTGCTTCAAAGGCAAGCTTCCGAGCTAAGGACCACCTTGTTTGACGTTCCAGGGGACAAGGTGAAAATGGTGCCTGGTGATACAGTTGCTGGCCTTTCAGTTTTGGAATTATTATTGAAATCCTCAGGGCATCTTTCACTTTTATTCTGGTTGCCTCCTGAACTATTGGTTCTGAATAATATCTTCAGAATTTTTGTTCAGTAACTGTAATCCTTCTTGTTTTTTTTGGCTTTAGACCGTAAAACACTCAAAAATCCATACCACCCAACTGGATCCACAAAAAGCTATCTGCACCCTTTCAACTTCAAATCTCCTGAGGACAGTTGGCCATAGCTTTTTTTTATCGAGCCTAGAGCCTGCGCACATGCGCTGCTCTGCAAGACTTTTTGTAGAGGATTAGGGAATAGAAGCCTCGCCCACTCTATGCCCATATTTGCCATTGGTGCCAGACCTGCCCAATATGATCAGTGCATTGAAATACCAAGTTGCTCACAGTAAGTGACTACAAGTGACAAGTCTCTGAGATGGCCATTGTTGAAACAGAGCCCACAAATACAATATCACTGTTTGTCCTTTTGTGTGACTTCTCTCAGGTTCTCTTGTTTGAAAGCATCTCATCTGTTCAATTCCTTCATAACCCCAAACTCTTCAGGCACAAATTATCTTTCTGTCCGGTAGACGGTGGGGAGGCAGTGGCATTGGTTAGCCCCTCCTTAGTAATGCCTCCTTCATCTCTCTCCTCTCATGGTGACTGGCCCCTTTATTTACTTTGTTAGACGGTATGTATTATTTAGACTGAGAGCACTATTTTCTTAAACCTTTTCCATGCTTCGGACGGCTGGAGGACGTCACGGTGGGCGTGTGCGAAGGCCGGCCGCTGGCTGTGCAAACTGCGAAAGCGTATTTTTTTTCCGCGGCGGAATGTCCGCCACAGCTAAGCGGTTAATGAGGTTCTACTACTGCAGGCATGACGTGCTTTGGTGCCTACTTTACCCCCCTTCCTCCTGTTGTCGTGCCTTCTTCCCCTGTTTCCATCATGTTGTCCGTGCCTTCTCAACCCCCGCCTGCCCTCCCGTTGTCCGTGCCTTCTCACCCCCTGCCGGTCCTCCCGTTGTTTGTGCCTTCTCCGTCGGCCCTCCCGTTGTCCATGCCTTCTCCCCCAGCCCGTCCAGCCATTGTCCATGCCTCTCCCCCTCGCGCGCCTTCCCGTTGTCCGTGCCTTCTCCTCCTCGCCCTCCATCCCTCCCGTTGTCCATCCCCCCAACTGCCCTCCCTCCCGTTGTCCGTGCTGCCTACCATTCGCGTAAATGTGAGACTTATTGCATTGCAAATGCTTGTTTAGGTTGAGCTTACCAGACAGCTCAGCCCATATGGTTGCAAAAGACCGCTGTTGGCTTACTAAGACCTTACAAGGGCTTACATCCTATCCAGTGCTTACCATTAATTGTCTTAATTTCACATACATGTGCTTTCCTCTTAATTGATGGCTTTCCTTGTCCATTTTGAGTTTGTCCCTCCTCCCTTGTGAGGGTTCTTTGCCATCCTCTGGCTTAATTGTGTCCTTACACTACGCACTTTTAGGGAACTATTTGTTTTTCTTTTTGGTTCAGCACCCCTTGAGAGTGCACGTTTTTCCCACATTCCTTACTCTTGTGTTTTCTCCCTTTCCCCACCCTAAACATGTCCCCTTCCGTGCTCTGTCTATTTCTCACTCTTGTGGTTGCTCGTTCTCGTTCTAATGTACTTCTTTCCCATACAAACGACCTGTTGCTGTCTCCTTCGTGAGCTTCTCCCTCTGCCCCCATGTAATCTCCATTTTGTGGTTTGCTCCCATTTTGCCCTCTCCTTCGTGCCACCATCCACTCCCCATTGCTTTCTCCAACCCTTCTCCTTTGCCCCCCATACCTCTGGCTTTCTTTTTTTGATGTATTTTCTGAAATATTTATTTTGAGGACTCTCATCTGCATCATGGCACATGCACGCACTTCTACAGGCTGGCATGACCACCATCTGCTGCATAGTTGCACACTTTTTTGTCTATACTACACAGCACCAGCAAAAAGCATTGGCAAAGCCAGTAGGTCCCAAAGGCGAGACTTTGCCAATGTTTGCTGTATATTGAATTTTAATAGTGGAGGAGTTCGTGTTTGGGAGTGCGAAGTTTGTTGGCAGGGTCAATTACCTTCTCATTTGTTTGTATCTTAATGTGCAGGTTGGGATGTTTTGGCGGAGATGCGTGTGGCTGTGGTCACAGGTAGGAGGTGCTCTTCATGCCACTAATGCACAGCATACACTAGGATGCAGAGGATGGCTGAACGAGGTCTACTAGAAGTGACTCACTTGCAGTAATGTTTTGTAATGAATTGTAGCATTGCATTTCTGTTACATTGCTGACCTGCCATTATGAGGCCCTGAGAAGCCTCTGGGTAGTCAGATAAAAGTCTATGGTGTGCACTTCATAGTTGGTAGAGGATGGATATATAGCAAATAGTTATCTGACTACCTAGAGGCTCCTCAGGGCCTCATAATGGCAGGTCATCTAAGAGGCTATGGTGTGCACTGCATAGTTGGTAGAGGATGGATATATAGCAAATAGTTAGATGTTATTTGAAGTCCTGAGTGGTTCTCCAGTCGTGGTACAGCACATCCACTGGTTGCTTAGGTAAGCGGTTACACCATTGGTTTTGCCTGCATAGTACAGCTTGGATTGTGCTGTGGCCGATGTTGAATGCTCTGGGTGCTACCGCAATCCTTGAGTTGTGCTTTATGCATGGAGGATGAATGAGGGATGTGAAAAAGTCTACCATTGCTCATTAATCTGGCCAGTTCATGTGCCGGCCGTATATCCCTTAAGCATTGAAAGTGGTTATGAATGATCCCTCTTCTTTCTAGGCCTGAGTTCCAGAGCTTGACCTTCTAGACCGAGACAGAAGTTCTGCTACGGATAGACTTTGTGAAGGAAGGGGTGTTTAGCAGTGGGGCCAGTCTGGGTTGCAGTATAATTCTTCGTGAGTATGTTTGAAGATGTGTCTGGAGGGAGATTGACCTGGCAGCACAAAAGGCCAAGTGGGGGATGCAAAAATCTTAAATGAGATGCGTCTGAGCAATTTCATATAGTTGTCCACTGCAAACTTTTTGTGGAGCAGATGTGTCCAGGGAACCACCAACTTTCTTCAGTGCCTATGTGCAAGAGTCTCATGGATCTCCCTCACAGAGACCTCCTTTTGGGAAAAACCACAGCTGCAGGCCCAGTTCTGCCACATGAAGGTCAGTGATGTCAAATATTGGACCAATGTTGTGCTAAAAATATCCTCAGCATATAACATTGCTCCGTGCTGCTTTTTCATATTTTCCTTCTTGGACATTATACTCTATCCCATTTCTTTTCACGCTCTCTCATGACTTATTTAGGCGCAAACGCGTGTTCTAGCCGGCGCTACTTAGCACTCCTCTCACTACCCGTACTAACTCTTCAAATTTTTCCCCCACAGCCACCTCTTTCATATTGACACATAGTTTTGTAGATCATGCCTCTTTCCTTCCCCTTTTCCTTGCTCCTTAGATTAGTCCTGATCACCATTTCCTGTGTGCTCCCTGGTACAACTTCCTCCGCAGTGACCATGCCCACCTCCACCTTCTTCTGTCTCTAGGTTCTGGCACCACCACCTCAATGTAGGCCCTGCTAGCACATCAGCACAACACTGTTCTTAAAAAAAAATTTGACTCCTGGCTCATCTTTACCTCCATTGACTCGCCATTACTGAAAATTGGTTAAAAGAACATCTAGGTCCCGCTATAATCGAAACTACCTGCTAATAACCTTTAGTTATCGACTGGGAATTATTAGTTGTAAAAGTTACTATGCCATGTAAATTGTCAATAGTTCTATTCCTTGATACAGTGTCAGTTTTGAGTCTCATCTTGCAGATTTCTTAGTTTATCTAGTTCTTGTCTCTTGTGAATATGCTGTTTATTTACTTAAATGTGTGTGGGTGTGGGGCACTCTGCTTTTCTAGGATAGAATCTGTTGCCCACTTTGTCTACCCAGGATTTGCCCTTTCATATGTGGTGTGGACCTCAATACTGAAGAGACTTTGGTCTTGATGATTTCAGTTCATGCTACTTTGCTTGGTGAGATCACTATAGTAAATTAGTTGATATTTTTTTATTTTGGGGATGGCGCCTACATTGGTAAATCATCAAAACCTTTTTTTCAAAGTGGCTACACAAATGTTATGCTTTGCTCAACTCTTTCGAACCCTTCAGTCCTGTTCCACAGTTATCGGGTTTTAATGTAAATTGTAAATGTAAATTGATACTTGTATAGCGTACTACTCACCCGCAAGGGTCTCAAGGCGCTTGTACAAATACAGCTGTGGAACCCATCCTGGCTTTCCCTGTGAGGCGTCCACTCCTGGGCACCCCCAAGGTGGAGGCCAGGCATCCTTAGCGTTGTGGGGACCGTTGTGGAGATTAAGCAAGCTATTGCCCAGAGTTGCAGAGTGGGACTCCATGATTGGAATAGGCACCAAGGCGAGAATAATCAGGTCCGTGGAATTTTTTAGCCCAAGACCCGCTGAGGCGGGGGATTGAACCCTGGTCCTGGGCTAGATCTCTGCATCAGGATCTGCCGCTCTAATCATTGAGCCACACTTCTCCATGAATGTATCTAATTGGTCCTAAACAGATGAACTGATTGTTGTTAGGAGAAGCACTGGATGTGGCAGCGCTAGTGCACATCAGGATTAAGCTCTGTTGCCATAAGTCTGTCCCTAGGCTTTCCTCCCAGTTGGTGAAACATCAATGGTTCTGATTTAAGGGCTTCACTATATCCCCTGCTGTAAGTCCATAAACAGAGCTGTATCGTGCTGAACATGTTTACTTCTCTAGTCAGATCTCATACCTCCACAATAAATGAGAACCTATTGGCATGATCAAGGAATATGCAAGGATATTGTTGTGATTACTCTGATGTATTAGATGTCTCGTTCTGTAAGATAGTGTCACTGCTGAAAGTTACTACTATTGCAACTCTTGATCTTCATTCACCTGATATTTGTTCAGTCTGTTAGAATTATTTGGATTTTATGAGCTGTTGAGGCTACTTTTGTAAATAAAAAACGTCTCACCTTCGCATAGACGCAGTGTGAAGTTATAAAGGTTTTTCTTGCACAAATGTGTACGTTTGTTTAAATTTTACAATCTTCATGAGTATTGCACTGTTGTAGGAAAACATCTACTAAAAAGGTAATTTGCGGGAGAAGATCTCGGTAAAAAAACAATTCTTAATTCTGGTGTAGGAAGTATCCTCTAAGTAAATTTGGGCAAATTTAGGAAAACTTGGTAACTTTGCAACCTGTATAATACGGAATATGCTACATTTGCTAAGCTTTGAGGGAGTACTTTAAAAACCTAGCTCTTAAGCGCTGCCTTTTTCCGATCCTGCAGGCAGCTTGCGCCTACCTTAGCTTCTTCATTTGTAGTAATTTTGAGTCAATGTTTTATACCAGGGCAGGTTTAAAACGATTTTAAGCTGGCAGCGGTTGGTCTCCTGCTTAAGAATTCTTAAGTCCACCGCTTTGTTTTTCAAGTTTTAGCAATATGATTTATTTGTTGTGGCTGCACCTAAGATTACACTCTTTCTTTGCTAGTTAATCATGGTTGTTTGAATGGGTCAACTTTATTCCTGCGTTTCCAGTGTGGTTTTAATTACATAGTGGCACTGGCTTAGCCCTGCAGTCTGTGGATGGATTCCGTTCAGTGGTAGATTGTTGTAGTGTCACTCACCTGGATCTGTATTGTGTATCAGATGTATTTGACATAATCGACCACTCCATGTAGACCATTCCGCTCCAGTGCATTATCTTGTGAGCGAGACCCACAAGTCTTTTTGCTCTTTTCCCTCTAATCAAACATTCTCTGTGTCTTTAGCACGTTTACATCCAAACGTACAGAACGGAATTGTGGAATCACTAGGTCACTCGGCCTCCTTGGCATTTGATGAGCTCTCAACAGGCTCATTCAACCCCCTTGCTTCCATTCCTTTGTTTGCTGACAGATCCCAGATCGGTACATCAACTTATGATTTCTACCCTTAATGAGAGGTGGACAAGAGGCCATTTGCTCGGAGAACATGGAGTTGATGGTCTTGAGCAGATGAGATGAGCTTTGTGGTCATTGGAGATTGGAGACGGGTAGTTGTCCTGAAAATAAGCATGGGGAAGAAACCAGTGAATAATTTGTTTTTTGCCCTAAAACCACTGGCATTCGTGTTTGATGCATCTTCTTGTCTTCTACCTGACAACAAAGTGTAGTGGCCATTCTTTTTGACAGGGCCCGAATCTTTCAATAAGTCTTGTCACTCTTGTGGGCCATGCATTGGTATGCAATTATTAGAGTAGAGTTTACAATACTTTATACGGTGCACAAGCCCCTTTACGGCCAGCCCCCTCACTTCATCGAAGATAAGTAGGCCCTTTCTTTTCCAGCTTGCCTTTTCTGCTCAGTTTCATTCTGTCTGCCGTTTGGTGCCAAGCGGTGTTAAGCAGCAGAATCATGCCTACATTTGCTTCTCTTCCTGTGACCCTCTTATCCTTGACTTCAAGTCTGATGCAGAGTCGCATGCAATTCCAAAAACCCCTTGGAAATTATTTGTTTTCAGTAACTATGCAAATACCTCTGTTATAGTCTTTTAGTTGAAGGTTTGTTCTCCATGAAGCCCACTCAAAAAATGCAAAGAACCCTTTTTAGACACAAATATAATTGACAAAAACAAAAAAATCAAAGCAATCACATCCTCCAAGCTGCTGGCCTGACACCTTTTCCTTCTAGATAGAACGTCCTGCCCTTTCGTCCTTACTGTAACTCCATCACCAGCTACTTTCTGCAGTCTTCTCACTCAGCAAGTTAGATGCGACTCCTTCCCTTCCTTTTTTGGCCCAACCACACCCTTATTAAAGAATCATAATCTTCATTTTAACTTTTCCTTACTTCCTTCACCATCTTATTGAACTCTGCACTCCTTCCTTTCTAAGGAAGATCAATTCATCCAACAGCCGCCTTGCTCTAGACTCCACCACCACTTACTTCCACCTTCACTATCTCCTTCCTATAATCCCTGTCAATGTCTACTCCTTACAAGTCTTACTTCTACCATCTACCTACTCAGACTCGACCGTACCTCAACCGATTCTCCTTTGAGCTCATTCATAGATCACATCACCACATATCCGGGGGATAAGCCCTTCTTTAACCCCTTCCCTGCTGGGCATATTCCCCCGCTGTGCTAGGGGGAGGGGGGGTGCGCGCAGCGCCCCGGTGCTCATGAGTAGCTCAGCTCGTCATGAGCCATGGTGGTCGTGTGATCATGACGAGCTGAGCTTGTCATAACCACACCCGTTTGTGTAGAATGCTCGCACAGCAGGGGAATTAGCCCAGCATGCAAGCGTTCCAACGGTCATGACGAGCTCGTCATGAGCACATGAGCACCGTGGCTCATGAGGAGCTGAGCTCGTCATGAGAATCCAAGGTGTTAATATTGGTACTAGTAGTGAATACGATCCAGTGTCATTAATTATCTTGTGATGCTGACTTAACCAAAACAGCCACAGTATTTTATTACGGACATGAAAAACTGCCTTCCAAACGCACAAACGTTGTATGCAGTGCCATCTTTTTAAGAGGGAGATAGATTCAGAGTTTTAAAAAATATATATTTTGCAGACATGGTCCCATTGGGGCATTGTTTATGGGCTTGCATTATTCTGCAATGTGTGGCCTCTTCTCGGAGCCTGGGGTTGCTGCACCCGTGCTCAGGGAAGAATGAAGTTACTGGGTCTAGTCTCGCTGTATTCGCTTGAGGCATATTACTGTACTGACGTTACTTGGGCATTGGCTCAGGGTGGCATCAACTCATTCCATCTGGCTTATGGCTCAGTGGAGTTACGTGTGCTAGGAGTATTTAGGCTGTAGTGACATTGATTGCGAACTCTAAATACAGTCTTCCCTTTTCAGTCCGACAATATTCAGTCTGAGTTTATTCATCTTGAGTTGCTCACTTCAGTAAGGAAGAAATGAGTCACGGCAAAAATTATTCAAACTAAAGTTTTTATTGGGGCGAGGGGGGCTGTATAGTTGAAGCATGTAATTGAAATGACTAAAAGTAAGGAAACCCACCGAGTGGCCTACATCAGTGTAACTTAGCTTGAGGAAGTCCTATCAGACCAGCCTTGCTGCTGTTTTATTGCTTGTCACTTTTACTAGATGATTAAAGAGCGGAGTCTAAGCCACAGCAGACGACATTGATACAACCATCTGTTAAATGTAAGTGTCCCAGGGGCCCACCATAAAAAGCTAATCCTGACCCCAGTCCCCGTGGTCTCATTAGGAAACGGTGACTAAACTTTACACACTCATTCTTAAAAGCTCTAAGTGTGTAAATGATCTCAGCAGACCATACGGTATTGTGTAATCACCAGTGTACAGACCACTAGGGCAGAGTTCCTCCTGTGAATCACCGTATGGCTGCCCAGGTGTCCCTTGACCCCGATCTCTGCACCGGTTTAGAGTTGTGGTGCTTTTTGTTATATGGCTGGATTGGCTCACAGTCGCACAGCCCTTCACCCACAGCACAGCCTACGATCTGGATCATCTCTAGGGACTGGATTCAGGCTGTTACCCAAGAAATTGTTGTTCATTGTATGTGCAACAGAAGAATGAGCGAATGTGCAGACATGCCAGGAGTGTAACCCTTTCCCGGGCCAGTGAGAGAGCCCTTCGCCTCTAGCGCTGTATAGCTCATGAATACTGAACCAGGATGCAATATTTCTCTTATAGGACGTGTGTTGAAACTGAGATATAATGTGCTAGACCCTGTAATGTAGAATTTTCATTTTCATAGAACTACAACGTCTTCACCTCTACGACTCCGTTGCGACAGGCATACATGGTCTGCCACCTGAGCCTAGTTTACCATAAGGAGACAGAGCTTTGCACCATGAAGGTATGGATCCCCTTGGGCGAACATCCTTTGTCTCTTCATCTATGATCCTTGCAGTTGTGACTGAGTTAGAACAAGGATTCATGCCTTGCTCCCTGGGTCTGGGTTATCGTTAGAGATACAGAGCCGCTGACGACCACGGGTGGTTCATAAGGATTAAGAACTGTTCACTACTAAATCAAAAAACATTGTGGATTAAGACCTGTTTACTTATGTTACTAAACCATCATAAGGATGCAGTGCCTCTCACCCCTAGTGATGGGTTATCCAGGGGATACAGTAACATTCACGTCTAGTCGTGGGCTGACCCAGGGATGCAAAACCTTTCACCTATGTGCGCCGGGACGCTCCTTCGCTGGAGCAGCCGTGCGCAATACAAATAGCACTAACATAACATAACATAACTATGGCGCACGCAATGAATTAAATCATCTCTAAGATCGTACAACCTGCCCAGCTCCGTGATTAATACTTTTATTGGCATCCGAATATAGGCGACTGGGCAGACTCGCCGGTATTCAATTTTTGATTTTAAGGTTCTACACTGTCAGTGAATGTATAAGCCTGCATAACCATTTTATCAGCCGAAAATGCACATACTTTTACCTCCAAAGCTGGATATCTCTTGAATCTACACTAGCATATTGGTAGCCTTCATGACTGGATCATGTGATTGATTCATACATTTCTAAAGTGCAGTATTACCCAGTAACAGTGTGTCCTGATGATGAGGAAGCCCTGTTGTGTCACTAACCACTGCGAAAATAGTAGAGAATATTAACTTTTCATCCTCTTAATGGCTGGATTAATGTGACGATGGGGAGCCATTGGATGAATAAATAACCTTTTAAATTACAACTACATTCACGTGAAAACAGGACCTTTTACTTGTAAGGCTAACTTATCATACGGATAGATGGTAAATCACCTCCAGGGGTGGGTTAATAGAGAGGGCGAACCTTTAACTAGCAGTGCTGGATTACTACCCAGTTGCGATGACTTTCAGATGTAGAGCTAGATTAGTAGAGGTGTTCGTTCATTCATGTCCTTTTATCCCTGTCTCAGCTGTCACTGGGATACATGGCCTTTCACTTCTAGGTAGAGGTGCATCGAAGCCACTTCTATTGAAGCCTAGGCCATGGCGGAGACACCGGGCCTTTCACTGCAAGCGCAGAGGGGGGTCCTCTCCGAGGAGCCTGAAAGGCTCACAAACCAGTCCTGACCTCCTGTCTGAGTCAGTGAATGTCTGTGCGTGTGTGCTGAAGTCATCCTCCCCTGGACCTCCGTAGTGCTGTCTGTTTGAATTCCATAAACCTGTGCTGGAAACTAACTTTTCAGGAAGTTTATGTTGAAATGCTGGGAATCCCTCCCCGGATGATTCACCAGCCTTAGCCGTGTTACTCAGCGGCAGCGCAGTTTGAGGCCTGGTCACCGAGGCCTAGGGAGGCAGCGCGATGGGGCCAGGAAAAGGCAAGAGTCTGTTCTGTGCCTGGCATTAAAACGTGAAGCATGGAACACCCCATGTAAGGTTGGTGCATTCCAATCCCATGTGCAGAATAATCCCAGTCTACGGTCAGTGCCAGAGTATACACCTCATCCGTATACAGGAGAGGCCTGTGTAGTCTGTGCCACAGCCTGTGCACCTCGCAATTGCGGAGGAAGTCTACGTCAGAGTGTGGGCCCTAGTCCCATGTGGTGTGTATGCACCTCAATGTGAGCATCTCATCCGCATGTGGAGAGGTCTGCATAGCCTATGCCACAGTGTGTGCATTAATACCTATGCAAAGAGCAGGTGATGTCAGTGTAGTCTGTACTACCGTGTGCCCGCCACACCACCCTGTGGGCGAGGTCTGTGTAGGGACTAAAGTGTGTGAGCATCATTATCTTGTCCCGAAAAAAATCACATTCGATCCGTGTAGTCTATGCCGCCGAGGGTGCGCTTGGTCACTGCGGAGAAAGAAGTCTGAATAGTCTGTGCCACTGACTGCATGAAGCGCAGGCGAGGCGTGTGTAGATGGCACCACAGTGCGCCCCTCATTGCCTTCGAAGCACAGATCAGATGAGTTCTGTGTAGCCTGTACCACAGAGTCTGCACCGCAACCTCTCGTAGAGAGAAGATCAGGTTAGATCTCTGTACCTGTACACCTGCCTGCGCACCTCCTCACTCAGTGGAGAACAGGTGACGTGTGCATATCTGTGTGCCTGCCGCATCCCCACATGAACGCCTCAGAAGTCTGTGCCAATGTGATCAGAGCATGAGCACCTCATCATATTGCAAGTGAAGATGAGATCAGGTCTGCATCCTCTCAACCACATGATGAGCTAGACTTACTGCACCGCGTGCACCGCATCATGTGAAGCCTAATGCACCGTGGTATGAATGTCATGCGTGCATCCCCCCCATTGGCAGGGGCCTCTGGGCCTGTAAGGTGTGCGCTCCTCATCCCTAAGGCCAGAGCAGTGTGGATATTTAAACTATGCATCGCTGGGAGCGCATCCCTCCTTGTGCAGAGAAGTATGTGTCTGAAGTGTGAGAGCAACCAGAGAATGTATAATCTGTACTGCAGTGTGCGCACCCAGTACAGTGGAGGGTATGCATGCCTGCAGCTCACCCTGGGTACAGCAGTCTGGGTCCAGAGGCATTAATGAACCTCCCAACGTGTGTGCCTGCAATCAGTACCATAGTGTGTGTGTGTGTCTCATCACAATATACTCCACCTACATTCTTCTTCCAGCATTTTGTCTGCAGACTATTGTTGAATACATCACATTTCTTCCTTTGAGGAACCTGTGTGTATCCCGGCTGCAAGATGCACATAGATCGCCTAGCCTCTGTAGTTCCTTAAAGCAGCCCCCGAGCTGTGGTACATCTGTCTTCAGATGTGCAAAAATTATAGAGCTGCAGGAATGAGGGGCAAGGGACAGGAAGGTCTGTTATTACCGACTTCTTGTTCGTTTCAGATGCAACGGGTGCATCTCAGGCTGAGAATGCTCTGTGTTTACCGGTTTTATTAATAGACAGCGCATATCTCCTTCTCTTTATCCTTTTTCGTTAAATATTGCATGCGCTTCTCTTTCCAGTCCTTGCATCCCTCTGGCTCCCCACACTTGCAATGAGCCAGATGGAGTCCAGCTGCCCGGGCAGACCTTGATCGACCGAGGACGTTCACGCGCAAGGACGCATCACCAGGACTCGTGCTTTGCAAGGCATGGTGTCTGTCGCTGGGAGCCACTAGCCAGAGCAGGTCATGCAGTGCTGGCGTCCTCTGGAAGCCATGATTCTTGATCCCATGATCTGTACGTCTTTTGCACCTTGAGTGTCTGGTGAGCGGCCCACGTGCTGCAAGTGGATCTGGGTGTTCTCTGCTCCTTCGCTATACATCTAGCTGCTTTCTTTAGCCATGCCTTGGACACGCAGGTTCATCCAATTGACCTGATCCTTGGTTTTGCTGCATCTTCTGCAGTGTCCCGTTGGCCTCTTTGACTGACATAGAGGCCCGGTTTTCTCCATCTATAGTCTGGTCCATCGCCATGTGCCCGGGCTAGCATTGTAGGACGAGGGCTGCCTTGAGGAGGTTCAAATCATTGAAGGGCACAAAACAAATGTAAGAATGCTGAAGGTGTGTAAAGTGACCCTTTGGTCAGAGGCTCCAACTAATGCCCTTGTGTTTGTGATCTGCATTATTAATCCTTGGACACGAGTCTACAGGCGGGTGTTGGGAGAGGAGAGAGCTCCATTGACTGCAGTGACCTATCGAGCCCCGCTGCTCGCATTGGCCACTCCCCGGTGCTACCATGACTGGGAGCTCCCATCAAAGAAGCCACCTGTGGCAGGAGCACAGTCCACACGCTTGGTTATCTAGAAGAACTGCTAGGGGGTCCATAACTTCATGCCTGCCTCAGTGGATCTAAATGCCATTTTCCTATAATAATTTAATTATTTATAATTGCAATGGGCCTACATTTTCACAATAAAGTGTTGTATTATGTAAAATGGTGCAGACAGGCAGAGTGATCATATACCATACAAAATGCTCTGTCACCCTGCAGGCGTAAACGTGCCCCTGCACTGGAAACAAAACCGCATTGAAAGAGGGACTAGTGGTTTGAAAGAGCTGGTCTGTCTTTCAGTGCTGAGGAAATGGCAGCACATGGAGGAGAAGACGGGGATCCCTTTGCAGGCAGGCGCAGTATGCACCAGGACTCTCCTGCAGAGTATTGGCTGGATGGTGTCTCAGACCATCACACCCCCATCCATGGGGCACCCTAGGAGGCAGCTGACAGCACCACTTCATATGTGGCACACAGTCTGTGTGCCTCCTGGCAGGGTGTTCACCCCTCTATGATAAATGTAACATGGCGCATGGGCAAGAATGCTCCCTCATTTGCATTGGCCAAGCCCCATGCAGTTGACACATTGCTCTGCTGTGCTTGTAAACCTACCTATGTGCGCCCACTTTATCCATTTTAGAGAAGGGACCACACACACATACACACATCTGCAGCCTCTTCTGTAGTGTCCGATTGCCCCAATTTGATAATGTGGGTATTTAACTTAGAGGATTCTAAGTTAAATACATGTGTACTATACAATAGCATGAATGAATTTACTGGTTTCAGCCCATATCTGTCACAGGTAACTAGAACCACGCACCAGTTTGTACTAACCAGAATGAGGATGGGTATAGTACATTATCTGGTTGCGTGCCCTAACATTAAAATGCGCCCTATTGGCCCCTGTGAATGTGATAATAAAACTGAACAAAGCACTAAGCACTTTTTATTAACATGCGAACTGTATAGGGAGTTACGGAAATTCTACTTGAAGCCATTATTCAATAGATTTGGAGTGAGAACCACTTCGGAGGCAATGAAACTGCTTTTTAATCTGAATCACCCGGACATTTGCTTTTTTACCGCTTCTTTTTTGCTTAAAGCTATTAGCGCCAGGAAAAGTATGTGTTTTTAAAATTTATGTACATTTTTAAATATTTATTCCATCCCCTTCTGGATATTTTGCAATATGTGGTATTACTTGGAGATATGTATTGTTTAATGTATTGTCTGTAATTAATAATTGTATATTTTATATTATTTGCTTTCTTCAATGAATTATGTATGAATTGTCTGTATTATATGTGCTTTTATGGACATGTTTTTTAAATGTTCCGAATAAAGCTTTATGAAATGAAATGATGATGTGGGTAACCTCTTCATATGGTGGAGGTTGTGAATGATGGTGATGGGTTAGTTGATATGCAACTTAAGTGTGCATGCCATTTTTGTGCATAATGGACGAGTTGTGATGCCATAGTTTTGACAGGATATATTTTTCCATTTAAATAGTTTGAACTTCTAGCATCGTGTATGTGAAGCATAATGAAATTCAGCCCAAAGGGTTGTTTGATAGGGAGAACCCTTGCCAAGAGGTGTTGTTTTTGTAATCATGTGTTTGTTATTTTAATTGGCGGTGTGTACCAGTTAAGAGAATTGCTTGTTTGCTTTTTTTTGCTGGACTAGTGTCAGCAGTGCTGTTATTTGTTATGTTTTCAAGTGTTTTGTTTCATTAGTCAGTTGGTCTTGTTCCAAGCATGAGACTGTTGGTGTGGCTGAGACCTGAATCAGCCAGGGACCTATGTTTTCCAAGTTATATAATAAAATGATTCATTCACGAATTACTTCATTGGAAAGCTGGTGAGGGAGAACAGGGTGTTCATGGTGATGCTATATCCTAAAACTATTAAAATGTAAACGTTCCGAATAGATTGACCCTACCTAGACGCAAAATCATAATTCCCCATAGTTGAAAGACTTGAATCCTGTTGCCCTTTTACTTTTTTTTTTTTTTGTGAAAATGCTGCTTTTTTCTTACATGGGAGGAAGCTATTGGTCTAAAATTCAGGACATTTTGCTGCGGGGATCAACTATTCTCAGAAAGATAACAATCACTTTTTCCCGATGCTCTGTGGCATAGATAAAAAAATAAAAGAAAAGATCCACAATGATACAAACATGCTTGAGCGCTTGCGTATCTTGTAGTTGCTGGCAGCTATGCAACTGCCCAGGTGCACGCATGCATGATGACCTATGTGCATGCATGCATCACTATGCAAGCACATGCCTATGGAATAACAGTGGCACAATTTTTTAAAAATCAAATTTATTGGCTCAAGATGGTGGATGTCGCTTGGAGCAGTAGATAAAAAACCGCTTGTGGCTCTGACCTCTCGCCGACATGGCTCCCCTAGTGCTATGCGCGCTTTCTGTCCTACCCTAGGCGCCTCAGCTGCTCTTCTGCCCGCGCACCCACCAGGTCAAAAGGGGATGATGCCGGGGCCCACTACCCACGCTCTTTGATTCTGTGGTCGGACACGGGCCCCGGAGACGCCCTCCGCGCCGATAAAAACAATGAAGATGGTGGGAGGGGGAGAAAGCCTGTTCTCCATGCACCCGCAGCCGCCCACAGCCCACTGGGCCCCGACACCTCACCTGACGAGCTGGCCGCCGAACGATTCCACCGCACTCCTCCACTCGACTGCTCCGCTCCGCACGAGGCTGCAAGCCACTCGCCGGTGACTCAATCCTCCGGCAGCACGGGTTTGGACAACTACGGGAGAGGGGAAGCTACAGATTACGTGGCCAATACTTCGATTAAAGTTAAAAATGCTTCTAGGGATCAGACGAGGGAGCGTGCACGAGCAGGGTGTGGCGAGGTCCGGTGCGGGCGAAGGAAGAGGCCGAGACCTCTGTGCCCTCGACCTAAATAGGTCACGGCCTTTGACCCCCACGCCCCCACCGGACATACGTCATCGCCACCACCGGAAGTACTTGCTCGGGCCGTCCGCCCATAGGACGGCCGGCCCCCTCTATTCAGCAAATGGCGTTGCGTGGGCCGGGGGGCCGGGCCCTAAAGGCATGCTCGTCGAGCCTCGCACTTCGTAATAACGGTGGCACCATTTTTTTTAAAATCAAATTTATTGGCTCAAGATGGTGGATGTCGCTTGGAGCAGTAGATAAAAAATGGTGTTTTACTTCTGCAAAAGCACTTTTTTTGTTCAACGGAATACCACAGCAACAAATGGCAGTTCTAAGGGACTAAAAAACAGTTAAAAATAAAGTATTCAATTACGTTGGGGATATTGCGGCGCAGAAGGGTGAACACTGGGGTGCACAGCAGGGACATGGCACATTTAGTTGTTTTATTGAATGTTAATTTGTTTTTCATATGCACTGACGTAGATACTACTGCTGTACATATGCACATTGACCTGTATATGCATGAAATGGGCCCGAGTGGTCATATGTGGCTGTCAGCACAAATACAAATTTGGAAAAAAAAGTATTCATTTGGATGATGCGAGGGGTGTGAGAACAACTGAGGTGTGGGTGAGCGAAAGCAGTGTTGAGTGGGAGAGTAGGGGGGTACCATATGAGTTTCAAGCCACAGGAAAAAAAATACAAATAGACAGGATAAGGTAAGCAACACCAACATGGAGCGCATGGAGTGGAAGGTGGGAAATGAAAGGAACAAACAGCACACCAGGGAGAAGAGTGCTAGTGGGACAAGGAGGCAGCTAGATGAAGCACTATGGGGCAGGTATTTGAGTTGAGTTGAAGTACATGAGAGGGGGGCTTGAAAAACCTGCACTCTCTTGGAGTGGGTAAGGAAAAATAAGAAAAGTTCACTAAATCTGAGCGATGGAAGGATGCATCTAAAACGATCAATAGGAGGCTATACTTCGGGGAGGGACAAACCTATGAAGAGAAAGGAAGCCTTTGAGTGGCAAAGACAACCAGTGACGATCAGTGGGGAAACTCTAAGTCCAGGATATGCTTTTGGTTTGATCCACAAGAAGTGTTACACAAACAAACAGCCTGAATACTGTCTGTAGATGTGACTAGAGTCAAGGCCATGGCTTTTTAGGGCTACAGACTAAAGATTATTTAGATCTGTGAGTGAGATGTGACAGTCAAAGGAAAGCCTCTGGAAATTCCCTTTTTTCTGCTGGATGAGTGAGGCTGCAAACTGAAGATATCTTTTCTGGGAACAGGTGGTGGTAGCATTGGCTACTTGATGCTGCTGCCTGCAAGCCCAGTGGAGTGTATTGCATTCACTGATGTTGCCAGCATGGCTATTAACGTATTGAACGTTGGTCTTGCTTTAGCTGTACTGTTAGAGCTTCTGCTCCTTAACACGCGCTGTAATTCGTTATTTGCTATCACATTTTCATAAAGATATGCTCTGGTAACTAAGATAGTACGATCACTTCCTGTGATCACCCAAGGGTAGGAGTGACTGAGGACGGTGTATGTCACTTGTTTAAACAATCAATGTCATACCGGGCCTGTGAGTGAGCTCAGTAGTGACTGGTGTCATTGAATAGGGGCAGGGGTGGAGGGGTTCAGTGGGACAACAGACAACAACTAAAATGAATTTAAAAAAAATTACGTAGCTGCATCGCACTCTTCTCCAGTTCACTGCAGGCTCAAGCTCCCAGACTCCCCTGCGGCCAAGCCGAACGCTGCACTTGTGCATGAGAGCAGCATCAGGGTTGGCCTGAGTGCCCTGAATTTGAGTGAGACTGGGAGGCTGTGTCTGCTTTCTTCAACCTAGCAATGCAGCGCGGGTTGGAGACCATTTCTGTGCGCATGTCTGTTGGCCGGCCTGAGACAGCCGGCCAAACCCACTTGTGCACTGATACCAGTGCATACCACTCCCCCCTCCAGTGACTGTCATTCCCCTGTCCCGCCCCAAAGACTCTGCCTGGAAAGGAAAAATAAAACTAATAAAACATGTTTAATATCGTTTTTTTCCCCTTTCCTGCTGTTTTGAGGCAGCTCGTGGTGGGGGCACGCTCCTCTGCCATAGCAGAGGAGCCGCCACTGGGTGTGAACCCTTCTGACTGTTTGTCCCCAAAACAGACAGAAGCATGCTGCCTCACTGCTGCTTCTCATACAAAATCTTTTCATTTTGTAGTCCTTTCTCATCATTCCCTGTCGGGTCTGTAGTGTTGTCTTTCCTACCTCGGATGATGGAATATTTCTATCCATGGTTTCCTTACTTTTGCCTTTTGCTTTGGTCGACATCTTGTTTGGCCTTTCCAGGCCCGCACAGACGCTGTAAGCTCTAAATAAAAGTTGCAGTCCAACAGAAGTGCTTGGAGACTTTGTGACATCAGCACTTTGAAGTTAAGTAGTACATTGCTCTGCTGGTGGTCTTATTTAGCATTTAGTATGGCACACATCATCCGGCGTCACAAGCACATACAACATGGCATAGACTTTGCTAGGTGGGTGTGTTGAAGTCTCATGATATCCACCTTGCGGAGTCCTACAACATGAGCCCTTGAAGGCATTCTAGCACATGTGCTTTGAAATCTCCTAACATGCTTACATTGGAGTCACCCTACATAGATGTTTTAACATCTTGTGACATAAGTGCTAAACAAACGAACATAAGTTTGCATTTGATTGACTTTCAACTACGCTGTTGATCCGGAAAAACTACGGATGCTCCTCATTTTAAGGATTCTCTGTTTAAGTCGAGTGTGACCGGCAGGGCATAGGGGTCAAACCACGGCCAACTCCTCATTTCATCTTTCCGAGTTCGATACAGAGTGACATTCACTTTGGTGATAGTAACGGCTGCTATTTACGATGCTAAGAAACACAAAACGGTTTGTATTGTGCAGAGTATACAAACATGTTTACAGTATTTTCAACGAGAGAGGTAGGAGAAAATGGCGAGAGCAGATATGGAGGGCTAGAGGCAAAGTCAGAATAAAGACTGGGAGTGGCGCTAGGGGGCAGGAACCTCCTTCTGTGCTGGAACGCATGAGCCAAGGTCAGAGGTCTGCCTCTGACGGGTTTCCTCTCTGCCTGGGCCTTCCCCGGGTTTTAATCCCACTAATGCACTGTGCGCTGAGCTGGGAGTGAAAGTGCAGCCCCGGGGTGCCTGGCACCCCGCCACCCATCACTCCTGCTCCACATCTGTCTGCTTCCAGAGGGTCGGGCGGGTCACCTCCCATCTGGGAGCCTCCTTGAACAGCCAAGTGCGGCCTGATGGATGGGTCGAGGGCAGGAGAGGCCCACGGAGCTCGGCAGCATCAGCATTCTTGTACTTGTCAGATTAATAGACGATCACTTTGACCACTAAATGTCTGAGGAACTGGGAGAGATTAATAAAAAGACGGTCTTGTTAATCAGTTCTTTAAGACTTCGTTTCAGATGGGACCTTCTTTTCTATTCTGTTAGCTCCTAGAGAATGTAGGTAGTCTTGGGTGTTTAGAAATTATTCTGTCTTTAGTTTCTCGTTGGTGCAAGAGGAATTGCTCCCTGAACTGCTCGGCTGCCTGTCCTGAGTGGAACTAGCAGCCTGAGTTCTGAGGCTGTGAGTAGTGGCCAGGTTTACTTGGGGCATCCATCTGCCCTTCCGTTTAGGTGTCGCCGCGTAGCGGGAGCTTGCTCTGATGTGAAGACACATCAGATATGCGAACCTAGAACTAGTTTGTTACGGGGACAGTGGTTTTAGACTGTGGTGATACGATTGTGCTCAGCTCAGTGCTGGAAATGAAAAGAATCCACTCTGTGCTCCCATAAATTGGGGCCACGGAATCGCAGTTAAAGTTGATCCACAAGGAGTGGAATCTTACAGTCAACATTTACGGTTACTTTTTAAAAACTTTGCCTCAACGGAATTGCGAATACCACAAATGTCATAGTAATCTGTTTTTGCTTACTTTATTGGTCACAACCAGTCTGTATTTCAAAATATCTTGCTGGCTAAATCAGTTTTTGCACAGCAACTCCCAGGTTATAGTTTCAGTAAGATATCTCTGGTGGTTAATGCACTTGCTTCAGAAATCTGTGTGCACTCTAGTCACATGCTTTGACCTTCATAAACTATCCTATTATTGATGTGTCTACTGCAATGTGTATCATGCAGGTTACAGATTCATATTTTATGTAGATGGAAATGTTGCCCACCTTGTCCATGCCTGTGGAACTCTTGCACCCTGCCTGTTCCTTCAACCCTGTTTAAGCGCATAAATGCTCTCCAGATGTGAAGGGAGCTGACACAGTCCTGTGTCACTACTGTAACATGTCTCTTGGTGTAGACTGCAGACCATAACTCTTGATGAAGGTACACCAGATGAGTGATCCAAGGCGTCTCAGATGAGTGAACTAAGACTGTAGCCCAAATAACCCATCATTGGAGGCCCCGTCTGAGAACCCGAGAGCGCACCAGGATGCCCCGTCATAGCCAGTACAGGACCAAAAGCCAAAAAAGCTTGAGGCGAAGTCTAGTACTAGAAAAGCACGTTTTTCATGGTAGAAAACCCATCAGTAGCTAAAATCATTCAGCAGGCTGAAGGTCTAAACCGCCAGCTTATTTCACCCCTCATCCTCTCCAACTCCTTTTTCAGTCTGGCTGAGGAGAGCTTCAATGAATTATTAATGGATGTAAAACAAATGAGTCCTCTTTTCCTGGGCAGATACTAAATGACATGAGAATTGTTCTGAGATTCTGAGCGTTTTCATGCGGTCTTGTGAGAAGACCTTTAACTTTGTTCCCAGTTGAATGTATGTCTAATAAAATGGATTCCTTGTATACGCAAATTGCTGAAAGAGTTTTCTCAAAGACCTGCCTATCACCATTTTGATCTGTCTGAATAGAGCTTTATCTCTCCTAGCCATCCTAATCATGCACACACAAGCATCGTGAATTAAAAAAAATATATTTTTATTAAACAACACAACATTTCCAAGCATCGTGATTTTTGATGTAATGTAGCTTTTGCTGTTATGCAACATCTCGTCACCTTTATTTCTTCTGTAGAGTGTGTTATGGATTTCTAACAGAGGGTACAGGAGAGTGGGCTTGATGGGTGGGAGGAAAGGAGGTTGGATTGCTGTGCTCAAACCACCCTCTTCTAGTCCATTTAATTGGTCTGTAGTATAAGGTTTCCCATATAGTGGTACTCCTTGCTCTGCAGGGTGGAACTGGGGTAAAGGTTTTTTAACTTCACAAAATGTTCCGGATGACAATTAAGTCATGGGTTATCCACATGGGGTGATCTGCAGGGAATTCGCATCCTTCAGCCACATATTTAATTCATGTCCGCTAGTGCAATGGTGACTAGCTTTTCTGTAGCCCTGACAGATGGATAAACATTCTTCTGCTCTTTCAAGGACTAACATGAGGTTGATCAGATCTTCCCCCTTGCTGTTCTACGTTGCTTTTAATTCTCCTCTGTTGGTGTTTGTTCCCAGGTATGGTTCTAATAGAGTTTTTGATACCTTACTATTTTTATTGTCTCTTTCAATTGGGATATTTCTGTCCTCTTGTTACCCTGTTTCTCTTTTATAACTCTTTTGTCTTGGTGTCCCTTCTCAGGAATTGTAAGACTCTGGCCATTTTATATAAATGGTGCACAATTACAGGTTATTCCAAGTGCACCCTCAATCGGCTGCACCTGCAGCAGTCGGGGTCAGTGTGCCATAAGTTACTTAATAAGCATTGGCAATGCCAATAGGTCTGGCTTTAAAAGAATGTTGTATGGTAATGTGAAGCACTCCTGCTTAATAACTTGGGAAAAGATATGTATTTGTGTGTAAGCAAAGAACTGTAGAATATTATTGGTGTTGGTTAGAAAGTAATGTGTCAGTTACACCATTAAGCCATATCTAAAAGCCCATGTAGCTTAATGACTTCCATCTTTGCTTCTGCCAGACAGAAACAACATACATTTTCTAGTTATCTAAGACACATTAATGGCATTCCAATGACATGGGTGTACCCTTGAAAGTTCAAGCTTAGGCAGCTAGAAAAATTACCAAAATAATCCCAGCGTGTGGAGGTCAATCACTTTTCTTGTGGAAGGACACAACTTCTTCTCAATCAAAACTTGTACTCTTGGTTCCCAACATGTGGGTGGAGCCTAAGCCCCTCTCCGGTGATGCTCACATAATTGTCTGGTGACAGTTGCGCTGTCAAGCTAGACCATAGAATTGCACGGTCCGCAGAGCAGGCATGAACTTGCACCTGCTACAGAGGCAATATAGCATTGAAAGGTTGCCTATAGATTTGAAACTGCTGATCCAGCCTTTAATTCAAGGGATTTCACTGGGTGGGTTAACTCTAGGAGTCAGGGGTCTGGATTACCTGTGTGCCACTTCAGGTGTTGCACATAATCAGTGCACCTTTCAATGGCCTATTTGTCTCTACATCCACACCTGCAAGAAGGTGCAGGGACAAATGCAATCCCTAATCTGCATGTGGTTGTACACTCATGCAAATGAATGATGGCCTCCTTGAGATTTGGTAGACGTAAAAGCGTGTGATCCACATTACAAAAGGCAACCGCACTAGTGTCTACCAGCTATTCTCAAAGAACTGCACAAAACATGTGCAAAACAGATGCACCCTTGCACCACTTAGTGCAATATGGCCTTTGGTGATCTATTGCGTCACTTTCTCGGTTCCTTGTTTCACTTTGCCCCTGTTTTTCTACCTGTTATGAAACCAGCCCTTTGAACTGTTGATTAAGTATGATGAGGTATTTATGCATTTTTAGGCTTGGTCTACAGGCAGCTTTACCTGCTTAGTCTTGAAAGGCCTTTTGTGTACACTACCTTATTTACAGTGGGTTATGGGTCAGATCGTTACTCATCATTTGTCGCCTTTCTTGGCAATCTCTTTTGCTTGCTCCTTTTTCAATGACTTTCCTTCCTCTTCTTGTGTTGTCCCTCCTCTGGAGCAGTTTCATTACCATCTTGTCTGACCTGTATCCATCCACTACTTGCAGACACAGAATAACCTTTTAAGTCCCTGCTACCTATTGCTTTAGCTGTCTTTGGCTAGACCTATTTTTTAACACTTTACATACATATGGAGTGGGCTTTGCATCACCCCGTTTGTTAGTAATTGTATGCCTTGTTGTCGGCTCTTGATTTCTTGGCTTTCCTCGCTATCTTTGTTTGTCCCATCTAGGAGTATTTCTGTCTTAAATCTTTCTGCCTGGGTGAGGTGTAATCTTCCACTGCATACTTCAGGGAACTATTTTTTTTAATATATTCATCATTCCATGGATGTGCATGTTTTCTTGCTCTCATCCTCTGCTTTTTCTTGTCCGATTTTCCTTTCATGCCCATTTCCCCAATGCCCCTTGCTATCCATCCTTCCCAGTGATAGGTTTTTATATTTTATTCCCTTCTCCACACCATGCTTTGCTTTTCCCTCTCTCCTGCTGCATCATGATCCCTGTGCTGTTCCCCATTATTTGTTTCATGTATTCATTATGAGAGGGCCTGGTATCTACAACCCTATCAGGCCTCACTCTCAATTTCTTTTTGCATGTACTGATGTACACTTTCGTCTTTATTTATATATTTGCACCATTGTCACATGGCTGTGTGCCATATTAGCACAGAAAATGACTGTCCTGCCTCACGACACATGTAGAATCGTGCATCACGACGCCGGTGTGCACATTTGTGGCTATCACTGGCAATATTGGAATGGGTATTTAATGAAAACTCATGTCAACATTGCCAACCATGTATGTGCATGAGAACAGCAAAGGCATGGGGTGAAACCTATTGATCTTGCCAGTGTTTCTTTTTTATCTTTAGCACTCCATTGAAGTTTATGTATTTTCTTGCTTGCTTTCTTTCGCTTTCGTTTTGGCTCATCCGTTTCTTCTCCCACCCTTTTAAGACAAAGTAGACTCTTTTTAATTTGCATATCTCCCTTCCTGGCACCTACAGGACTCGTGTGTAGCTCCTCAATTCCTTGCCATTCAGTGCTGCTAGTTTGTGGCATTGACTTGCCCCATCCACCCTGGTTTCTCCATTACTCTCCCACACTTTTTCGCCCACCTATTTTTCCAATTTTTAATGAGGCTTAACAGTTGTAATTTTCTATCGACCTGGCGTCTCCTTTCTATAAATGCGCTTTTGTACACCTTTTTATTATTGTGTTTTTAATTCACTTCTCCAATATGGCCGTCTTTCATCTTGGAATATGAAGTAAAAAACATGAGTGGCCTCAGCGCCCGTATGAAACAGTCCCTAGGTCTAGGCGTGTCCTGCAGTACTAGCCTCCTAGCCTGCAGCCATGAGTTGTAGAAACAACCCTCAGTTGTGCGCGTGCACTCCATATCTCTTTGTGCAGTCTTTAGGGACTGTGCTTCAAGAACAAAGCTGAATGGCACACCTGCTGCAGCACAAACTCCCTGGCCTTGTCTTTTAAATGCACATGATTGTGTTGCCAAATCAACCCCAAGACCTGTAGACCGCGAATGTAGAACCAACCCCTGCTGTGTGTTCTTGAAGCTGGCTCACTCCCTTGGGCGCGAGGTTCATCACCACCACTGCATGGGCAAACCCTGAGACGCATATAATGCCCTGCTCCGGGTATCGGCATCAGAACCAACCACCTGACTTGTTGGCATGAACCTCTGCAATGGGTACATGCTGCCCGTGATTGCACATCTTCCAGAGCTACCCCTTGACATTGGCACAAGCGGCACCAGTTGCATAGACAGCACCCATATGGATATAATGCGGGTGTAGACTCCTGAGTTGTGGACGTGAGCTGCAGAACCCACCTCCACGTTTTCTAGACGTTGCTTTGGTCGGCATACCTACAGGAGATACACACACCGACCTCTGGGCATGGATTGCAGCAGAACTAACCCCCTGACCGGTGTGCATTAACTGCAGAACCAATAACTTGCCCTTTGCAGTATTTAGGTCTTGAGAGGACTGCTGTCTGCAATTGTGGATTTTCCCTTCTTCCCTCTACATCACTCATTCCTCGCCTGTTCATCTCTCCATATTAATTATTCCCCTTTCTTTCTCTCCTTCTGCTTTGTTGCTCCTTTTCGCAATTTCTATGCTTCTTTTCATTATTCCTTTTTCTCCTTTTCTCTCTCATGCTTCTTTCTTGTTGCACTCTTTTGTTTTCCTTCCCTTTTCCTGCTCCCTTTGCCTTTCTGTCATGTCTCCTTTCCCCTCTCTCTCCCATCCCCTCCAATTTCTCTCTTACCCATCTATTTTCTCCCATGTTCCCCCTGCTGCCTCACAGCTCCACCTGTGCACCAGTGCCTCCCACGCTGCTGCTGCCTCCCTGCCCGCGAGTTCATTCCTGCCATTCGCCCTGTGGTAGATTGTCTCAGTTTTTTCTGTCCCTGTAATTCTGTGATTCTGCATTTTTGTACTGTTTTTTTTTCCACTTTGTGTTTGGCCTCCTTTTCCCCCTCCCCCCCTCTTTTTCCTCTGTTCCCCTGACCGTTTCCAGCCACCCGCTCCCCTGCTGCCCTGCCCCCTCGCCGCCCTGCTCCCGCCTCCCAGCTGACCCTCCCTACCTCTCCGCCTTAAATGGCGGCCGCTGTGCAGCAGTAGGAGCGACCTCTGGCCCTGCTTGCAGGCCAGGTTGCTCCCCTGCTGCCACACAGCTCCACCTGTGCGCCAGTGCCTCCCACGCTGCCGCTGCCTCCCTGCGAGTTCGTTCCTGCAATTTGCCCTGTGGTAGAGTGACTCCGTTTTTTCTGTCCCTGTAATTCTGCATTCTTGTACTGTTTTTTTTCACTTTGTGCTATCCTCATGTTTGGCCTCATTCCCCCCCCCCCCCCTTTGCCTTTGTTCCCCTGACCGTTTCCTGCCACCCGCTCCCCTACTACCCCGCCCACTCGCCTCCCCGCCTCCCAGCTGACCCTCCCTCCCTCTCCGCCGCTGGCGTGCCGGAGGTGCCTGTCCGCGCCAGGCGCCAGAACTCCTGCACCCAGCGAACACCACAACACCAGACTCCAGTACAACGCCGGCATTCTCCTCTCACTCGACCCCAGACGAGACCACACCTGCATCCAAGCCGCCCCGAAACGCACCCAAGGTCCTTTCTACTGCCGCACCCGCAGCTTCACCTGCGACCGAGCCAACAAACCACCTAAGACCAGGCCCAACCACCTCCGCTGCATACACCTGAACACCTGCTCCGCACACAAACACGCCGTCGAGCTCTGGGACCTGCTGGACACCCTCGCCCCTGAAGTAGCCTTCCTGACCGAAACCTGGTGGAACGATACATCGCACCGGACATCGCCTAGCCATCCCAGACGGATACAAGATCACACGCAGGGATCGTGCCAACGGAATCGGAGGAGGAATAGCCATTGTCACAAGTCCACCTTCAAGGTCTCCACCCACGCGGACGACACTCAACATCTCCGAGCACCTGCACTTCCAGATCCGCACCGACCCCAACACCAACCTCAGAGGAACGCTCATCTGCAGATCCCCTGGACTCCGGCTCAGTTCAGCGACTCAATCGCCGACCTCACCAGCACCCCAACACTCGCCTCCACGAACTACATCCTCCTCGGGGACCTGAACTTCCACCTCGAACGACACCAACTTCACCACCTTGATCGACAACCTCGGACTCAGACATCTCGTCACCACACCCACCCACGCAGCCGGCCACACGCTGGACCCCATCTTCTCCACAGGCACCCACGTCACCTTCAACCACACCATCGAACTCCACTGGACCGACCACCGGTGCACCGACTACCACTGCATCCATTTCACCTTCAAGAAACCAACCACGCACCAATACACCCAACAGCACCCCCACTGCTGCTGAAGCAAAGTCACCGAAGACAAGCTGATCACCACCCTCGCCCAGAACCCACCCACCGACTCCACCAACCCAGACGCCGCATCCCGCAACCTCAGACAGTGAATCGACGACTGGGCCAACATCCTCGCCCTGTTCAAGAACCCCCCCCCCCCCAACTACCTGGCCAGCAAGAGAGCCACCTGGTTCACCGTCTAGCACAAACCTCCAAACACGCATGCCGGAAAATGGGGAAGATATCGCTCCGCGAACAACGGACAACCACACAGCCCACAAGGAAGCCACCAGCAGACATCACCATCTCATCCGATTAGCCAAAAGATCCTCCTTCCAAGGCCGCCTAGTTAACAATGCACACAACAGCAAAGAGCTCTCTAGCATCGTAAAGGAACTCTCCATACCCAGCCCCAATGCCAACGACATCCCGCCCGCACAAGAACTGTGCGACTCACTAGACATCTTCTTCCACTACAAGATCGCTGACATCCACAACAGCTTCAACATCACGACCGCCCGACTACGCCAGACTCCACTTCCCCTATGATCACCACCAGCGCCAACCACCTGACCTCCTGGTCCAACGTCAACGACGACGAGACACGCAAGGTCATGAACTCCATCCACTCAGGATCTCCGTCAGACCCATGACCACACCACGTATTCAACGAAGCAGACGCAGCCATCGCACCACAACAACGGAAAGTCATCAACATCTCCTTCGAAACCGCAACATTCCCGGAAAGCTGGAAGCACGCCGAAATAAACACCCTCCTCAAGAAGCCCAAGGCGGACCCCAAGGATCTCAAGAATTTCCAGCCCATCTCCCTGCTCCCATTCCCGGCGAAGGTCATTGCGAAAATCGTCAACATACAATTTGTCCACCACCTGGAAGACAACAACATTTTGGATCCATCCCAGTCTGGATTCAGATGAAACCACAGCACCGAGACATCCCTCATCGCTGCCACAGACTATATCCGGCTCCAACTAGACCATGGCGAAACATGAGCCCTCATCCTCCTGGACCTGTCGGTTGCCTTCAACACGGTCTGCCATCGCACCCTAAGAACACGCCTCCTAGAAGCCGGAATCCAAGAAAAGGCCCTTGGCTGGACCAGGTCCTTCCTTTCCGGCAGAACCCAGAGCGTCTGCATCCCACCCTTCCGATCCAAAGCCTCCGCCATTATCTGCGGCGTCCCCCAGGGCTCATCCATCAGCCGATGCTGTTCAACGTCTACATGGCCCCCCTCGCACAAGTGGCCCGCCATCCCAACCTCAACATCATCTCCTACGCCGATGAAACCCAGCTCATCCTCTCCCTCACCAAGGACCCACACACCGCCAAAACCAACCTCCACGAAGGAATGAAGGCCGTCGCAGACTGGATGAGGAACAGCCGTCTGAAGCTGAACTCCGACCAATCGAAGGTTCTCATCCTCGGATCCACCCCCTCAGCCTGGGACGACTCCTGGTGGCCTACCACACTGGGAACAGCACCGACACCCACCGACCATGCACGTGACCTTGGATTCATCCTTGACTCCTCCCTCTCTGTCTAAACAGGTCAACGCCATCTCCTCCTGCTACAACACCCTCCTCATGCTCCGCAGGATCTACAAGTGGATACCGACCGAAACAAGAAGAACAGTGACACAGGCCCTTGTCAGCAGCAGACTGGACTACGGCAACGCACTCTACGCAGGAATCCCAGCCAAACACCTACGACAACTACAACGCATCCAAAACGCCTCCGCCCGATTAATTGTCAATACCCCCCGCTGCAGCCACATCACCCCCCCCCTCCTGAGAGACCTACACTGGCTCCCCATAGACAAGAGGATCAACTTCAAGCTCCTCAACCACGCACACCAACAGCGGACCAGCCTACCTGAACAGCAGACTGAACCTCCACACCCCCACCCGCCAGCCTCACCCTCGCTGCCGTCCCCCGCATCCAACAAACGACCTCCGGCAGCAGACCCTTCTCCTACCTCGCCGCCAAGACTTGGAACACCCTCCTTACCCACCTACGGCAGACCCAAGACCTACTCGCCTTCAGAAGACTCCTCAAGACCTGGCTCTTCGAACAGTAGTGGCACCCATCCTCCCCCTCTCCCTCCCCTCCTCCTCAGGGCCTTGAGACCGTAACAGGTAAGTAGCTCACTTTACAAGTACTATGATTGATTAATTGTACTCCTCCATTCCAACAAAATGCCATGTTAAATTTCCTGTTCAGTTTTTCCCGTACGTTTTTGAACGTGTAAAACACCAGTGACTTTCCATGCCCCCAGACTCGCGCCTGCACTTTCTTTGCCACAGCCCCTGCACAGTGACCCTCTGTAGTCCGCCAGGGTGAGGTGCGTGCCCAGGTGACACTGCCTTCCTCGGTTTTGCATTCTTTTCCTCCCCTCTGATAGAGGCCCGCGCTTGGCCCGGTTTCAGAGCGCCAATGATTGTTGCTGTTGGGGCTTTTCCCAGCTGCCTTGGGCTCCGGTGTCTGGGTCTCTCCGTCTGTTCCCAGGTTTCTTGCTCTGTGCACAATTCTAGTACTGTTCTGAGTGGAACTCCTCGGTGCCTTCATCTGGGTCTTTCTTTTAAGTTTAGCTTCGTGTTTTGAAACTTGCTGAATTTCCTGCTTCGGTGCTGGTTTTGGACACGATCAGCTGGGAACTGAAGAGTTGTACTTTTCCACTCATGGCCTACCCGGGCCGGTGAGTCCTACGTGGCCTCCCATTAGGCGCTCCTGTAGGTTCGCAGCTGCTTCTGTGATAGACAGGCATGCTCTGGTTCAGATCATTCTTTGCATGGGTGCACTCCACCGTTAGACATGTATTGTGCATGCATGTGCAGTCCTGAGCCATCCATCCCAAAAGCGATCGGACCACCACTCCCTCGTGCTCATCCCATACGTCCGGTCCACTGTCTGCCACACCCTTCTCGTACCCACCTCAATCTAGGACAGGGTTCTGCATAGTTGGTCCTACAGGGCCGGGTTCATGCCAGTTTTTTACGATAACTACATTTATCTAAATGGGGATATGTGAAAATGTGGCATGGATCCAGCCCTCCAGGACCGACGTTGGAGAACCCTGATCTAGAACTCAAGTGGAGAAGCTGTGTATCCCTGGGCCACCAGGGATCTACCTAGATCTAGAATTAATTCTCTGGGCTTCTAGAATTCACAGTCTGAGCCAATACGGCCCTACGTCACACTCACTCTGGAAATCCCACTCTTGCTAAATACAGATCTATCACTAGAATTCACTACAGATAACAGTACTGGTCTCTTCGGCTCTTCTATTCGCTCTCTGGGCCAGTGCAGATGTCTAGCTCTAAAGTGCAGTTTCTTTGGTTAGAAGGCTGTTATTCCTGCTTTTCACCCTGAGGCTGCTGAAACCATATACATTTCTGGTGCCTGTAGAGGTCTTGCACCTCTCTGTACAGCACTTTAGTCTTTGCCCTAAAATGTGGTCTTTCCTGCTTTTAGATAGGTCAGGCTACAATATTTTCCTTTGAACTCGTGCACCTCCTGTGTTTTCATGTAATTGGACGTTAAACTCATTCCTTAGTCCCATCACATGCCACCAAGCCATCAGGCGAAGAGGTTCTGTCTGTAGGGAAGAGGTTGTTTCTGGTAGGGGGGGACTTGGAATGCCCCCTTCTTCAATTTTCCAGATGTTCCACTCGTAATTATGTGGCACAAAGCACCCTTCATGCTGTCACCTGATTACTGTCATTGATCCGTGCTTTGTGTATAATTGAGGGGGCTGCCTCTTAAATAGTGCTCCGTGCACGCCCCTTTTATCAGCCTTTGTGTGCCTCCGTTATAAGCGCAGTGACGGCCCCTCGCGACTCCCGTTCCCGCTTCCCTCTTGTGCTCCCCTAAAATGGCAGCTAATTGCAGGCGCCTCCTCTATTCTTCTCTCCGCAGCAGCGTCCTCGAGTCTGAAGAGCTCTAGTACAATTAGCCACGTGCCTGTCTCTGTGTGACAGCTTAATGCGTCCCCTGCCATCTACGCCACTTCCCGGGCTTCTCTATAAATATCTGTCTCGCCCCCTCGTTCTCCGCGTGTCTCGCCCCGAAAATGGCGACACATTAAGCATGTACTACAATGACTACTGCAGTATCCACATTGTTTTCTTCTTTTCTCTTACCTGAAGGGGTTTGCGACAGCGACTGCTTGATGTACAGTTGCCAGATTATTATTTTTTTTTTTGCCTGAAAAATTCACTATCGGGCACATTTGCTCTAAATAAATTTTAATCAATCATTTTTCAGAATGTTGCTGACCCATTGCTACTGTAATCTCTACTGTGTTCTTTTCTACTGTATCCGACGTTGCTTTGGGTAACAAGCGAACCCGCTTCAAGGCGCCTATGAACAATTTAAATTGGCTGTACAGGTGTCTACATATTAACTGCTATAATCCCACTCAGCTTGATGATCTAGCTGCTGTGCTATGACGTTCAGACTTTGCCATGCCTGTAGTTGCCATGGCTGCAGCCTCTCCATTGAATGTGATGGGTGCCACTAGAGCTGGGCCACAGGGCAGGAACCTGGCGGGCCTTTGTCCTCCATTTGAAGCCTCTAAAGGCTGTGGTTTGGAGGTAGGGTGGGGGTCAAAATAATTTAATCGATGGGGGAGTGTAATTTATTGCTGGGTAGATCAAGCAGCGGGCAGAAAGCACCGTGTTTGAGCAGTGTTTCAATCCTGAGCACAGCTTAAATCCAGATGGCTTTTCAGATCAGATGTTTTTTCACGGAATTGTGATCACCACAGGCAAGACTGGCTTGTGTGAAACCTTGAAAAATAAACCTTCACCTATGGATCCCTCCTTCACAATATTAATGAGTTCCTTGCTCCTGAGCAAAAGCATGTTGAGTGTTGTTCTCAATGTGCAATACTGATGGCAGGAAACTACAAGCACAACAAAAGCACAGTTTTAGAGAATCAAGTTGGAAATATTTTCTGGGAAGCTTTTTTAAAAATTGAAATTAAAAGAAAAATCCTAGTTTAAAGCGTCTTTGTTAAAAAGATTGGCTTAGGTTTTGCTGAGGGGTCTCATCTGCACTCTGTTTTGATCTTGATGCTAGCTCGGTTTGTTGTGTTTGCCGCTAGATTGCTTCATTGATCTCGCGGTTTTCTCCTTTGACCTTGCATTAGTCTTGCTCTCTCCCTAGTCCGTGTACGTCTCTTTGTGACCTTCTGCCGGTTTGCCCAGTTTGTCTTATTGTTGGCTCTTTTCCTCGGTCTTGCTCCTGGCTCTCTCCCTTGAGCTTATTCTGGCTCACTTCTTTCACCTTGCAGCTGGCGCAGTCAAGGCTTTGCAAGCGGTTCTCTCCCTTGGCATTGCTGCCGGCTCTATCTGCTGAACTTCATACTGGCGGTCTTTTTCCACGCTGTTGGCTCTCTGTCAGCCTTGGTGCTGGCTCTGTTTTGTCGACACTCTCCCTTGGCCTTGCTGATGGCTTTGTCTCTTGACTTGCAGCTTTCACTCTTCCTTGACCTCACTTCTGGCTCTCTTACTTGACCTTGAAGCCAGCTGTCTCTCTTGATCTCCTTACAGTCTTTCTCCCTTGGTTTGCTGCCAGCTGTTTCTTTAGCCCTTCTGCTGTCTCTTCAGATTGATTTTGCCACAGACTACCTACGGACCCAGCTGGAGTCTTGCTTTCTTGACATTGCTGTGGACCGTCTCCAGTGCGTTGCTGCTTCTGCCTTGGAGTCCAGCTCTTGTTCCTGGTTTTTCAGCACATCTTCAAGCAGAATGTAGCACGTGAGCTTGGCTACGACTGGCCAAAGTGAAACTGATGTGCAGTTTAAAGGAATGGATAATTCTGATAAAATTGCCTGAACATATAGTTGTAGATCAGTCTTCGCAGTCTGAGGTTCTGCTTTGAGTGCCATTTTGAGCAGATCGGATTCAGCATTGTCAAATCTGGCCCAAGTGGTACTCATCGTATTACGTTTAAGTGATGTTGTAAGCGTTTGCTGAGAAGTAATGCAAGCAAGCAAAATGCCATACTAATTCCCTGTCTGGGTAGTAAAAAGAAACCATAATTGGTTTTCATTGTATGTCTTCGACCCCTAACCCCGGGATCACTGCACCAATGATAGCTACTCTCCTGCCAATTTCACATCTTGGGTGAAAAGTGGCCTAGCCCCTGTGAGGCAGCTAGGGCTCCAGCATGCACTACAAAATAGCGGTATTCCTCTTAAAGCATTTTTTATACTTTTCCATTAATCTGAATACAGAGTGCAATACCCGCATACATTCATTCTATTAATTTCACATCTCGAGCATAAGTGATTCGTAAGTGCGCTCCACGAGTTCTTAGTTGATCAGTTTTGCGTACATCTCGTTTTGGGGTCAGGAACCTGCTTCATGAGCCCTGTAGTAGTGAGTCAGTGTGGCTATCTGATCTGTCTGTTGTCTGTGGTGATGATAAATCTGGTCCCAGAATATACTGGTTTGTGCTAGAGTACAAGATTTGTGGTTTTGATGTCTTAACAGAGCTAGGTGGGAGTCACCAGCGCTTAGAATTGAGATAGGAAATTGTGCGTTGTGGTGCAGTGGCACTGGACAGAGGTGCCATGTCCAACCTAAAGAGGCCTGGGTACGTTGGCACTGCATTTCGTTATCCGTGTCTCACATTGGCAGGCCTCATGCTTAACCGTGCTCTCTTGTTGGCGGTGCTCTCTTGTTGGCGGTGCTTACCCATTGGCTGTGCATGCTCTCCCATTGGCATTGCGTGCTGTCCCATTGCATTGCTCTACTGCTGGCCTGCCTCACTCATTTCTCTCTTTCAGATCTCCCCTTTGGCCTGACTATTCCTGTTCGTAGTATGGTCTATTGATACAACATGGCCATTTGCATAATTCCACCACTGCTGCAGTGCCCTCAAACTGGACTGGCATGGTGAGCAAAAAAACGATTGATTTAGGCCCAGATCTTTGTACTGGGGTGAATGTATGACCTTGTTCTGCATTCTGTCCATTAACTGTTGTTTTTGCATTTGTCACCCCGAGTGGGGCGGGTATGCTCAGAAGTGAGTCACGTGTGCTCTCCATGCCACTGGAATCAAGCTATCCCGCTGATTAGGGCTGAAAGCCCGAAACTGCTATTAGGATGCTTGTTTCCAGTCCAGGGAGGACCTGACTTGGCAGTTCGGGCTGGACAGTTCCCATGGGGCACAGGGTCAAGACTGAGTTGCATATGACTGGGTTCAGACTGGAATGGCATGGTGAGCAAAAGAAACGATGGATTTAGGCCAAGACCTCTGTACTGGGGTGAATGTATAACATTGTTCTGCATTCTGTCCATCGACTGTTGTTTTTGCAATTCCCTCTTCGGCAGTTCTTCAAACTGGCTCGGTTTTCTTGACCATGATCTCTTTTGGCATCTACGTGCACATGATGACCTGACCTCCGTCACCAGTATTTATGAAATAACCCTTCAAGCACCCCTTGATTGCAAGAGAGCTGGAACCCGTGCCTGTACCTTGTCTTGAAGAGAATGGTGTTGTATTCCGTAGGGTGGTTAGAAGCCCCTCATTCAAGGTCTCCAAATGGTGGTCCTTTGCACATACATGCCATAGCAGGCATTCATCTTGTGTGCTTGGGTTTTGTTCTGCCTTTGGTTTTTTTGTGGTTGTTTTCAGTGGTTTTTTATACCCGGGGGTCTTCTTGGTTGTCTCTCTTGCAGGCACCAGGTGGACTTGGAAGTCCACCATGAATGAATGTATACATAAACACCCTCACATGCTTGTTTGTAACTAGGATCCCCAGTTGATGTTATATCTCTAACTACTGTATGATTTAATCATATCAAAACACCAGCGGTGCCTTGTATTCACCAATATAAAATAAATGAGCTTCCATCTTCACTCCCGCCCGCCACAACCGAGATATTGGATGCTGTAGTCTCTGCTTTTTATTCCAGGGCTGGATTATCACGTGTTCGAAGATGCAGCCTGGCACCGTATTCTGCGTCTCTGCAGAGGATCAAATCAATATCTCTGTGTTTTCCTCGGGTTTCCTAGCAACTGTCTTGCTATCAGACGGCGGGAGAGAACCACGTGCTTGCAATGCACAATGTCCTCGTTTTCGGTGCATTTTGCGGCTTGTGAGGTCCCTGATGGTCAAATGCAACTGTTTGCAGTTTTCAAAGGATCAATCTGTCTTTGTTCCTTTTAATGTACATGCTGCGAAGAACACTGCATCACACCAGGAATGAGTCTGTCCAATGATGCAGAGAGATTGTCGGCAATGTTGCTGCCATTTTCTTGCCTACTGCCTGCCCAGCCACTAGACTTCGTTCCCCACCCCCTCTTTGCTGACACACCGACAAAATATATATATATATATATATATATATATATATATATATATATATATATATATAATTATTTTTTTTTGCAGTCTGTTGTTCGTTTTTTGTCCATGCTGTTTAATATATTTCTACTCTATCACTGAAGACCTGCTCCATTTTCCTCGACCGCTTTCTCAACAGGGATTTTTTTACGGCCATTAGCTCACCGCCTCTGCTATAAACATTTGCTCACCATCTCTACTGTAAACATTAGCTCACCTTCTAAATGTTGCTCTTATCACGGTGTCTCACTTCTCCTTTTATTGCAACGAACTATGGTGATTTCTCATCGATGTGCGGGAAGACAATAGCAATATTTTCCACTGTAATCAGACATCCTCCATATCATGGGACCAGTGTCTACATTTTTTTCCCATATAGTTCATAGCTGACATGAACCAGACGCCAGTCTGGAGTGGGGCCATTTTATGAAAATAACTCGCATTTCTTCTACAAAATTGTCATATTGTTCAAAGAACAACTCTTTGACTACAGTAGCCCCTTTCTGAGGGATTAATGGTATCACTTTTGTAAGTTTCCTTCCTCGCTCATAATTGAAGTCTTTTTGCCTTCACATCTGCCTTTTCTTTTGTTTGGGCGTTGATATTCTACATTGTATATATGTATCGAACCGTAGAGGCATGTTTTGCAATGAAAACTAACAGCTATGGTCTGAACTCCAAAACTGTGAAATAGGCTGTTTTCCATCCCTGATGCTTGTGTAGGTTTGTGCAGCTGTTGGCTTATTTCACTTCTATGTTAATTGCCGGAATTTGACTGCGGAAGGAGGTGTAGCCATTCATTATCTCCTGATTGGCTTATTTGCCTTTTAATCCGTGTCAGTGCAGAGCACAGAGCGCTGGTCCTGTTCAGTGTCAATGCAATAGTAGTTAGCCATCAGCAGTGGATCTGTGGGCTGCTGGCTGTCAAGAAGAGCATAATCTCTCTTGCCCCATGCTGGACAAGTAGTCACTTGTGTTTTAGGGATAAAGCCTTTTTTATGTTGAGGTCTTCCAAAATCCTTTCCTTTCCCCTGTTTAAAAAATATGTCTCCTATAACTGGACTTTGCCCAATTACTACTCTTGAGAGATGCATACCTGCAACATTAAATTAGGCCTGTAGTAGAGGCCCAATTTGTGTACATAAGTCTTTCACTTGTAAATTTGTTTCAGCTTCTATGCCATTTGCAGTTATTTTGTGAGTGGAAGCCTGAACCCAGAGAGTTGGAATATCTCTACTGGAAATATATCTTTTTTGTAAAATATATTTTTGGAGTTTCCACTTCAATTCTCCTTAATTAGCAACCTTTGTCAACAGAATAACATATTCTGTGTAAAAGTAACCAATATGCAAAACTGTCAGTTCTCTGTCCCTATCTGACCACGCAACAACACAAGAGCTCAGGTATTCCCCAGAGCACCATAACATCTGAATTGTAAATATTGCAGTTCACTGAACCCTTAATCAAAACATTGATTCTCTTTTTGCTGCCTCTTCAAATGTACAATTTTCGGCCATTGATAGACCTGAAAAAACGTATGTATACTTTTAAGTAGACACTTACTTTGTATCCTGATCGAGCAAAACTCTTTGAAGGACCTAAACTGTGAACTTCAGCGTTCCAAAACACAGGCTAGCGTTGACTCCATCCAAGTAGTAGGTGGCACACATCTTTGTTTTGTTACAGCAAATGCTTGAAGGGATACTTTAGGAACTGTAGTGACTAAAAACCTCAACCATCCATTCACTAGAGAAAATCATTGTATCTGCTCCAGTCGGCTAGTTCTGAGATATATATGTGTGTGTATATATGTGTATATGTATGTATGTATATGTGTATATATATATATATATATATATATATATATATATATATATATATATATATATATATAGTGTGTGTGTGTATTTTTTTTAAAGCGGTCCTATAGCTGGACATCCGTCTCTATTGATGGTGAAGATAACTTTCTGTTGCGTTGTGCCTGGTACGCTCTTTCACTCCTCCTCACGTAGGTTAAATTTCGAGGTCTAAAACACAGCTACCAGTGGAGAGCCACATAAATTGAAGTGCTGACTCACCAGTGAATGCCTCTTACCTGCAATACTCTGAGAGTTGGGAAAACAAAGTATTTATTCCAAAACAAGTATGTGCTCCCTAGAAACAACATAATCTGGATATCCTGTCCACAACACATACTTTATTTTTCAACAATTTTCCAAAAGTTTCCTTAAAGTTATTTTCATGTTTCTTTGGCACACCTGTCTGGGTGCTAGTCCTCTTACTGTTCCAGCTTTTTGTGCTGCTCTTTACAGTTGGTTGACTCTGGAATGTTAACTTTGGGGGTAGTTCTAGATCTAAGGAGACAAGAAATAACACATTTAATTGTTTTTGCTAAGACTTGGCTGGGCTACTGGTAACATGCTCATGACGCTTTGGGGTGGGTTCTAGTCCTATATCTGTGTCTCATGGGGCATGGAAGTTAAAGCTACTCCTTTCTCTGGCAAAAACCTGTAGTTAACTAGTGTAAAATCCTTGGGTCTATTTTAAACAGAAAGACGATATAGATTGGTGAAGAACTATGCAAAAGCCACAAACTACAACACAAAGACCCAACTCTGAGGGATTTCGTCCTAAAAAGACAATTTCACAGTCACCAAAGGTGACATGCTTCATCATATTTGGTGAGTGAGGAATTTCATCCTAAAAGGGAACTTCCCACAGTTTGATCTGTGTGTTATAGTTTGTGGCTTTTGCATAGTTATTCAGCAATCTATATCTTTTTTTTGTTTAAAATAGACCCAAGGATTTTACACTGGTTTGTGTTTGATACTGTTGGGGATCTCATCCTTTGTAGGTCTTTAAAAATTTCCCTAGTACCCTCCGGCTTTAAACTTGTTGTTGTGTTAGGAAAACCTGTTGTTCCATGTGGTAATCTTTTTATTTTCATGGTTGTCTTGGTTTTGACAATGTAGTTGTCAAGCAAACGTTTTGCTGACAATGTCCTTAGGTGACATTGGGTCCACCCCTTTCTTGTACCAACCTCTGAACAATGGCTTGAGACTTGTCAATCTCATTTTAGGTCAGTTCAGTGGAGTATTCATCTGTCACCTAATGCTATTGGCTGCATCCTTTCGCCCCTTCTTGAGTGTTTTAATTAAACTGCATGAGGAACACCTTTACAACTATATTCCTCTGGGCTCTCCTGGCTGCAGCTGATGTATTTTTACACTGTCAGTGGCAGCTGCCTCTGAGCGGTTTGTTAAGGCGCAGAAAAAAATATTAAACGTACCTGCTCCGGTGCCACCAACTCTCCTCTGTTGGCTGGCTGCACTCTCCCAGCCAATCACGATGCTGCCTGAGCAGTGCCGTGATTGGTCTGAGCTGCCTGTTTGCCCACTCAGGCAGTGCCTGGGGAGGCTGGGCATGTTCTCCACAGGGCTGTGCAACACAGCCCAATGGAGAACATGCTGAGTGCGCATGATGGTATGGCCGGCCTTAGAGGGCCGGTGAAGCCATCATGCGCAAGTAGGGATGGAGTGCAAACCACTCCTGCACCCTCTGAGGCGAGCCAGCACCGCCCGACCTGGCTGGAGTCAAGAAAAATAAAAAGATTATAACTTCTTGTTATCATTTTCATGTTTTTTTCCACTGCAAAAAGAGCAGTGGGGCGACACTCGTTCGCCTTATTGGAGGAGCCCCCACTGCCTGCATGCTTTGGCCCTTTAAAACCAGACTTCTTGGTTGTGCCAATGCTTGTTGTTTATGTAAATGTGTTGAGAATGCTGGCTAGCGTCCTACTTCTCTGGCACACATATGTGGGTCCTTTTACTATCCTTCGCATTTCCATCGTTCAGATCAGACCAGGGCAGTGGCTATGGCTTCTTCTTTCCCAAGCCAGAAAACTTTCTTGAAAATGGAACGTTCACCTTTTGGGCAGATTGACAGTTTCCGGGTATCAGTGTGGAAGTGGGCATAGCTGCTGTCAACGTCCAGCTGCAGCCCCTCAGAGCACTGATGAGCGTGACGTGCCGCTACCCCCGAGGCCTACCTTGGCAACATGTGACGCTCATTCATTGGTGCTAGCTTCCGCTTCCGCCGAGGTAGGCGTCACCGATGGCGCGATGTCCTAGTTTGCATCTTTTCATACTTATGTTGCTAAAACACAACAATATTTGCATCACAGGTGAACAGAAGGCTGATAACGCCATGCTTGCGTGTACTTTCATGGCCGTTGCCATTCAAGAGACAGGCACTTGTGTGAAGGAAGGATTATTGGCGCCAGCAGGTGCAACAAGGCCGGTTTCTTCGTAACACACCTGCCACTGCCTCATAGTATCTCTCCAGCTAGTAAACAACACGGGCAGTGATACTGGAATAGTTTATTTCCTTGGAATCTGGATCAAGGCCACAATTTGAAAATATGTGGTTGGGTAAATGCAACTACGGCAAACAGAAGACGATTCTCACCAAATAAAACTAGGAAAGTGACAGCCTAAATGAAAAAAAAAGACTCAGTAGCCGGAGGGCTGAAGACGTTTTATAACAAATGACAGTTCTTAGGTTGCCAAAACCCTGGAGGCGGGCCAGTGGGAGTCGATGCCAGAAACCTGTCGTGCAAGTATTTTCCTGCACGAAACCCACAAAAAAAGAGGTCACGGTGTGCACGGCTATGCACACAAGTTCAGGAAGTAAACTAATTTGACACTTTATTTTTTTGTGCAACAGGTGCCAGTTTTTTGTGGGGAAGGGAACGGGTGGGGGGGGGGGGGGGGGCGGGGGAGGGGCTTGCCCCCTTTGGGGTGGTTGTACATGTGACGGCCCGGGTGTGTCTCTGTGCGTCGTGTGTCTTAGATGAAATCGCTCTTCTGTGCTTTAATTGATTAAACTGGGAAAGCCAGGCCAGGGTCCCTGCGCGCTGATCAATCCTTTTATGGGAGCGGAAAATGCGTTGTTCGCAGCCCTCTCGTGAGGATAAAACACGCCGCGCTGACGTGTTTAAATACAAGCCCGAGAGCGGAGACCCATCGCGTCCTCTGCAGACACGAATGCCGAGGGAGGGATACATTTAAAAATCGCTTTAGCCGCCCTGTAATGGCTTGCTTTCAAAGCCGACTATTGGAGGATAAAAGGGGCTGCCTTTTCGATTTATGAGCCCGCTGGGAGCACGGCGAGGAGAGCGCATTGCCGCGGAGGCGGGGCTGGTCTTGTAAATGGGCCCTGCCTTCCACGGCCAGGCAGGTTCAAAGCCAAGGCCAGGGCGGGAGGGCGCCCCGTGGCCTGTGCCTGCAGACAGCACAGGTGGCCCCTTGAACATGCAGCAGGATGAACCCACAGGCCAGGCAGCGTTCCCAGGAGCATACCTAGGGAAGGTATTTATACACACGGATCTGCTCGGTCCAGAGCATCGAACAGTGGCTGGAGGCACAGGGAGGGGCGTCCCTTCTCCTAGGGAACAGGAACTGAGGAGACGGGGACCTGCCCCATACAGCAAAGTTCCCATCTAGAGCCCATCCCGGTAGGCCTTGGACCCCGTCTGCCATCTGAAGCTGCTACAGGTGCTTACTTAAACTACGCCTGTAGCAGACGAGCAGCCCATGGCTGCAATGACGCTGCCTTTGTGTAGTTATTGTGTGCATGGGAAGTGTGCACCGCTGCTGCTACTACTGCACGGGCGGACACTTTTCTTTGCTTTGTGAGGTGAAGCTGCACTTCTGCCTGCTCTAGCGTGTGTGTTGCACCGATGCCTGCATTATATTGTGTGCTTGTGCGAATAAGAAAAATAAGCATATATTACAGTTGCACCTGTACTGTGTAAATGTGTGAGAGAGAGCTTGCTCTTAAGCCCGCCCTGTACCTGTTGCTGTGTCTTCTTGAAGCGTGGGAAAACCGCAGCACTATTCAAAATGCAAAATAAATAGCAACGCCAATGTTTACTTTACCTTTACAAAGCATCTTGAAGGGTGTAACTAACTTTATGTATTCAAAACGACATTAAAAAGGAAGTCCTGTTACCAAGCTCCTCTTATCCTGGAGAGAGCCCGCTGTGCAAGTAGCTCACTGCAGGCAAGAGGCCTCAGAAGCCAAGTGCTCACCGACGTCTGCTGGGATCAGTGGGTCTTGCATCTGAATGCTTGCACGGACAATTTAGGCGTTCATCCTTCCCAGGTCAGTAAACTGAGGATCAATAAGTGGGTACATGTAAAATGTATTTATTATGCTTAAAAATAGGGGAACTCTGCCGGTAAGTACTATTAAGAGCAAGTGATTGGTGGTCATGATGTGCATGTTGTTACCAATATTACTGCGCTCTAGATTGTGTTATTAATGGAGTGTAAGTATGTACTCTGTTCCACCTTAAATCGGTTTCCAAGGCCTTTCAACGAGGGCCCTAATAAAGACTTCTGATGCAGGACAAAAAAAGTAAATGTGGGCATAAGTATGAGGGCTTCGCCTGGTGTGCGGCAGAGTGTGGTGCTTGAATGCCCACTGGCCCTGGTGACCCCCTGCGCCTCGATCCACAAAGCTTTGGCGTCCAGGCACTTGAGCACCAAACCCTGGTTGGTCCTAGATATGGTACTACGCCTGGCTCTTCAGCTGAGAATGAAGGCTCCAGTAAATGAGAACAGGCTCTGGAAGGGGTGGGTCTCTGTTTAGGGCACTTAATTGGACACAGAAGGGACCATTCTGCGATCTGTAGGGAGCCCGTTTCAGCTCATGCTAGAATAATTTCCGAATGGGATTACGGAACATTCCACTGCATTGCATTCAGGTTCCAGGTAAGGCCAAGAGAGCAAACGTGCTCTGCTGAGGCCAGGGATTCAAAGGGCGTGCAGACTGAGATCCCTCTGCCGCCAGACTGGATTACTCCCAGAGAGACCAAGCATGGCCAGACTACTCTAAGGGGAGGCGGAAAGACCAGTAGGGCAGGGGAAGAGTCGGGCTCACCAAGTGTGAAACTACCATGTTCATAGGCATGGGATGATTTTTCTTGAACTATGGGATGGCCCTCATTAAGTGTGACTATCCCTCGTCCCAATTAGTTAAATGAACTTACCCTGCAATGAGATGCGCATTTCTCTTGGAACAAAGTGAACTTTCCTTGAAGTATCCAGTGCCCATGACTGCTACAGATATGGGATGCCGAAGCCTCCAGGTATGAGGGTGGAGAGGTGTGGTGCAGTGGTCAGGGCAGATGACATTGGGGCACAGGTTCGATCCCCGGCGGCAGCTCAGCACCGCACCATGTGACTATGGGCAATAGCTCACTTAATTTCCACGACCTCCCGCGCCTTGAGACCCGTAAGGGTGAGTAATTCGTGCTTTACAAATACGGATTTACATTTTATACATTTATAGTTCCTTTTCTTGGATTACAAAACGCCAACGTCCTGATGTAGGAGACTTCTTTCTCCAGAAGTAGATGGCTTTGTCAAGATGATCTTATCCTGGAATAGACTAGGATTTGTCCTAACATAACGGAAGGACTTGTCCTAGAGTTTTAGAAGGGGTTCTGTATTTAGATGGGGCAGTAATTTATAATTTAGCTGAAGGTGTAAGGTTGACTTGGTCCTCAATGTAGCTGATGCTTCAGGCATTCTGCATAAGGCTTCAGACAGTCCAATCAGCTTCCAGTACCTGGAGGTGTCTAAACACGACACTGCACCTCGAACCCTGGTGCCGTGGGGTGGCTACTTACCTACAACAGAAGGATCACTGCACTGCCTAGCACAAAACACTGGAAAGGACACTTAGGAAAACTGAGTTTACACTCCCGCTCGGATTGTTTTGAGTCTTGCTGCTTCTCTGCGTGGTAGGCCCATGTGCGACCTAAATGTGGAGTTGCCCCTTGTCTCTTCTTTTCCTGAGTATTCAAGCACAGTGATGAGTCCCAGTAAGTTTCATGGACATGTTAGGTTTAATCTGTTGTAGTTCTACCACTTCCCGCCTTTTTGCCATCTAATGGTATTAATAGTGTGTTAAAAAGATCCCTGTCCTGTCTGTGTCAGGCTTTGTTCCTGATGAGATGGCCCTAATTTGGACCGCCGTCATTGAAGGGTCATGTCTAGCCCTGCGGGTGAGTCGGGCTTTGCTTCTACCACTCCGCTGCTTTGCACCATTGACCATTCTCCAGCGTTAGAAGGAAAATGACCCTAAACAAAGGCCGTTTTGGGTTTGATTGGCAGACCTGAAAACGGGTCATTCCACGTGAGTGGCCAAATCATGGTCTCCTTCTCGCTGGAACAGTGAGGGGTGGGCCATGCCGATGCCTCGAGCCCTTGGTGCTCAGCCCACGTGAGGAGGTGGCATTAAAAGCCTTGTGTGATCGATGCACTTACTGCATTGCTGACCCAAGCCGAACCCTTCGAACTCGTTTCACATAGAATCGTCGCTGGCAGAGACCAGATCGATCCTTGGGCGCATCAGAGTGGAAGGCTCATAACGCAGCGCCAACTGGAATCGGCCATGTAGGCTTTCGACTCTGGGATTGCTAAGGACAGGAACTTTTCCGATTTAAACATTAGCCTAAATCGCCTCTTTCAGCCTTGAGCTGTTTTCTGGAAACCCCACAAAATGAAACATAATCACACTTCTTTAAAAATTCCGCTTCAAATATGCCGGGTAGTGGAATCTTTTGCGCTTTTCAGTTTCTTCAGAGTCCCTGCCTTTCTGCCACAAATGTCAGGTGGAAGCATTGTGACAGAGACTGATGAAAACACACTTATTGATAAATATGTACAAATCGTGGACGGCTCATCGCGTGCCTTGAAACGCTCCAGATCTCTTTTTGAATTGACCATTCGTTGGTTTGTTCACGTCCTGTTTGCTGCGTGTGACGTCAGACCGAGCACAATGCACGTCCTGTTTATGACCTCATACTGTAGAGGTTTGGTGAGTGGTTTTGGCCGCACAGCTTCAACAGTTCTCTTATTTAACTATCATGCATCTCTAGGTGTTGACGTCGTTTGGTCCTGAGAGACCATTTAGTAATGGCGCATGTTTTAGTCAAACATAAATGGAGGGGGCTCTTATAAAATGCATATTGCTTGCTTTGTGGTCGGCACGTTGGCCCCCATCTCTCATTTATGACACTCTACTCGAGGAAACTACAGACTGAAAGCGCCCCCGGGTGCTTTCAAGCACACCCAGACGGTGCTCGTGAAAGGAACAGAGGCGCGGAGTGGGGGTTTCCTGTTGATAACTGACGCTCTCCTGTCATCTAATCACTTCAGGAAGAGCATATTTTGGGCCTTGTAAAACCAAACCGATACAAAGATGGTGACGGCAGATAAGTGCCTTGTCGCCCCATGACTGCTCTTACGCCACAGCCTCGTCTCTGCCATTACTACCCTGGTGTTTCCGCAGTCTCCGGTTTCTGTTAGTGTGTTTGTCTTAGACACACCCGCTCCTTGGCAGTTCCACGGATTGCCCACCCTTTTTTGGGGAGAGACTTCCTTGTGTGCTTCAGACTTTCCTCCACGCCGTTCTGTTTGGAGATTGCGCTCCAACACCCGCAGCAGTGGCATAGGCTCGCCTCCTGTACCGTAGATGGCTGTGCTGCTTTCAGGCTCGCCGCTGGCGTCTGCTGTGATTTGCAGTGCACAAATGTAAATCATGGGAATTGGAAACGACACCTCTCATCCTTCTGAGGTCAGTAAACCGAGAACTATAATTGAACTGCTTAAAGTAACACCAGTTAATAATAGTGCTTACAAACGCAGAACTGTGGTGAGGAGAGCTATATAAAATTGCACCATTATTATTTCTAGTCTTTTATAAACATACTCTCCTCCCCACATTCAAGAGTATACAGGTTTCGATTTTCGCCTCTCTTTATAAGATTTCTGACACTGAGCCGTTCGACGTCATGTTAGCTCTACTCTGTTTCTTTATTTTTGAAAAGTTACTTAATTTAGTTTAATAAGTTCAGTATCAATAATCAATACGAAGCATTAGGTGGATTTAAAATTATGCTGTTCCATAAATAAATTGTTTACCTTATTTAACATTGACTAGTCTATGTGAGGGGCCACATGTTGGCAGTGACTCCCAATGATTCCCTTCCTTCAGCAACACCATTGGGGTACCTTTTGATTTAAAAAAAAAAAATCATCAATATAAATATCCTGTCCTGTTATCGTACCGCGCCTCCTTCTGTGCCCTTTTATCTGGTCACTTTCCAAGAGTGGCGTCATGTCCCATTTTCACGAGAAGCTGCAAAGTGGAGTGCGTTAGCAGCTCAGTTTTCTACAGTGTGGAGCAGTCCTTTCACATAGAAAAGAAAGGGAAAGCTATTTGTTTTCTTCTATAGGATGATCATAATAGAGAGAAATTAATTGAGAGCAGATTTTACTTTAACCAAACCCCACCTGGGAGAATTAGATTACAGCATTTCAATTAAAAAATGGGCTGAAAATATTTAAGAGTCGTGTGCATGAACACCATATGATGGCTCTGCTCTACATTTCCTTTATTTGGAAATAAATATACAAAACGCATTGCCTTTATATTTTTCATGCAGCCCCAGTTTTGGCGAATTAGCTTACGCTGTTTCGATGAGGTGTTTTGGCAAGTTTCTGCTGTTCCGGACGTGGCTACAGGCGCTCTCCAGCCAGCGGTACTGTGTTGTATATGGGATGTAACATGGTACTCTGAACTCCGATTACTCGTGTCTCTTAGGGGCCCAATAGGTTTAGGGGAAAGCAAGGTCGCTGCTCTGTATCCAGCTTCAGCCTAGATCTAAAAATGAATGCTTGACAATGCTGACTTCTTGCTTCTTGCAAAGGAATGCTGATTATCTTAAGTCATTGAAGGTTGTAGGTGATGCCTCCACAGGTCTCAAGACAACCACTATAGAAATGGGGTCCTTTTCGGGTTATGTAGATGTGAAGGTGCTCCTAAGCTCAAGTACCTGCACTGGGAGAAAGCATTACTTCCAGTGGAAGGGTACCGGCGTTCCGCCAATAAAAAAAAATAAAAATGTGCATTAATAATCGTGATTAAAATGTCTTTTTGCACACAAATTATGCTGCCTCCTCCCTCTTCATCTCCCTCTCAAGCCCCCTCCCACCTCCCTCCCTGGCACTGTTTCAGTGAACATCCTGAAAATCTTGTGTGGCAATAACCCTTGAACTCCGAAATAAAAAAATCAATAACATTGAAAACAATAGACTCTAAAGTTGAATAACTGCCGAAAAGCCGAGAATAATACCCACATCTCTGGGACCGGTATAGAGTGATGCTTGATTGAACAATGCCCTCCTCCCTCCCTTTCCGAACTCATCAATTAATAGAAAAGAAACACTTTGGCCTTCGGTAGACTAAGCTCAAGGCCTGCAGGAAGGGTTCAAGAAGGGGCTGGCTGGTGCACCGCCTCTGCATGTACGAGTCCTAGTTCAGGCATTGGTAAGACCTCAAAGTTGCCTTACACAGGCGCCAGCAGAAGTTATTTTTATATGATGCTCATTAACTTAATTATATTTAGCCTCTAGGGAGAATGGTGGAAGTGGATTAAGTGCACGTTAATACTGCAGCATGTGTAAGTTCGAAACCTGAATTTCTACCCTGTAGTTGGATCTAAAGTGTGTGCAAACAGAAACGCAATTGAAGAGGCTGTAAACTGTAGATCTCCATGATTTTACTGCAGGCTTAAAAAAATGCACCTTAAATGACCAATCCTTATCTGCCATCAGTCCATAGGTGCTCTCCTTGCTCCGCTCCATTTCCAGAGCAACCTGAGACCGCAACACCAGTCACCCGTAGCCCCAGCGGCTGCGCTCATGTTGAGGCTACAGTCCAACAAGTCTCCAAGACTGTGTGCAACCAACAACTCCAACAAGTTAGGTCAGTAAGTAAAGCTTTCATGTGTCGACAAGCAGAACATTCGATTTTTCAAAATGGCTCTTCTCTCAGAAAGTGAACTGTAGAAGCCCTGTTCATTGATATGTTTCGACATATCGTCCCCTCCCCTGTGGCCTGCTTCAGGCTGTTGGACATTCCTTACCCACAATCAATTGAAGCCCTTTAGTGTCTGTGAGTGCTTTGTGAATTTAAGTGTTCTGAGTTCACTCAGGTGTGTAGAGAGTGGGGCAGGTTTCATGTTTGCAGATCTCGCCTTTAAGTGCAGTAGTGACAGACTGAACTAGAGTTGCCCTCAGGGGAAAAGCTCAATTTCCCTTGGTTAGGGCTGAACACTTCAATGCCTGTAAAGTAATGTTGAGCCCCAGTTGCAATGAAATTTGAACCAGCTGTCATTATCCGAAAATAGAGTTAAACATTGGATTCCAGTCTTTGAAATTGACGTTACTCAGCAGTTCTGTGGGAATCTGGCCTATGATTCGGTTACCTATGTCACCATTGGGCCATTTCACATTAGTCAGAAGGTGTTCATACACAACTGGAAGCAGATATCAAAATGTGCCAGAGATCAGAGTCCAATGAGAGAGAGGTTGAAGATGAAGAGGGTGTGCAAACTAAAATCCATTCCATTATCACCAATCCAGAGGGTACTGCATGAGCAAGGCCCTTAACTCACTAGTGAGACAATCACTTGTATTGGTGATGAACCAAGAGAGCAGCAAAAGATTGAACTGAACAAAGACTGCACCATTTAAAGTAAAAGCTAATCCTGTCTCTCACCACTAAGAACCATTTAATAAATGAACATAGAGACTGTTCCTATATTTTATAAAGAGCATGCCCACCCCAGAAAGAGGCCACAGATTGAAAGTGCATTGAGTTTGTTCTCATTATTTCCAAGTGGGGTCACAGACGCCAAATCTCTTATTGTGAAAAGTGAGTGAACGTCCTGGGTGCAGGGTTCACTAGCGTAGGCGAGTGGTAGGGGTAGCAGCTCATAGGTGTGTGTATCCATTTTCAACCTTGTCCAACAAGCCAGCTTGAGCACCTGCCTCAAAAGGGTGGTTGCAGGCTGATGCCGCAGGTAATGGAGTTGCCCATAACTTTGTTGTCTAGCAGGGGTGATTCCGGCTGTGCCCATACTCCTGCCTAACTCCCTCCCACCACCATGACAACAGGTGAAGAAGAGAGGAGGCGACTCTGATTTGTTGTGGAAGTTTGTTCCAGGCTTAAGGTTGAGGTATGAGAAGGCGTGGCCCCTTGCTCTGCTTTTGTGTATGCCTGAGTTGTGTGCTAACAGCAAGAAATATAGGCTTGTATAGCGCACAAATACCTGTTGGCGTCTTGGCGCTAGCATCCAGATAGAACCCTTCCAGGAAAAACGGAAGGCCTATTTAACTATGGAAGGAAAAAAGCCAGGTTTTCAACTGCTTCCTGAATTTGACTTGATCTGACTGGGCTCTAAGATGGCCGGGCAGTGGGTTCCACCATTTACATGTGGAGAGGGGTAAGCTTCTACCTCCGCATTGGGCCATTTTAATTCTTAGAATTACTATCATTCTCGCTGAGCTGGATTAAAAATTGTGTTGGTAAGTGCCATTGAAATAGTTTTTGAAAATGGGCATGGCCAACCTTGGCAGAGATTTAGGGCCCAGCATATGGTCTTAAACGTAATCTGCTCGCTCACTGGCAGCCAATGCAGACTCCTAATAGCTTGTGAGACCTAGTGGAATTTTAGTGGTTTCATCAGTACGCAAGCTGTCCCGTTTTGAAGGATTTGGAGATTTTTCTGTAGCTGTTGCTGGGTGCCCCCAATCGGAGCGTCACAATATCTGTTTTCTGAAGTTCTGTAGGGATAAAACGAAAGATTTTTCCCAAAATTCTTAATGTGAAAAAAACAGAAAGATGTAACCTAATTACTATGGTCAGCGAAGCACAGGTCTCAATCAAAAAGGAGCTCCATATTTTTGGCTTTTTGGACTTTTGTTGGGAGAGCACCAAGATTGTAAGTCCACCATGCCGTATTCCAAAATGAGGTGCTGCTACCGAATAGGAGTCCTTTGGTCTTTTCAGAATTACGTTTCATTCATTTTTTCTGCATCCAACTGACGATATTACTCATGCAGTTGTTAAACTGTCTGGCCTCCTTTTCGATGTTAGATGAGATGACCCTACAGCGCAAGATATGACTGAGAAGCCACAGGACTGGATTAATTCGATCAGAGGGGTGGCAAAACCTTAAAAAGAGTAGGGCTTAACGAAGATCATTGAGGGACCCCACAAGGAGGGGAGAAGGGTTCGGAGACCAGGTCTTCCAGAGTGACTACTGGCTCTGTATTCAACAGGAAGGAACTTGGCAACACAAGTGCGAAAGCATTGATGATGATGCTTTTCAGCTTGTTGATAGGTAGAGAGTTGCTGACCATATTGAACGCAGTCGAAAGATTGAGTAAAATCAAAGCTGCCTTCCCACAAGTGCCAACAATGACTGTAACTGCTCAGTGTAGTGATCATGTCTGAACCCATGTTGAGAGAGATCCAGAAGAAGGCTGTCTTTAAGGAAGGCCCCAATATCCTGATTCATTGCCTTCTCTAATATTTTAGCGGCGAGAGGGAGGCGAGAGAACCTTTTTCCACGCTTTTGAAAAATGCCCTGCAATTAGGATTTGACACAGGAGTCCTGTGAGATAGACTGACACTGTCTCTGAGGTTGCGTGGAGATCATGGGGGGTGGGAGGGTGGGGGTGTAAGGGTTGGATGGGGTGCCAGATTTAGAGGATTCGATAAGTTTGGCAATCTTCTCCTCAGTGAGGGGGGTGTGATAGCAGTGAAAAACATTTGAACAGGAATGCGGTTTGGTTAGTGTTGTCTCCCCAAGCGTCTCTACGTGTTAAGGATTTTATGAGGTTACAAAGTTTGTGTTCGAGATAAATTCATAAACTATGGCATTTACCTTTGATAAGAAAGTCTGCTAATTTATTGCAGAAGGATTGATCAGGGCACACAGTGTTTTTATTATTAAAGTTGGATACAGTTTTAACTGTGCTAAAAAGTTCCTTCGTGGAGTTTTTATCAGCATTGATTTTGTCCGTGAAGTAGCTGTCTTTTACCACAAAAATGAAAGATTCATGCTCCTTAATAAGGGATTTGTATTTAATCTTTTCTTCAGGATTGTAATCTAATCTCCACAGTTGCTCCTAGTGCCTGCACTTCTGTTTAAATTCTCTACGTTCCAGGGAATACCATGGAGCAGATGGCTTGGTTCTATGGTTTCTCCTTGTTTTTATGGGAGCCAGCTGGGTAGCTGCAATATTCTGTATAATTGGCAGACGCTAAGTCGATATCACGCCCTATCATGGGATGCAACCTCCCCAGAACGTTATTTAATTCTGCACTGTGTTTTTTGCCAAGAGCGATATTTAAAAACTGAAGATGTTAGAATTAAGGAAGTTGTTGGCTGATATTTTTAACTTAAGGAACACCACTTTTTGATCTGCCCAAGTTAATGGCAAGAACTTGTCCAGTAATAAATCAGAGCTGCTAGTAAAACCATAATCGAGCATATGATTGGCCTGATGAGTCGTTTGATTCATCAGTTGCGTGAGGTCAAAGCTCTGCCAGCTATCAACTAAGTGCTCCTTTATCTTGCCATCTGGTAATTCCAAGTCGAAATTCATATCACCCAGGACCGTAAAATTGGGGAATTCTATACAGGATTCCATAAAATCCATTAGTGTTTGGGTGAAGTTCTCTGTGGCCCCAATAGGGGGATAAACTACGAGGGCATTAAAGGCATTAGTGTTTCGTTTTAAATTAAACATTGGAGCTTCACAGTCCAGGTGGGTTATTGGCTTAAATGTGGCCCTAAATTGGTTGTGATATATAATCACTATTCCTCGGCCTTGTTTTGTCGAGTCACTCTGATCTAAAAACAACAAACTTCAGGGATAACTATTCTAAAATTGGTGTCCGATGCAACGTCTGCCCAGGTCTCCATAAGGAAAGATATATCCGGAACCTCAAGATTCATCAAGTCATAAAATTAATATCTGTGTTCTAATAATGATCTGCTATTAAGGAGTGCACAGGTCAATGTATTGCGTGAGTGTTGATTTAAAGGAGGAGCAAGATAGGTGCTAATGAGACCAACAGAGCCAAGGTGTCTGTAAGGTTGTTGGAAGTGAATGCACCTGGTCAGGTAGGGAGGGTTTCTGTTGGAGTGCTTTGTAGGTGTGGGTAAGGACTTTGAACTGCATTTGCTTGTATATCAGGAGCCAGAGGTGTTCCCTAATGCCTGCTGGGATGTGGGCTTGGCATGGGATGTTATGGGCTATTCTGGATGCTGCATTTCGGCCAATCTGTAGTCTTCTTTTGAGTTGGCATACAGGGTGTTCCCATTGTCTAGTCTGAAGTGATGAGGGCTTAGGTGATTGTTTGTTTTCCTTTGTTTAGTTGCCACTTGAAGATCTTCTTCAACATCCTTTGGGTGTTGAAGCAGGATGAGACTACTGCGTTGACCTGGCAGTCATGTCTGGCTTGTTATCTATGATGATTCTGAGGTTTCTTTAGGAGGGTGTTGAGGGCTGCATGTTTCCATCATTTCAGAACGGTGACTGTACTGATGGAGGTGTTGAGGATGGTGATAGCTCCTTGTTAAAGGTGTGGTTGGGGAAGCGGTCTGCTGGGTGCCTCGGATTGAATGGTGTTCATGATGGTTGTGGTTTTCTCTGTGCTAATGGTGTCCCATGAAGTGATTGTGTTGTCTTCGTTCACCACTGGGAGACTTCTGGAGAGCGTCAAGGGATCCAGTTGCACAGCTAAGTTGTTGTATAAGATTGTGATCTTGCTGCAAAAGAAGTTTGAGAGGTCATTACAAAGGTCTTATGGTTGGCTTATCTTATTGTTGGCAGCAGTGGGTGTAGGGAAGTCCTTGAGATTGTAAAAATGTATCTGGTGCTATTAAAGATGGCATTTATTTGTTCAACTATGACCTTCCTCTTAGTTTATCGGATTAGCCAGTGGTACCTTCTCTGGGCAGCTTTGAAAGTCTACTTTTCCACTTCCTGTTTGCTTGTTCTCCATTTCTGTTCCAATCTTTTGCAGTGTTGTTTTGCCATTCTGAGGTCTTCTGTGTACCAGCTGGCTTGTGTCCTAGTTTTTCTTCTAAGGCTTTGTTTCATGGATCCAGAATGTCCGTGCAGTTGGTGATGTACTTGTTGAAGATTTCAATGCCTCTTGCAAGGAGGCCTAATTGCTCTGCTTTGTTCTTGTGGAGGGCATCCAATCAATCCACCTCTGTTAGGTTGTTCCAGTGCGAGGTGTTGGGACTGCTGTGGCTGTTCTTCTCTGTTGATGGATGCAGATTGTGCAACTGACTATGGCATGGTCTGTCCAAGTAACAGGTCTTGGTGTGTTGATCATGACTTTGTTGAAGAATGTGAAGATGGGATCCTAGAATGGGACCGGCGGTGTAGGTGGGCTCTGTGACTTGTTGCATCAGTTCCTGGTTTCAGAGTTGTCAAGAAGGGTGCCTGCGTTGCATTTGGTCCGGTATATTTGATGGAAATTGAGTTCTCCTGTGAGGATGAAAGCACTGGAGTCAAGAACTAGGTCATGGTACAAAGGTACCAAAAGTGACTGCTCTTAAATCTCCGCTTCGCTCTTGTCGACCTGAAGCCTGGGTTTGAGAAGGTTGGGCCCTGCAATCCATATACGAGGCTATGGATTGAATGGGCATTGGAAGGTGGTAAGTGGCCTTATCTATTCTGGAAGGAGCTCACATATTAGCACTATGTCCCAGAGAGACTGCCTAGAAGGCACTGTGTCCTCGGCATGCACCCATCAGTGTGCTAGCGCAGCTTGTGGATTCGAAAAAAGTTGCGGTTGCTGCATTAAGTGCTTTTTTGCTGTGTTAGCTTTTGAGCTGGTTCTTGGCAGGAAGCCCTTCATTTTCTGCACTCCAAACGCATTCTCAGTGCTGAGTCACATGGCGCTTCAGAGCTGGGAGTGATTCTGCGCGCTCGTCTGTGTACCACAGCCATGTTGGTGTACAAGTAGTGGGTCGTGTAAAGATCTAAGACACAATGATAGCGCCTTTGTCTGTGTAGCGCTTTAATAAACTCCTAATTACATAAAATAATAAAAATACAGAATTCTAGACCACTTTAAGTTAAAGCTCAAGAACTGATACTGAGGATAAATTCCGCACAAGACCGCACAAGGGGGTGGGTAGAGCTTATTCTTGGCCCCCTGCCTATTGCCAAAGTAGCTGAGCCCTGCATATAATAAGCTTTGGCAAAACCAATAGATCTCGCTTTCTAGATGAGTATGTTGTTGACCTTTAGGCTTCTTCAATGAGTTTCGAGGATGCTGAACAGCATCGGCAAAAAAGAAACAAGAGTGGTTTTGCGGATACTTAACAGCATTGACTTAATATTCAAACACAAAAAAGCTCCAGGGTCATGATGTCGACATGCTCTTGCATCACTAGTATATTGCAGCACTCCAGTTAATTAATGTCTATGCGTCATGTTGCTGCGGTGACCACGTTTTTTTCCCCATCCACCTATACAAGATATGGTACACCTATCTTGGAGAGGTAATTAAAAAGAAAATGTGAAAACAAATTTAGATAAACGGCTGGTCTGTTAGGAAATTGCCGCTGCTGATGCTCCATAAAAGTAAAAAAAAAAATATATATATATATCACAAAGGGTTGGAGAAAATCGTGAGGGGTACAGAGAGCGAGAGGGTGAAAGTGAAAATGCTTCTGACAAGTGGTGGTCAGAAGGGAGTTCCGGGGGCAATAGAGGAGCTTGGGGCGGGTGGGGGTCACTAATTACCCATTATTGCCCCCTAAGATTTGCCATGAAGTATTGCCAGTGACCGTCTTGCTGTGTTCTGGCACATGTGCCAGTCCATCAGACCCCTTATGAAGTAACCTGGCAGGGGAACCCAAAGGAAAGAGAACAGTTGGCAAGAGATTAGTTAAACACTATGTTTGAATGGGGCCATCTTTATTATCACACGTTATGTGGCATCAGATTTCGGAAGGCTGGAAGCAAATCCACAGGATTTGCGTTTGCCGCTTTACTACAAATATCTATTGGGGTCCCAGCCAGAAATATCACTGATTGGATAGTTGGCAATTTAGCCTACATTCTCCCACCATTGAAGAATCTAGATTTCTACACATAACTATGCCAGAATATCATCTTGGGCAACTCCGTTCACTGTCAAGCTGAAGCAGTCGCGGCTGCTCCTGCAAATTGGTAGTGGGGCTGTGAAGGGGCAGGGGGAGATAATACAAAAAGAGTTGCCTACCGGCCGGTCGACCGTCTCTTTTCTGTCCTATTCCTGGCTTCTGTTGGAGCAGAAAGCAGGATATGCTCACCTAAGCCAATCACAACGCTGCAATGCAGCTTTGTGATTCGAAAGCACCCTGGCTCCCCGAGCCAATGCAGCGTTGTGATTGGCCCGAGTGCCATAGTTTGACGCTCAGAGGGGGAATGGAAGCCTGGGCATGTTCTTCACCCAGGCTGTAATACAGCCTGGGTGGAGAACGTGCAAAGTGCCAGCCGGCAAAACATTGATGCACACTTAGGAGGGTGCCACCACTCATTCCCTCTGCACATCCAAGCCCCGCCCCACAAAACTGGCCCAGCTCACAAAAATAAGATGACAACATCTTGTTGTTATCACTTTATTTTTCCTTTTTTTCCCCATGCTTTAAGTCAGTGGGGTGACACTTCTCCGCTGTAGTGGAGGAGCTGCCACTGAGCTGAAGGAGATTACTCACTGCCTGTTTAGCTAGAAATCACTTTGATGCTGGTTGTTAGGTCTCTTTATTATTTACCCAAAGACAGTGCCTACCATTTCTGATCTGAGGTAGGCTTAGTGTTAGATGAATGGTGTTGAATCTGTAAAGACACAGATTCTGTGAGCTGTGTTGTGCACAGCCAGAGGTTGTTATTGGAACAACCAATAGAGGAGCTCCTCCCAAACTGGACCTAGACTTACTAAGGGTTGCACACAGGTTCACGAGGAGCTGTGTTATTTTGGGCTGCATGTGGACTTTTAAACTATTGTGTATTTTAATGCAATGTTGTGCACCACAAAAGCTCCAGGGCAACACCATAGGCAAAATTACCCCTTCCCTAGAGTTTGGGTGTCAAATCTTTCCAGTCTCCAGGTGGGAGGACGTTATAACCGGAAACACTAATCTAGACCCTGCTAAAAACAACTCGAAGAGGTTTGCAACCAGAAGGAAGTGGTGCAGGAACTACCAACCTGCTGACGTCTGAGAACCTCCATTTTTGAGCACCAGGAGCTAGTTACCTGTCTTCCAGTGCCCAAAAGAACCCAAAGTACAACTGCAGAAGGAGAATAACTTTGTCACAAAGCACATTTGGCCCCTGCCAAGATAAATGTTCTTCTAAGGATGTCTGACCTTCTCTTGCCCTTCTGTCATATCTCTAGGATCACTACGTTCCTCTGGTGGAAGCCTGTACATTTTACATACTCTACTTTTAATACGATCATATTTTTCCAAATTGAAATGTTTAATTAAATGGATATGCAATGTTTTTTCCAATTGTCTGGTTTCATATATTTGATTCATTTGTATTCAGTTTTAGTCTGATTTCTTACTTTTGATCCTTACAGCAGCATCTCATACTTATCACAAGCATTGTCTGTACTTCATGCTTTTTAATCTCTTGACCGTGACCTGGTTCTAACGCACTCTTCTCTAGGGACTGCTGGCAGCGTTAAGCCTCTATCGCATGCCTCTGTACCTAGGTAAGGGAGAGCCAAGATTACTTAAGAGCTCTTTGGCTCGCCCCTCCTTGTGAATAGCTGGATTCTGCATCTGTGGAAGCTCAGATGAAGCACACTAAGCCTCTAGCTATTGTCCTGTCTGTCATGTCAATGACCTGACCTTGTAGGAGCTCCATCGTGGTAGAGGATTTCAGTGCACATTAATGTGCACCGGTAGTGTCAGCCACAGGCCTTTTACTGCGTGGTTTCTGTCCGCATGCATTACTCTTCCACACCTCACGTAGTCCTGCCTCATTATGGCCGCGCTACGCATTTCTTTCTGACCTTAAGTGCCACTTGTTGGTGCCAAATGCTGGCAGGATGTTATTATGATATTTACAGTTTTCGGCACCAGTGGGTAGCAAGCTATTTTATTATCCGCTGGTTAAAGTTTGGTATTTGATACTCTGCGGGCCTGGCTCCAAGGAGCAGTAGACCACTTCATGGAGACACTTTTAGTCCTAGCTTGAGAGCGCAGATGTCTCTACTTGAGTCTTATCTGACAACGTATTGTTGCCATGTTTTCAAAATATGCATAATTGCTATTGCCCCCAGCCAGGGGAGTAGGTCTCTCCCCTCATGCTAATGGCTGTAGGGTGTATCGTTCCTCTTTTTAGGGAGGGCTTGCAGTACATTGCACGAGAGACTGTTTTGCATCTCAAAAGCACACCCAGTTTACGCTCCTAAATTGTTTATATTAGATGCTTTGTATACCGGAAGTAAATGGTTTTTTGTATAGTTTTAACAAGGCTTTTGGAAAATGTTTTACTCGTGACTAAAAATGTAATACAGACCTGTTTGCTTCACCAACATTTGTGTGTTGATGCAGCAGCACCTCTAACATGAACTCTATAGTATGTGGGATCCTTTTGAGACCAATTAGCCGATACCAGAATATACTGGGAAATGGGATGGTGACACCTATTTGAAAAATTACAATCTAGAGTTTTGCTTTCACATATATATGACGATTGGTGAGCAATAAAGTGATTAAGAGTTGCCTGTGCAGTGGCACAGAAATGGCAGCTGTTATGCTTTGCAAATATAAATAACAAAGAAGCCGCTACATTTTGGTCCTTTGTTGAAGCTGGGATTAGAATCCGGGTTTCCAATTTCCAACGTCGGCTATTAGCCGCTATAGAGCATTACGGGTACTCCTCACTTATGAGCAAAGTTGGCTCTTATAGAGCCAATCTCTGAAGGTAATGTATACACTCTGCACTAGGGCATAGCCCCCCACTTCTTTTTGTAAACAAACATGCTATTATTTTTTACCTCCTATGGAAAGAGGTTGTAAGTTGACAACAAAGCCCAGAGTGACTGCTGCAGAGTCCGTACACCATCTTCAGATCATTAGGTTGCATCCAGATGGAATGGCCAATAGCTTTAGGTTGTTATGAGTAATATTATGTTGGGTAGCTAAAATATTATTTGGAAACTGTGCCATGTGGCCACCAGAACACACGCTCACAGCTGTTTCACTGACTAAAACTCATCAACCACATGAATGAGTTGATAACTCCATTCATACTGGGTGTCTACCCCAATGAATCCCTTCACTAGTGATGTCCTACTTTCCCTTCCAGGTGTGTTTCTCACCTAAATACCATCATGGGATATGTATTGATTATTCCCTTCACTGTACACCTTTCGCTCATTAAATCTTTCATCTTAGCAAGCCTCTCCGTCAGGAGTGTTTTTTCATAACAAAATCCTTGGTCCGCATAGCTGCCAAGTGGCCCTATACTGTGTGTGACCACTTCATCATTCCTGGCTTTCAACCAACGGCACTATTAAGCCATACTTGTAATGCTAACATTGAAAATATAAGCCTCAAAATGCAGTGCTTTTTTGGCTAAAAGTCCAGGACTGGGTTAAGTCGTCTCTCATGAATGATATGGGACAAGTAACTGTGACTAATGTTTGCTTGGTTTAATCGCTTTTACCCATCGTACTTTTATGTTATATATGGAACCCACACATCATCTGTCCCTGCTTTCAACTGCTACACAGGAGCAGAAGAGTACTGGAGACCCATACATAACATGGCTTCTTCTCCTTGTCCCAAATTGAAACAAACATTTACAATGCAACGGTCTCCCCTTTGCAAAAGTTAGAGCTATTGGCATTGTAAATGATTTTTTTTTTATTTATGTGTTGGCTTTGAAAACAGATAAATAAAGGGCATTGTCATTTACAAAGCCAATAGCTTAATCTCTCGCAAATGTGAGACCTATTGCATTTGCGCGCACACACACACACACACACACACACACAAACAAACATAGATGTGGTGGATGAGGTGGTTGTGGATTTGGCGGATGTGGTGGTTGTGGATTTGGCGGATGTGGTGGTGGCGGATGTGGTGGCGGATGTGGTGGTGGTGGTGGATGTGGTGGTGGTGGTGGTGGATGTGGTGGTGGTGGTGGTGGTGGTGGATGTGGTGGTGGTGGATGTGGTGGTGGGGGATGTGGTGGTGGGGGATGTGGTGGTGGTGGATGTGGTGGTGGATGATGTGGTGGTGGATGATGTGGTGGTGGATGTGGTGGTGGTGGATGTGGTGGTGGTGGATGTGGTGGTGGTGGATGTGGTGGTGGTGGATGTGGTGGTGGTGGTGGTGGATGTGGTGGATGTGGTGGTGGATGTGGTGGTGGTGGTGGTGGTGGTGGAAGTGGTGGTGGTGGTGGAAGTGGTGGTGGTGGTGGAAGTGGTGGTGGTGGTGGAAGTGGTGGTGGTGGTGGATGTGGTGGTGTTGGTGGATGTGGTGGTGTTGGTGGATGTGGTGGTGGATGGCGAAATGGCAAGGTTTAAAACAAACCATACAATCGTGACATAAAATAAATGTGTGGAAAATTTTCCTTTTTGAGTGTCTATAGTCTACCGACAGATACATTCTTATTACCATTACTAAACTCTTTATTTGTAAATACCTCGATATTCGCACTATCACGTTTGTAAGGTAGAATAGTTTCTAATGCATGCTCGATAAACAATCCCACTTTATGCAACTTTTTAGGTGACTGATGATGCCCTCTGCGTAATGGATTTGGGTGGGGGCCTTCCTGCTGGTCTTATCACAATTCTCTGTAGCCTTTAATACAATTCATCGTGGGGACCGTTTACCATCTTGAAGCCTTAATATGGGCTTAAGGGGCAGCACTAAACCTGACGAAGTTTCACTTCCTTTGGCCATTCATTCACTGCAAGTGAATGTTACTCAAAACACACGGTTGTTTTTTCGCCCCAGCAATTCCCAAACAGGATGCAATGTACAGAGTTGCTAAAACAAGAATGCCTTTCCTTGCTCCATATAATTAAACTCAGATGTTAAACCAGACTTGGAGCCCACTAAAATTATGGATGTCCCAGCACAGCATAAACCGAATAAAGGGAAGACCTTTTATTGTTAGCAGGGTAAACTGTGCGTCAGAGATGCGAATCCAGGAATAAGCTAAGGAGCAGCAATAAACACTTGGATTCGGCCTCTACCGTGGCCTTCGCACTTCACATTGTACCAGATATTTTACAACTGCATCGTTTTATTGCACACAGTGATATGTAATAATTGCAGGTTTTACAATTGCGCTAAAAGGACTGGTTTTGATAAGGGAAGTGCAAATTACTCCATTATCTTGAAAAGAGCCCGGAGGCACCCAGGATATCACAAAGTAAGGATCCTTTTCTTGGCAACCGTAGACTGGCACAAGTATTTCGGAGGACAAACTCCTGTAACGGATTCACGGTATACGAACGACCTCGTGGGATTGGTTTGGTGGAATTTTAGGTGTGAATACATCTCTCACAGGGGCTGTTGGTGACTAAACCTGTAAAAGATTTTCATTCAGTCACCCTTTTAGGTCGTCATCCCACCTGAAACTGTTCACCGATGTACTACTGTCATGGTTTGTTAGGACCCTTGTAAACTATGCTATCTCTTGACCGGGGAGGGGGGCGGGGTCACTATGCTATCTCTTGATCGAGTGGGGGGAGGGCTCCCACCCAGAGTAATGCACTCATCACAGCCTTAGATTCAGTTTGGAGAAGTGCCAGCCTCTAACACTGGCTTTTAACCCTACAAAGGTAAATGATATAACGTTGATAACAAATCAAACAACTAGGGATATAAAATTCCCAGGCAAACGTACTAAAGGCTACCAATGCTAGTTCAACCAGGATGCTATCCAATCGAGCGCATACATTCCCATCAATAGTGTTCTTTCGAAAGCGTAAGCACAACAGAGCTGACCATATTAAATGCCTAGAGACGGAGCACTGTGAAAACGATGCCTATGTTCTTTAGTCGCACTTCTGCTATGACGCAAACGTCGTGACGTCACGAGGGGCAGTGTATGGCGAGCTTTGAAATGCAGCTTCCCATAACGTATTGGGCTGTAATGCAATCTGCGGGCCGTGTATGGCCTTAATCGTAGGGTAATTAAATGATCGCTGCCCTCACCTGTGCCTATCTTCATGCTGCACCTGGGTCTGAATGGTGGAAGCCATGCCTGCCGCTGTTGATTTCCTACATGGCCACGGTCTTCGCAGAATCACAAGAGGCAACCGGGGGTCTACGCAGAAGCTTTCCCCTATAATGCCTGTCTTCACATCCGCGGTTTCCAGAACCCGACGGGTTTAAGTGGAACTATACAAACAAAATGGTGGATCGAGTAGAAACTCTAGTCCCACATCTAAATAAATAATTAAATATGTCGGTTCAAGGTCAACTTTTTGTTTAATTATACGTTAGGACCCCCCCTCTGAACAAAGGACTATGGGTATTGTAGTTTCAACATTGCTGTGAGGGTAAGAAAAGAAAGACTCGATTGATAAACAGTTTAACAAATGCGTGAGAAAACACACTGAGAGACGTCTCCTATTTTATGGATCTGATGAGAGGTGGTGCTAGGCTTTCTGTAGGCAAATGTGTGTCTTTTCTACATTTGCAGTGAATTCTTCCTGTCTCACGGAAATGCAATAGTACAAGAAAATTGCTCACAACCTTGTCAACCTTTGCTTAACAAGCGAGCTCTGGCTGATCACCATCATCTTTCTCCGAGGTCATGCAGAAATACCTCGGAGAAACGCACCTCATTTTCGGGATTGAGGGGCGTGTTTTTCGTTCTCCCCTCTTCCCATTGGCTGGAATGTAAAATTCCAGCCAATGGGAAGAGGAGAGAAAGAACCTAAAAAACACGCCACTCAATCCATGAACACGGGGCTTAAATGGACAGACGCCCCTCTCCTCCAATGGCTGGCCTCCGTTTAGGAAGCCAGCCAATGGAGAAGAGGGGCGGGTTCAAGCCCAACACTGAAAAACATAAGATCTCGCCGGCGAGACTGCGCAAGCGCAGCCTACGTAGGCTGAGACCTAAAAAATACATGACCACCCATCCCTCTTTGTGCCTTCCCCAGAAGCTGATTTACAAAAAGGGGGTGGTGATGAACAGAGTGTCTGAGTTAAACAGACCACTCTTACCCAGTCCAAAGATCAGGGCTTGATCCATCACCGTTATTTATCTCACTACCCCATCCCAGCTCAGAACCTGGCTATATGCAAATCAGTCTGTCCCTGGCCTAGTGCATCATGGGAACAGGGCAGACTAAACTACCAAGCCAATTCTTCACCAGAAAGGAGACAAGCTACCGGGGACCGGTTTCTGGCATTTCAGCCTTCTTCGGCCCGGCTTGCTTGAATCCTGATGGAGCAGTGAGAAAGGGACTCATGTCTGAGTATACCCTGCCACACCTATAGTGGCCAAAAACGATTTACAAAAAGGGGGTGGTGATGAACAGAGTGTCTGAGTTAAACAGACCACTCTTACCCAGTCCAAAGATCAGGGCTTGATCCATCACCGTTATTTATCTCACTACCCCATCCCAGCTCAGAACCTGGCTATATGCAAATCAGTCTGTCCCTGGCCCAGTGCATCATGGGAACAGGGCAGACTAAACTACCAAGCCAATTCTTCACCAGAAAGGAGACAAGCTACCGGGGACCGGTTTCTGGCATTTCAGCCTTCTTCGGCCCGGCTTGCTTGAATCCTGATGGAGCAGTGAGAAAGGGACTCATGTCTGAGTATACCCTGCCACACCTATAGTGGCCAAAAACGATTTACAAAAAGGGGGGTGGTGATGAACAGAGTGTCTGAGTTAAACAGACCACTCTTACCCAGTCCAAAGATCAGGGCTTGATCCATCACCGTTATTTATCTCACTACCCCATCCCAGCTCAGAACCTGGCTATATGCAAATCAGTCTGTCCCTGGCCCAGTGCATCATGGGAACAGGGCAGACTAAACTACCAAGCCAATTCTTCACCAGAAAGGAGACAAGCTACCGGGGACCGGTTTCTGGCATTTCAGCCTTCTTCGGCCCGGCTTGCTTGAATCCTGATGGAGCAGTGAGAAAGGGACTCATGTCTGAGTATACCCTGCCACACCTATAGTGGCCAAAAACGATTTACAAAAAGGGGGGTGGTGATGAACAGAGTGTCTGAGTTAAACAGACCACTCTTACCCAGTCCAAAGATCAGGGCTTGATCCATCACCGTTATTTATCTCACTACCCCATCCCAGCTCAGAACCTGGCTATATGCAAATCAGTCTGTCCCTGGCCCAGTGCATCATGGGAACAGGGCAGACTAAACTACCAAGCCAATTCTTCACCAGAAAGGAGACAAGCTACCGGGGACCGGTTTCTGGCATTTCAGCCTTCTTCGGCCCGGCTTGCTTGAATCCTGATGGAGCAGTGAGAAAGGGACTCATGTCTGAGTATACCCTGCCACACCTATAGTGGCCAAAAACGATTTACAAAAAGGGGGTGGTGATGAACAGAGTGTCTGAGTTAAACAGCCCTGATCTCTTGACTGGGTGAGAGCTTTCTGCTTAATTCAGAGACTCTGTCCCTCACCACCCCTTGTTGTAAATATTTTTGTCCACCCTAAGCGTGGAAGGGTATTCTCAGATGTGAGACCCTTGCTCATTGCACCATCAGGATTCAAGCAAACCGGGCCGAAGACGGCTGTAATGCCAGAAACCGGTCCCCGGGAGCTTGTTTCCTTCCCAGTGTAAGAATTGGCTTTTGTAGTTTGGTTTGCCCTGTTCCCATCATGCACTGGGACAGGAACAGACTAATTTGCATACAGCCAGGTTCTGAAACTGGGATGGTGCAGTGAGCTAAAAAACGGTGTTGGATCTAGCCCTGATCTCTTGACTGGGTGAGAGCTTTCTGCTTAATTCAGAGACTCTGTCCCTCACCACCCCTTGTTGTAAATATTTTTGTCCACCCTAAGCGTGGAAGGGTATTCTCAGATGTGAGACCCTTGCTCATTGCACCATCAGGATTCAAGCAAACCGGGCCGAAGACGGCTGTAATGCCAGAAACCGGTCCCCGGGAGCTTGTTTCCTTCCCAGTGTAAGAATTGGCTTTTGTAGTTTGGTTTGCCCTGTTCCCATCATGCACTGGGACAGGAACAGACTAATTTGCATACAGCCAGGTTCTGAAACTGGGATGGTGCAGTGAGCTAAAAAACGGTGTTGGATCTAGCCCTGATCTCTTGACTGGGTGAGATCTTTCTGCTTAATTCAGAGACTCTGTCCCTCACCACCCCTTGTTGTAAATATTTTTGTCCACCCTAAGCGTGGAAGGGTATTCTCAGATGTGAGACCCTTGCTCATTGCACCATCAGGATTCAAGCAAACCGGGCCGAAGACGGCTGTAATGCCAGAAACCGGTCCCCGGGAGCTTGTTTCCTTCCCAGTGTAAGAATTGGCTTTTGTAGTTTGGTTTGCCCTGTTCCCATCATGCACTGGGACAGGAACAGACTAATTTGCATACAGCCAGGTTCTGAAACTGGGATGGTGCAGTGAGCTAAAAAACGGTGTTGGATCCAGCCCTGATCTCTTGACTGGGTGAGAGCTTTCTGCTTAATTCAGAGACTCTGTCCCTCACCACCCCTTGTTGTAAATATTTTTGTCCACCCTAAGCGTGGAAGGGTATTCTCAGATGTGAGACCCTTGCTCATTGCACCATCAGGATTCAAGCAAACCGGGCCGAAGACGGCTGTAATGCCAGAAACCGGTCCCCGGGAGCTTGTTTCCTTCCCAGTGTAAGAATTGGCTTTTGTAGTTTGGTTTGCCCTGTTCCCATCATGCACTGGGACAGGAACAGACTAATTTGCATACAGCCAGGTTCTGAAACTGGGATGGTGCAGTGAGCTAAAAAACGGTGTTGGATCTAGCCCTGATCTCTTGACTGGGTGAGAGCTTTCTGCTTAATTCAGAGACTCTGTCCCTCACCACCCCTTGTTGTAAATATTTTTGTCCACCCTAAGCGTGGAAGGGTATTCTCAGATGTGAGACCCTTGCTCATTGCACCATCAGGATTCAAGCAAACCGGGCCGAAGACGGCTGTAATGCCAGAAACCGGTCCCCGGGAGCTTGTTTCCTTCCCAGTGTAAGAATTGGCTTTTGTAGTTTGGTTTGCCCTGTTCCCATCATGCACTGGGACAGGAACAGACTAATTTGCATACAGCCAGGTTCTGAAACTGGGATGGTGCAGTGAGCTAAAAAACGGTGTTGGATCTAGCCCTGATCTCTTGACTGGGTGAGAGCTTTCTGCTTAATTCAGAGACTCTGTCCCTCACCACCCCTTGTTGTAAATATTTTTGTCCACCTTAAGCGTGGAAGGGTATTCTCAGATGTGAGACCCTTGCTCATTGCACCATCAGGATTCAAGCAAACCGGGCCGAAGACGGCTGTAATGCCAGAAACCGGTCCCCGGGAGCTTGTTTCCTTCCCAGTGTAAGAATTGGCTTTTGTAGTTTGGTTTGCCCTGTTCCCATCATGCACTGGGACAGGAACAGACTAATTTGCATACAGCCAGGTTCTGAAACTGGGATGGTGCAGTGAGCTAAAAAACGGTGTTGGATCCAGCCCTGATCTCTTGACTGGGTGAGAGCTTTCTGCTTAATTCAGAGACTCTGTCCCTCACCACCCCTTGTTGTAAATATTTTTGTCCACCCTAAGCGTGGAAGGGTATTCTCAGATGTGAGACCCTTGCTCATTGCACCATCAGGATTCAAGCAAACCGGGCCGAAGACGGCTGTAATGCCAGAAACCGGTCCCCGGGAGCTTGTTTCCTTCCCAGTGTAAGAATTGGCTTTTGTAGTTTGGTTTGCCCTGTTCCCATCATGCACTGGGACAGGAACAGACTAATTTGCATACAGCCAGGTTCTGAAACTGGGATGGTGCAGTGAGCTAAAAAACGGTGTTGGATCTAGCCCTGATCTCTTGACTGGGTGAGAGCTTTCTGCTTAATTCAGAGACTCTGTCCCTCACCACCCCTTGTTGTAAATATTCCCCAGAAGCTGTGCTCCCTTCTTTCCACCACTGAAGCAGCATACACTTCGTTTATGACTTGGCAACAGTGGTTAACAAGTTGTGTTGCCTACCGATGCTACATCATAGCAATGGATTATTAGATTTATAATTCAGTCATTAACGCTACTGGCTCTCCATGAGAGACATGTGCAACATCTCTATCTCACAACTTTGACCGAAACAGAATAATTTATTAAACCACTACACCAGGGGTGTTTCACGGAGTGAGACCCTGTAACTGATTATGTTTCAATTACACTATCTCCGCAATGTTAACGTTTGTCTTGATAAATCTCATCGGAATGTTTTATATAATAAGCTCAATTTTAGAGGAAATTTAATTTACTGGAATGGTAACACATTCTGAAAACAGGAATGTCTTATTTAATAAATCTTTCATGGACATTATGCCTAATAAAATGAATTCCCTTGTTTTATTATCTTTAAGTAAAGTTCTTTTACTAGTTTTTCCACTTAGTAAGCATACATCATGGACAATAGCTGCTGAGCATGCTAGAATGAGCTTTTTCTTTTTGAAGCTTCACTTGCTAGTAGGCATTTAAACGTAAATGTATGTGGAATGTGTGTACGTCAATATAGATATGCATGTATGTGGTATTTGTATAGAGTGAACCTAGCCAAAAAAGCAGCGGAGCTATGAGCAGGGCAAAAGGCAAGCTTATAGTCCACGAGTGACACGGTTCTTGAAGGAGGTGCATCGTCAACTTTATCATACATCTTTGAGTAGCTTTGGGGTGGTCCATATGATATGGTAATGTTCTTCTAGTTCCTGGTACAATGCCCCTGGCACTTCACATATTTTAATTTTGTGTTTAGTATTTTCTTTTTTAATAGATTTTATACAGCTTGGGAACTATACTGTGCGTATTGGCAAAGGAAGACTAGTTTGGTAAAGATTTTGCTTCACAACAAATTGCAAAACACTCAAAGTTTTCCTCACAAATATGCCGGCCATAAATGGTAAAAAACAAGGAAACGTGGTTCGCAAAATAATCGGCTTGAGAACAAAACCCCTCCCCCCAAAATATTACAGAAATTAATATATTCATAGTAAGGAACAAACTTAAATTCCACAGACATAAGTCGCATAATTTGCATTGCAGTGAATAAGAACCTTTTTCCTGATTCCTAACCCCTATTTACGATATGCGAAAAAACATTTTCTAACCATGGTTGTTGTGTATATCATTGCTAGTTAGAATTTGAACAGCTTGATACTTCTGCTTCTTTAGACTGATCTCGATGGTTTTCTTGTGTTTCAGCTGGGATGAGAGCAGCTCCATCAGCAGTGGCCTCAGCGATGCCTCCGACAACCTCAGCTCCGAAGAGTTCAATGCAAGTTCCTCCCTCAATTCCCTGCCTTCCACCCCAACGGCTTCTCGCAGGAACTCCGCCGTAGCGGTAAGTCCCCTGGTCTTTGTGTGTGTGGTGTAGTTGGTCCTCATGTTGAAGGTATTATTGTATTTGCTTTTCTCCTTATTGTCCATGTCTCACATACCTCAAAGTAAGTTTGAATTTTGGTCTCTTTTGCATTTGTGCAACAGGTGCCCACACCAATTTCTTTCACAACAACCGAGAAGTAAGCACTATATTTATATGAGTAATTCTTGGTTCTCATTGTTCTCATTGTTCTGATTGCACAAGAGCATACTTCTGGAATGTGAATGAGCATATGAACACCACTATGCTTTTTATTGTCCATCCGAATTCAAGACAACCCCTTTCAGCATTGAAACAAATGGTTGTCAGCCAGGTAGGCATTTAAGAAAACGCCCTGTGTCTTCCTAACTCATTTTGTGGAATAAGTCTTCTCCCAAACACTCTTCGAACGGGGGATTCTTGTAACACAGAACTGGTCACAACGTTCAGCAACCTGATTAAAAGATTCTTCCCATATCCTCCAAAAGGGATATGCACTTCTGTGTTCACAATGTGCCATAAATCAGCAGGAAAATTAGCTATCCTGAAACCTACAGATTTCAATTTAGCAACATTCACCTAAAGCCTCCTTATGTCCTCGGTTTTAAGGAGGATATGACTTAGGAGGAGCAGGGACCTCAGAAGATCACATTAGATTGGAGATGTGCCTCAGTAGATCCCCCTATAATATGGTGCCCCGAACATCACCAAGTCGTCTACTGAAGAGCCTCCTCACTTAGTAAAGAGTTGCCTCAGTATGCCACCCAAGGAGTATGTGCTGCAGCAGATAACCCTAAAACGTAGTGCCTTGGCCTACCACTCTCTTAGGATAAGCCTAAGCAGACCATCCTTGTAAAAGGATCCTCAGCAGGCTATCATAGGGAAAGGATCCTCAGCAGGTCATCCTAGGAAAAGGATCCTCAGCAGACCATCCAAGGAAGAGGATCCTCAGCAGGCCATCCAAGGGAGTGGATCCTCAGCAGGCCATCCAAGGGAGTGGATCCTCAGCAGGCCATCCAAGGGAGTGGATCCTCAGCAGGCCATCCAAGGGAGTGGATCCTCAGCAGGCCATCCAAGGGAGTGGATCCTCAGCAGGCCATCCAAGGGAGTGGATCCTCAGCAGGCCATCCAAGGGAGTGGATCCTCAGCAGGCCATCCAAGGGAGAGGATCCTCAGCAGGTCATCCAAGGGAGAGGATCCTCAGCAGGTCATCCTAGGGAGAGGATCCTCCGCAGACCATCCTTGTAGGAGGATCCTAAGCAGGCCATCCTGGGAAGAGGATTCTCAGCAGACCATCCAAGGGAGAGGATCCTCAGCAGGCCATCCTAGGGAGAGGGGCTTCAACATACCATCGTAGGAATAGGTAACTCAGCAATTTGCACCAGACAAAAAAGTGCTTTAGTAGACCTCTCAAAAAGGTGGTGCCTCAGCAAATCATCATATTAAGATATGATTAAAAAATGCTTACTAGGATGCAGTTCACCAGATCCCTTTTAGAGGGGAGTACTTGACATATCTGTTACTCCAATCCCCAATATTTTAGCTTCACAAATTGCTCTGGGAAATAGTACATCAGCTTATTGTTGTGCTGTGCACTATAGTGCGGGTATAAGCACAACTGAAGAGAAAAAGTTTCATTTTTAAGCACATGCCTCATATGGCTTTGCCCACTAAATCTACGCTGAAGACATTTCCACCCATATGCTTCCATTATCATGAGACTGCTTTAATTTTCCTTTCAATGTGTGGCAGATAAATATTCCTCACCACAGTTCTTTATCGCCATCATGAACAGAAAAATCGTCCCTTGCTAAAAAAAACTGTTGATGACCGAAAAACATACAATAGCTCAATGACCTATAATAATGATTCTGTTGTCATGAAAAATATGTACAACCCCCCCCCCCCATATATGAACCGCTTTTAATTCCATACAGACATGTAACATATAAAACATAAGTAAATATCCAAAACATGCAAAGCCTAGGCATGTATTCTGATCTCATGCTGCCATGTTTTCAGATTTTTTTTTTTTTTTGTTATCGGTCAACATTGATAGAATCCAGTTACAAAGCACACTTAAACTGGTAAAGATCATCTGTGCAGCAAGAACACTGTCAAACATTTAAGAGTGTGACCTAATATCACCCATTTTCCCACAAGCTCCTGTGTCAAGGATAAGGTTATTTTATGTAATTGGTGGTAATGGGCTGATCTCTAACAGTTGTGTGTTTGAGACCGCTGAGTGCTGTCCCTCTTTGTGTGACTTTGTGAGGTCAGTGATACTACATGTGGTGCACATGGTCAAGGTAGGCAGACACTCACTAGCGTTACAAAAATAAGCGACAGAGGGTAAGAAGGTGAAAGCTCACTTGAACAGGCAGGGATGGCAAAGGAGGTGTGCTGGAGACATCAGATCACTGGTGGATCGCTACCTCTGCTAGAAAACGAAGTCCTCTCGATTGACAGACTTTGGGCTTGTTAAGCGAGTTGCTCAGTCGGTCAGTCAGACTATAGAGACTGGGTATGAGAGCTGAGTGGACATATAACATAAGCTTGCGTCGGTGCCACATGAGTATATGACTATGCACGTGCAGTGCGAGTTCCATTATTGAAGCAAGCACACAGCCTCCTTCTATCCCACAGATTCTCTGACAATCCCAAACTAAAACTTCAGGTGGAGCAGGAATGTTCTTTCTCAACATCCAAAAAAGACTCATATCACATCCTCAGAACCTCATCCATAATTTGAGGCTTCGTTGAGTCGCACAAAATCAGTTTTCTTTACATGGTCCCCTTTTGACAAGCCGATATCACATGAGAAGAAAAAGTGAGTTGCAAAATCCTTCACAGACGAGGTTTCTAGCTTGAGTCGAGGTTCTGAACATTGACATCCATCAGAGGCTTTTAGTGCAAGAGTACCACGCTCCAAGCGGCACTCCGCTCTTTGGCTCCACCTCCACCATGGCTGGTAAGGTTGTGACCCCTCTCCTGGAATTGCCTCCCCCCCCCCCCCCCCCCCCCTTTCCGAATATTAAAGATATTTTAAAGGCTGGCAGACCTGTAACTATGCATAGTTCATGTGCTTAGGCATTGGAAGTAGGGGGACCTCCCAAAAAACATGCTGGATCTCCAATTTCCAGTGTTTACTTCCTTACTCTTACTGAAAAATGTGAGAATATTTTATAGCGAATTATGTGAAAATCTTGCTGGTGTGAAAGGAAAGCTTGTAGGATGCTGTTTTCTTTCAACACACAAACAAATGTGAATAACTATTAACCCCTTGCATGCGACCGCGATTCTGTGCCTGTTCGTCAAAATCGCGAGTGGGCGGGTTTATGATGGCCCCCAGCCGTCATCAGCACACGAGCGCCGTAGTGCATGACGGATGGGGGCCGTTAGCATGCAAGGGGTTACTGAACTATTCAGATATTTCAAAATAAATAAACAGTTAGCAAAGCATAAATAAAACACCTTTTTACTAATTCTGAGGTGTAAAGCAAGCAAAGATTGCATTAGGATCAAAACCTATCAAGGTACTTTACTTGATGATGCGCCAATGACAAATATTCGATGAAACAACATTTCCACACTATTGTTTATGCACTAAATATATTTATTAGTAAAATCGGTATGTCTGTGCAAATTGTGTGGTAATTTAAATGTAAAATGTGATTTCTCTGAATGACAGTGTGCCACCACACCATTCTTTAGTAATATTTGTGTGTGAAGTGTGCTCCTAAATGCAACACCAGCTACATACTACAACCTCATGACTCTGCTGATAAATTGGCATGGTTTACTTGTGACACTTGTTCTTTGTTTTTGTGCTTGGATGTTAAGGAATACCTATGACTTAAGTAATGTAGCATTGATGGCTGCTCCACCAGTCTGAAAATTGATCCAGCACCACTGCATCTGTAATAACATCAGTAATAAAATCACACATGGTACCTTCCTTGAAAGCCTGGGTAGAATGTTACATCTTTAAAATAAGCTAAGCATTTGGGGTGACCAGTGAGAGAGAGAGAGAGGGGGGGTAGGCAAATGAGTGCATATTTGGCTCAGAAGTGCCTTCAAATACCTAAGAAGTACTGACCATCATTGCCAGATTGTGCCATTTGAATGCTAAGAAGTAAAGGTCATATGGCTTAAAAGTCCACTATGTGCCACAAAAGTGACATAACATGGCAGATAAGTGTTATCACCCGTACAAGTTGATTGGTGGATACCCATTAGTTTGATCATGCATCCTGTAATAGTGTAGTTGTTCCCAGGAAGTGCCAATAAAAACAGTAGGAATTATAGTGGATGTCTGATTCATCCACAAATGTGATAATTTGTGCATTTGTTCAAGAATCATACATCCGACATATTTACTACTGTTTTTCTAAAACACTTACACAGTGAACCACTGTTATCATACTTCAGAATATTTATTGGCACCATATGTACCTAGGACCCAGACATTGGCACGGGCAGCAGGAATTGTTAAAATATATCATTGCCAAAAGTAGCCCCCAGTGGACAATGAGAACTCTGGGACCTCTGAAGATGCCTATTGCCCCATAGTAAAAAGTCGGTAGTATCACCTAGCGGTCACTAGAGCTATGACACTGAGGGATTACGGAGACACAAGTGTACTTTTTTTTCACGGATGTTACTGTGGTGCACAGTAAAATAAGGGATGGGAAGAATGTGAACAAACTATTACACTCGGGCCATCAAAATCGAAAAAAATACTCTCCCCCCCCCCCCCCAACATAAAACACTGATGGAACTACACTAAGGGATTGGACAGGTGAATCTTTCAGTATTAGCAACATGGAAAATAAGAAATGTTTCATTCTTCTTGTCCTTGCCAGCTGCGCACAGATGCTGAGAAGCGGTCGCTGGTGGAAAGTGGGCTAACCTGGTACAGCGAGACCGACGAGAAGACACCTAAAAAGCTGGAGTACGACAGTGGCAGCCTGAAGATGGAGCACAGCTCCCGCTGGAGGAGGGAGCGCACTGAGACCTATGGCGACGAGCCCATCAAGGGGGAGCTCAAGAAGCCTGTGACCCTTGGTCAACCTGGTTCCCTGAAGAAGGGCAAGAACCCACCAGTGGCCGTCACGTCACCCATCACCCACAATGTCCAGAGTACCCTGAAGGTGGCAGGTAAGGAACCCTACTATCTGTGACCCTTCTGAAATGAGATGCTGGGCTCCATATTTATTTACTTGACAGGGTAGATCAGTCCCCTCTCACTCGTCACAGAACCCAGAAGGGACGACTGATTAAATCCTCTTCTCATCTGTTCATGGGGAAAAGCCTCTGAATAAAAAATTGGGAACTTGGAAGAGGAAAGTTCAGGGCCGGACTGGAAACGCAAAGCAGCCCTGGCAATTTTCTCTGACCAGTCCCTAGGGAAGCACTACTTGACCCCGGATGCTGGAAACGCTTGCTTGTTGCTTTTGTTGCTAGGTGCAGATATTGCTTCATCACTGCAAAACCGCCCCCCAAATAACAAAACAAGTCTTAACCTCTGCAAAACAGGCCACCACCCTTCCAGTCTCCCGGGGAAACTCCTGATGCCCTGATTGGCCTGGAAATTTTGCACTTTTGAACCTACCCTGGTAAACTATTGAGCCCTTAGTAGACTCGCTCAAGTGGTTTAAAACCTTTTTATTGGCAATTAATAAGTATTATACGTAGATGTCTGTACAAACACTCATTGCAGGATCCACTCCAACAAGACAGGGGACGTCTGGTCTTATATCTTTGTATTCAGTAAATTACAGTAAATTGTGAATCATTGCTGTTTACAAATAATTGAATCTCAATTTCTATCATAGTTCCAGTTTTTGTTATCTCAAAAATTGCAAAATGCATGATTTTTTCCAACTAATGTCTTCATGAATGAAGCCTATTCGGTAACAATTCATAGAATAATACTGAATGTGTTTGTACAGAAATGCAAGTAGTCGTAAACAATTTGAAAATGAAAGTATTTTGATTATATATGAAAATGAGTGAATTTGTTATAAAAATGAGAACTGAAACCTGAACAGAACCCAGATAAAGACTGGGAAAATAAAGAGAAAGTGCATAAGAAGGAAGAAGCGACCTACAACAAAAGTTGAGAACCTATTGAAACATGACCGAACAGAAGATCTTGTGTATCTGACGTACTAACTCAAATGTAGTCATTTGGCGTAGTATAACACATGCCTTTTGCTTTACCGAAAGTGTCTTTTACATGTCATTCTTGATTTACTTGTAACAGTTTAATTAACAGGACACATCTTTAATCTATACCAAAATCAAAAACTATCAACTAAGTTAAGTACCTGTGCATTGGGATAGTGACCACACCATCTTTTAGCTTGCTCATATTGTTACCTTAAGATTAATTTGCCACTTGACGTAATACCATTTGTTTTGCCTCCCCGTTCTGCGGAGGGGCAATGGTGAGCAAAGGATGGCGCAAGATGGAATACAAGGTGTAAAAATTTGTTTTTTTAAAAAGGTGGACAACTGTTGCCAGAATTCTAGGAGGTCTCCAACTCTAACAGGAAAGAGCAACATTGTGTCTCCTGCCCCTCTGACTTTGTTGAATGTGTGGGACCTCTTTTTGGGTTGATCTGAGGCTGAATTAAGGGAGTGGGTAGACTGTGTGGGCCAGTGCTTGAAATGGAATTAAAGAAGTGCAGGTCCTTTTTACCAGAATACCTGCTTGTTTCTGAGAAGTGCCGGTACTCTCCAATTAAAGGTATTGCATTTCTCTTGAAAAGTGCCGGTTCTCTCTCTCTCTCTCAAAATAAAAAAGTTCTGGTACTCCGTACCGGACAGTACCAGCCCATTTAATGATGTGGGCTGAAGCTTTTCTGAGAAAACACTGACTAATTTTATCGAGCGCAATGGAATGACGAGAAACGTGGTGCTGGAAGTCCCTGGTTTGCTACAAGAGAGCCATTGCATGTGATGTGCATTCTGTGTGTGATTCCCTGGACAGGAATCCCATTGCACCGCTGCTGGAGACGTTGCAACAAGGTGACAACATTAAAAAAAACGAAGACCTGTGAATTACATTTTCTAAACTGGAAAGCCACTAGTTTTTTTTGCGATTGGCGGAAGCATACATTATGGTGGCCTCCTAAAGAACATATTTTTTAAATGCACATTTTTGTTTCACAAAACTGGAATGATGGGAATAGGCAGGATTGGCACCTCATTAGTGACTAACAAGACACAGGCCATTTAAAAAGAAAATGCATTTGGGCTATTACTTGAGGAGATGTAGCAAGATGTGTTTCCCTGAACTCTAGCGCTGCCGTCCTTCATGTCACTGTGCCAGTCTACTCTTTACTCATTAGGAATATCTGCCCACACCGATTCATTCTCTTAGACCAAGGATACAAAAATGGCAACAAAGAGAGTTCTCTGAGGGTTAAACCTATAAACTGGGTTAAGTGGAGGCAGATGCCGAATTACATGTGTTGGTTTCCACCTCCTCCCCTCTTCCTTTCACCCAACAATCAAGACATTGAGTGAAGCTAATTAACTGTAAAGAACAGTCAACTAGTAAAAAAATGGAGCTCGTCAAAGCGACTTTGTTAAGAGCCGACGTTTATTGGGATTTCAGACGTTCATGGCTGCTAGTGGGTACTAGATAATAAGTGGTACATTTCTCCAGTTCTAGCGTTATAAAAATGAACACGTTGCACGATAAGATTTGTAATTTCATTTTATAAAGGCACGCAAAATGGGCCTACAAGTTCTATTCTTTACAAAACCACTCCTGGAGAAAGCTGCTCTTATACCACGGGGCCAAGCGTCAACCCTGAGATTTTGTCTTGTGCAGAGCAGTGATAGCCACGCGGCAGTGGAAAGATTCCCTGGTGTCTGCCTGTCTGGGGCCTTATGTCAAGATTACCTGCCATATGGCTGTCTCTGCTGTAGCCTACTAATCTTTCAGAGGCACCGACCTGCAAGGGAGTCTCACATTTCCTGATGTCCATTCTAATTAGAGAACGATTTAAAATTACGTCAGGAGCAGCTGAAAATGTCATCGGAGTAGTTCACAACAGGACAATCTTTTGTAAAAAGAGGCCTTCGCAATGACCGAAACTAGAAATATTACTACACATTATAAAAGCCTGATTCATTTATTTTTTTCATGGAACCAGAGTAATAATAAAGCATACAAAAATGACTTAGGAATGCTGATTGACCTGCGAGAATTTGATGCCGACCACCATATTACAAACTTTTGGAATTATGATTCTGGATTTTATTTATTATTTTTCCATTTTCTCTCCATCTTTTTAGTGACACAGACATTTTGTCACATGTTCTTTTGCAATCATAGCATAATTTGTCATGTGAAAACTAGAATTAGCTGTATGGGACAGGTGGCGTGGATCTTTTTGGTTCTCTCTGTTTTCACTCTGAGTTGTAGCTGTTCCCCTGTGGTCATAAAGTTCCTCAAATTGAGAGCTCGGTTGTGACTCATACCAGCAGCATATGTGCTCCCACCCTTCCCCTAATGACCGTGTTTTTGTGTTTGGACCGGCAAAAATGAGGATGCAACAATATCTGCACTGTGTGCAGGCCTGGCTATGTCCTCTATTTAGGGAAAATCTTTCTTTCTCTCTTTCTCTCTTTCTTTCTCTCTTTCTCTCTCTTTCTTTCTCTTTCTCTCTCTTTCTCTCTCTTTCTCTCTCTTTCTCTCTCTTTCTCTCTCTTTCTCTCTCTTTCTCTCTCTTTCTTTCTCTCTTTCTCTCTTTCTCTCTTTCTTTCTCTCTTTCTCTCTTTCTCTCTTTCTCTCTTTCTCTCTTTCTCTCTTTTTCTCTTTTTCTCTTTTTCTCTTTTTCTCTTTTTCTCTTTTTCTCTTTTTCTCTTTTTCTCTTTTTCTCTTTTTCTCTTTTTCTCTTTTTCTCTTTTTCTCTTTCTCTCTTTCTCTCTTTTTCTCTTTTTCTCTTTCTCTCTCTCTCCATCATAAGAGTAATTCAGAATAAGCATAAAGGCTGGCTAACCAGTCAAGACCGAGCAGATTCCCACCAACGGGTCTCCCTGACCAACACTGCGATGATACAGCTTCAAACATGTGTCCTACTACTTGGACATGAGACGTCTTGCTCATACTCCTGCACATGGTCTGCATTCCTGATTTCTAAGGAGGACTAGGCATGAGTTGCTCAAATAATATCCCTGTGGTATGTGGTGCTTTAGGCAGCCACAGATTGGCACACTGCGAACTTGGCGGCCTCCTCTCCAGGTACGAGGGTTGCCACAGAGGAGAGATGGAGCAGCTGCTGACGCACCTCCCAGAGGTCCATTATAAATGATTTGAAGAAAAAATAAGCAGTGTATACCTCATGTCCTCTCTGCCACCAACTGACACGGTATACCTGTTTGCTGTGCCTGCCACCTTCAAAAACTGTGCTGTTCTTCCTGCCCAAGAAGCTAGAGTTCATCCATTAGTGGTTCAGAAATGGTTCCATGGCCTCTATGGCTTTGTATGGATGGATTTGTAAAATCCTGTTTTTAATTTTGAGCTCTGCATGGAAAACCGCATCTACTCCTATGTATTGTGTGTTTACAAAGTTTACTATTACTTGCGAGGGTATCCTGGCAAAGATTTTAAACTTTTCTGCAAAAATGCCCCAGACCTATGTATGTTGGTAGCATGTGTGGCAGTTACACAAGCTTTGCACACTCCTGCAATCTTGTGTTGAGCCTGCATGTTTTCAACTTGTTTTTCTACGTAGAAAACAAAGTCAAAAGACCCATTCTAACCCACCCTTGGTCCAGGGTGCACCAACACACTGTTGAACGCTGCTCCAGTATCGCAGTGTTAACATACCAGTTCTTTCTCCTCAATTCCAGCAAGTTCCTCTTTTGAATGAAACCAACACAATGCTACGTGACACATCTATCTGCCCACAACACCGGGATTTCGGATCAGACAGTCGATGTACCACAGCCGTGAGCAGCTATTCTCAGCAACTCTTCTTGAGTCCTTGCTGATGCTTTATGGAAAATGCACCTAGGGCAAGGATCTGGAACATACACCCTTCCAGCTCTGCCATAGGTGTGACACTAATTAAGTGTGAAACAACAACCTCTCCTCCACTCAAGGTCACGTGGTCTGCTTCACCTTCCGCTTCCAGAAAACCTTAAACACTGGAGGAAGAGGAGGGCCGGTCCTCTGGCTTTCCTGCAGGTCAATCAGGAGAGATTCCAGAGGCCATCTTCTCCGATGTCAAGGTTCTTCGAGCCAGCAGCACAACCTACACCAGCCTTGGGACCAAATAGACACTAGATAACTGAAGCATGTCCCATGGTCCATTTCCTGCTCAGAAACACACACCTTCAGGTTCCACACCTTCAACTGGGAGTTTTCCACACCTTCAACTGGGAGTTTCCAAACTTAAAGGCTAAGAGGCTAAGTCGGTGCCTGTGTAGACCCCTTCAAAGAGGATCAAACCCTACTGCGCTTTAGCGCCACCTCTGCCTGAGGTTCTGAAAAGTCACACTCAGCTGAAATTAATGTCAAAAACTTCTCTGAAGCCAGCGTCAAAGCAGATTCTGAAGCACCCCTCAAAGTCAAAGTCAGCCACCACAGAGGGGTCTATATTAAAAAAAAAATTCTGAGGTCCTCGATGCAAAGCAAAAGCAGATTTTCTTCCTTCCTGAAATGTGCAAAATTCTTACCAGGCTTCCTGCTCCAGGACTGATCCACATTCCCAAAAAAATGCCAGCTGGCCTTCAAAGAGGAACCTTGATTCAACCCTTCAAGACATCCTGTCCAACTAGCCCATTCCTGCTCAAACCACTGCCATCTGCACCTTCTCTGCCACCACCGCTGTTTCCATACTCTCCTCCATCTTACCCACAAGATACTGACATACAGCCGGACTGTACTTACTACCCTAAAAGCTTTGATAACAAGCCCTTCGGGCCCCAGGAAAGAGATGATACCTGGGAGGATTATGGGGTAGACCCCCAAGACGACCCCCCAGACGTACCCTGCCTAGAAGTCTTTCTGGTGCTACTTTTCCATACCATGCAATGATACAGAGGGCTGTGCATCAGCATCTACATACAGTACAGGATTAGGATGACTTCCTAATTGAGACCATCTCCAAGATGGAGTATGTGGCATGTAACCTCCCTATGCCGAAGGAATGAACATATCCATCAGTGCTGACAAATGTATGAATCCGGTAAATGCCAGAGTGGTCACTCCTTGAGTATAGAAGAATATGTAAGCTTGCTCCCAATGATCTGTCTTTTAATTATGGACAGGTTGTCCCAACACCCTAGTTAACTCTGCCCATAAAAGGGGTTCCCTGCTGGCCACAGTAGATTCCCCTCTACCTGATAAGGAGTAGACCTCGATTGATGCTACTGGAAAGCATGTAGTGCTTGGAGCAGCCATGCATTGGTGCATAATGAACTCTGTGGGCCTCCTCTCCATGTATGACCAGTACTACTGGGAGGACATGCAGGAGCTGGTGAAACACCTACCAGAGGCTCATTGTAAATGAGGACAGGACTTGGTTGCTGAGGGGAAACCTTCAGCAAGCCAACATTAGATGCACCCTCGACAGAGTGGGAACAGCCCCTAGGGGTATTCATAACTGCATTCTCCTTCACAGATATGCCTGGTTAGGGTTTCCGGTTTTAAGCCTGAGGTGCAGCAGCACCTGTTGGAGTCCCTTTTGTTTGAAAAAAAAACAAAAAGCACACTTGCATAGCCAAGTCTGAGTCCCCCAGTCCAGTGCCTAATTTGTTAAATAAATAAATAAATACATGCCAGGGACCTCATCGGGAGGCCACTGCAGCTTGCACCACTGATCACCCCTGCCTGCACTGTCAAATGACAATACCAACACAATTACCAACCATCACCCTCATACAAGTGTGACAAATAAGTCTATTCCAGGCCCCCAAAGTTAGAAGAATGGATTGGTCAGGAGGTATTAATCGTTTCGAATGTATGCTGAACTAATAAAGAACTGTTGTGCTGGTCTCTGAATCAGAAAAAAACAGTGCCATCATGTGGCAAACTGTCAGTGCTGGTGTAAATAAATAAGTGCCAGTGACTAGCAGTGGAAACCACCTGCTCAAATTAAGCACTGCCCCAGTTCCTATTCTGCTTTCTGGAGGCAGCAAAAGATGGGTTGTATAAAACCAGTGTGCTTAGGTCAGACGCCCCCATACCAATACCACCAACAATTCTTTCAGGACTTCCAGCAACCTAATACCTTTCAGACAGAGACCAGTAGTGGAAATAAAAGTGGGAAGGGCAGAGGTGGCTCCACAATGGGCGCATTCACTGCATAATAGTGACTCCTTCTCCCTCCCCTCTGACCACATCACACCTTTCGGGGAAAACTGAAGCACTTCCTAACTCAACGAGAAACCCACCTCAAACCAACTAGTCTTCTCCATTGTGCGGGTGGGGCACTGCCTCAAATTTCACACTCCCCCTCCCAACATTCCGACTGCTACAATGTAATTTACAAAGTGGCACAATAGAGCTATTACCTGCACACCAATGCAGCGCAGAGGTGTAGTTCCTGAACTTTTGATCCAGCCGATCGACCTCTGGCCATTGAACAGATTCATCCAGTGGAGAAGCGTGTCTCAATGGTTAGAGTGGCAGACCCTGATGCAGAGGTCTGGCCCGGGACCAGGGTTCAATTCCCGCCTTGGCGGCTCTTGGACTCAATCTTCCCGGACCTGGTAATTCTCGCCTCGGTGCCTAGTCTAATCATGGGTCCCACTCTGTGACTCTAGGCAATAGCTTGCTTAATCTCCACCATGGCCCCAGCAGCGCTTGGATGCCTGGCTTCACCTTGGGGGTTCCCAGGATGGACATCTCACAGAAAAGCCAGGAAGGGTTCCACAGCGGTATGAATACAGAGCTACGAGACCTCTGGGTAGAAGGTGCTATATAAATACATCTTTATTACATTTACATTTACATCCGAACACTTTCACATGGTCACTTCATAGGTCATCATTTCACTCCTACATCAAGGCAGATCAATGGCTGTGCTAGAGCTGAAAGACACATTCTTTTGCATTCCAATTCCCCCAGCGCATACATAGTACCTTTGGTTCATGGTCAGTGAGCAACACTAGCAGTTCAAGGTGCTAACGTTTGGAGTCACTACTGTTCCTAAGGTGTTTACAAAGTGCCTAGCAGTAGCAACAGCATATCTGTGCAGAATCACCATACATGACTTTCCATACTTGTGCAGGGAAAATAGTATTAATAAAGATAGAAAACCTGACATCCATGTTCTGCATCCAGAAGCAAAGGGCACCCACTTCCCCAGCTCTCTGCTCTAGCTCAGGGGATTTGGCACTGGGCAACCCGCAACAACGTTCATGTGTTGGTGGAGCATTTACCAGGAGTGGAGAACAACTATCCCTCTCATCCTGTACCTGGTGAGGAAGATGACGCAGGTGTTCATGAACCTCATCCTAGTGGCACCAGCCTTGGCTAGACAACCGTAGTATTCAATGCCTCTAGAGATATCAAACAATTCCCACAAGAAACTCACTCTCATGCCAGACCTTCTCACTCTACTTCTGGGTCCAATCACACACCAACATCCCAAACAGCTAAACTTCTGACTCCTGAGTTCCTAGAGTTAGGCTACCTCAGTGTTCTATAAGAGTGCGTGGTTATGCTGAGGAAAATACAAAAACTCACTACTCGTGTCTGTTACATGGCTAAGTGGCAAAGATTCATGCATTACTTCGTCTTATAACCCCTATCTTTGCAGAAGATTGTCTTCCCTCCTACACCTATGCAAGGCATGCCTTGCCTAGACTTCAATATGATTACTCTAAACTGTAGTTGTTGCATGACTTCAAAACAGACAGCGTTCATCTCTTCTAAAGGTCAGTCACTAAGGCCTCATGGAGGGTCTAAAGTGGGTAATACGCACAAAGAAAACCCTGATCCTGTTTGGAACCTCAGTGTAGTTCCCACACGACTCATGGACTCTCCTTTTTTTAACACCTGCACTCATGTGACCTACAGTGACTTTTCTAGACTCTATCCTCCGATACATTAGTGAGCTCTAACCGCACAAGAACCATTCGTCCAGGCTCACAAACACAGAGTAGTTCTTCATACCAATCCCAAATTCCTGCCCAAGGTTGTTTCACCTTTCCATATGAACCAGATCATCGAGCTACTAGTCTTCTTCCCACAATCAGAGTCTGTATCAGAAAGGTGTGAAAGAAAATTGTGTAACCCATTAAACCCTTGTAGGCTTGGGCAATATATAGTATCAATAGAAAATTGTCTACAAGGGATTTATTTAGGAAAATAGAGAGCAATATATAAGAATTAGTCACATAAATTAGTTATACAACAATCTAACTCTATTGTATCCGCAGGATAACAATGATTGTATCTCAAAAAGGTCAGAACAAAAGAAAGCACACGTGAAAAACCAATTCGTTGAAAACTGAATTTTATCAGATTAAATCAGCATATGGGGATACAATCAGAGAATTATCTCACAGTATAAAATTATGAATAGATACAACAAATAAATGACACATCAGTTCATAATCAAAACAACAACTCCATATAAATTAACCAAGAGTAACCCAAGTCAAAAATGAACCAAGGAGACTCTTTGGATCAAAGAATTATTATTGGAGATGACTGCAACCAAGACCGAAACGTCGACCTACACATCATCTCCAATAATAATTCTTTGATGGTGGACTATGGTGGTGAAGGGCACCTCACCTTGACCTGCTGTCTGTGCTCTTGGTTTGTCTAGTACCTCGCATGAATTCTGGCATTCTTACAGAAGCTACATTTTGTTAACCAAGAAGAACCAGGGAGTTAGGGGAGGTGTGGTTTGTAGGTAGGGGAAGAGGGTTGAATGTTATCGTTCAGGTTAGTTATAGGACCCTCCGGATCAGTTCAAAGACCCTCACAACATTAACGTTTGCATCATAGGAAATGTCTACGCATCAATGCTCCACCCTATCCTAAATTTAAACCCAGTGTGGCGAACCTGCCATTTTCCTGTTCTAGTTAGACAATTAAAACCTATGTTCCTAAACACCTTAGAAGTGAATTTATGTTCCTAAACACCTTAGAAGTGAATCCCCAAAGACGACCTCAGCATGTATAACACCAAGTTGGTGCCTGAAATAGAAATGCAGACAGGCGGGTATTCGCCACCAGAGTGCCTGCTTCCTACTGAGAAGCGCTGGTACTCTCCCATGAAATTATTGAACCACTGCTGAGCAACGCAAGTACCTGCCCACTTAAAGGGCTGCATGGACTATTTTGCTTCAGTGATTCCAGCGAAAAATCCTTTGTTTCCTATAATTTTCATTCCTTAAGAAAACAACATTCTCTCAGTCTATAAGGTGAAGTCAGACAGCAGCTCCGGCCTGGAGCATTAACGAGTGCCTTACTGGTACTTTGGGGTTTCCAATGGAGTTTCTTTAGGAAGCCCGAAAGTCAAAAGTGCATTCTTGCCCATGGTGCCAATGGTCCGCTCAGTGTTTCTGGTTGTAGAGCGGCTAATAAGGAAGCATTTATACAAATACCTGTCAACACTCCTGAGCTTGGATTTTTTTTACTGTTGTGAGACACTGCAAACTCAGAAAGCCAGCGTTTGGTGAGCTTTCATACCTGTGTGGTGCCGCCTTTCTACAACACCTCCCCCCTCCCCCCCATAAGATTTTACTGTTAGCCTTCACTGCCACCAGACAAACACCTTTAGTTCCTCACTAAGGCAAGTCTTCCCCTACTTGTATTAACTTTTAGATGTGATGCTCATCACTCTATGGCTGTCAATTTAAAATACTTTTTTCATTTGTCAACTGTGTTTTGTTTTTCACCGGGATTCATTTTTCTGCTCCTGCTTGTTTAGGCTATGTAACATTGTAATCAGTGCTGAAGCCTGTGTTCTGGGTCTCTCGCGGGTCGGACGTGTCTCTGTGGTTGTTCTTTGGCAGCCCTGCTCTTCCCGAGATATTGAATGAAAGTTTACTCCAGTGTTGCCTGCACTTTTAAAGCATTCTGTCTGTGAACTTGTGGTTTGCTTCCCCTATGAGATTGTATTTGTATTTGTATTTATTTATTTGTAAAGCGCTAACATTCATCCTGAGAGGACATCACGGCGCTGAAGAACATTACAAGTGATTTGGCATCGGCTCTGTTTGAAAATTATTGATCTGACCTGGGGAAGAGGAATGTTTTCAGTTGTTTCTTAAATGAGACAAAGCAGTCGTTTGTTCTAATTTTAGGGGGTAGCTCGTTCCACTTTGTTGCCGCAATGTGAGAGAAGGCCCGCTCTCCCATCCTGACAGTACGAGCTCGGGTGATGACTGCTCTTCCTAACGTCATAGATCGTAGGTGTCTAGAAGGTTTATGAAATCTGACCCTGTCATGTAGGATGGTGGGGCCTGTGCCGTGGAGTACCTTATAAGAAATGCACAACAGCTTAAAGATTGTTTATGAAGTACTGGCCCAGTGCCTTGAGGAGGGTGGAATTAGGACAGCGGGTTGTTAGGGACACCTTCTCCCCCTGTCCTGCTCCTGAGTTGACATTGTAATTGAAATCAGTGTTTTTCTTCTAATTGTTAATTTTCTTGTCTTAATCTCATCAGGCACATGCAAAGGTGAAGCCAAGGCCACTGACAAGACGAAGCTTGCCATCAAGAACACAGGACTCCAACGCTCTTCCTCCGATGCTGGCAGGGACCAGCGGGTAGCAGATGCTAAGAAGCCCCCCTCCGGCATTGCACGCCCTTCTACCTCCTCTGCTTCCTTTGGGTACAAGAAGCCACCACCCGCCACTGGCACTGCCACTGTAATGACGGGAGGCTCAGCCACGATGAGCAAAATTCAGCAGAAAACATCAGGGATCCCAGTCAAACCAGTCGGTGGGGGGCGGAAGACTAGCTTGGATGTCTCCAATGGTGGCGAGCCAGGTTTTATGTCTCCTGGAGCCCGATCAAACATTCAGTATCGCAGTTTGCCACGGCCGGCAAAGTCCAGCTGCATGAGTGTGACAGGTGGGCGAGGCAACAACAGGCCCGTCAGCAGCAGCATCGACCCAAGCCTGCTCAGCACCAAGCAAGGCGGCACAGCAGGATCCCGGCTGAAGGAGCCTTCCAAGATCGGTGGTGGCCGGGCAGCAGTGGCGCCAGTCAACCAGACAGACCGGGAGAAGGAGAAGGCCAAGGCTAAGGCTGTGGCTCAAGACTCTGAGTGCACCCCCCTCAAGCCCATCTCGTCTCCAGAGATGGGGACCAAGGTGTGCTACCAGCCGTCACCCAAGGTCTCGGAGGTGGTTCCGACCACCCCTCTCAGGTAGGAAAGCAAAGCCCATGGATTGTTGATTTATTTTATTTTATTTTGAAAGTTTTATATAGCGCGAACCAGATCTTTGCAGATATCAGAGCGCTTTATAGAGCATACAAAACAGGCCATTAGATATGGCGATATTGTATGTAATAAGTGGGGTGGGGAAGGCATAGGAGTGAGCATAGTAAAGCAGTTACATCAATAATGCAAGTGGAAAAAATAAGTGGAAATATAGATCGTCAGGTAAATCAAAAACACAAGTAGAACAAATAATCGAAGGGATCTAACAGATAGTAAAGACTGGTGCAGCGACCTTGAAAACTGTCGTCAATAGCTCAGGTGTATTTAGCCATGAGTATAGCTTTTACTTCTTAAAGAGTGTGATGGATGATATGAGCCTGGTTTCAGGAGGGAGTGAGTTCCAGATCCTGGGTGCCATTCCAGAGAAGGAGCGTTTATAAGTTTTTTCCTTCCGGAATCTTCGAGGTTTTAGCAGAAGATTGTTTGTGCCTCTAGTGTTTCTAGAGCCGCCAGAGATTGTCAGCTTCTGGGTGAGGTATCTGGGTGAGCTTAGGTGTACAGCCTTGTGTGTCATGCAGGCGATTTTCAGATGTATTCTGGCTTCAAAAGGCAGCCAATTCAGGGATTTCAAGTCAGGGGAGATGTGCGAGTGTTTTTTAGACCCAGTGATGAGCCTCGCTGCAGCATTTAGAGAAGCTCTTAGGGGTGCAGTAGTGGTTAGAGGGAGACCGCAGAGAGCGATGCTGCCATATTCTATTCGGGGAATGACTAGTGCTTGTACTGCAGTTTGGAAGTCTTTGGCAGGGAGGAAGGGTTTAAGTCTCCTCAGGGTATTGATTTGGTAGTTCGCTCCCTTAGTTGCCATGCCGATATGTTGCTGCATGTTGAGATTGGTGTCGAGCGTTATGCCTAAAGATTTTGCTGAGTCCACGATGGTGGGTCGCAATGAAATTGGGTGAATAGAGGTAATTGGCGCTATTGACGCAGCCCGTGCTGCAGAGTCGCGGGCTGCAGATAGTCTAGTGTACATCTTTTAGTTTTGTACTCTGAACAGCCACTGGGAGCCCTTGCAGCTGCATCCTGCTTCTTATGAAAGAGAAGAGCTCCTTCGCCAGAGCATATGTTACCGCTTGGATTTTTCTTCCCCCTTGACATGCATTTATCATCAGTCTGCAAGCGAATGTTTTCTCGCTTGTGTGAGGGAATGTGGTCTGATATGTGGCAGGGTGGCAAAAGTTGTTACATGGGTCGGTCATATTGCAGCTCTTGTGTGGCTTGGTGACCGGACGTGGCTCTGATTTGTGTGTCTTCTGCATTTACTTTTTTTGTGTTGCTTGCTTATTTACATAAGCTTGTCCCTAATTTTCTTCATTGCTTCGTTCCTTCCGCAGAGCGACTGTCAAAGGCTTCAGCAAACCCCCGTCCATGGCCAGCCTTGACAAAATCAACTCGAACAGCCTTGACGTTCCCCCTGCTGGGGACTCCCCAGCAAGCCGGCTGCACGACCATCCACCCGCAGTGGCCTCTGTTGCGGGTACTCTCCTCTCCAATTGCTTGACACCTAGTCCTGCCCCCGTCCTTAACATAAACTCTGCCAGCTTCTCTCAGGGCCTGGAGCTCATGAGTGGCTTCACAGTACCCAAGGACTTGAAGCTTTACCCAAAACTCTCTGGCCTACACCGCAGTATGGAATCCTTACAGATGCCCATGAGTGTACCGAGCTCCTACATCAGCCCGGCCACCCCGCTCTCCAGCGAGGAGGACTCCAGTGAGGCGGGGTGGACTGGCAGCCTCAAGACGACACAGCTGGACAGGTGAGCACAGACAGGACCCGCATTACCCCAAATGTGGCGGGTGCCAGAGGAATTGAGCAGCTCCACTGGTGAAGGCATGTGCGTAGATTATAAAACTGATTTGTTTTATACAGTGATTGCCTCTTCTCCCCCCAAATTCTTAGGATGGTATTGTAATTGCATTTATGGTGAACATAATACCTCAGACGAGGCTTCGAAGTACTTTTCGGCGTATAATGATTGGTATGGTGCAAAAATGGTGGTCACCCTAAGCAAAGTTCCATTTTGTCCATCCGCAAAAAGATTTGCCTTGTCATGTTTCTTTACCTTTACTACTAATCGACAAAGCAGCGGAAGGTTTTACTACAAAAAGAGTCCAATTTTGCGGTGTCTAAAAATGTTAATTGCTCTCCTGTTTCCTCTTGGCTCCATACGTTGTGCTTTACAATCTCTAATAGTTTTTGCTGAAAATTAGCAGATTTCTCTCGAAATGACCTGTACCAACAATCATAAATCCCAAATTTCTTAAGGAGATCCATGCCTGCTGTGTTACAGCTTACAGCATGTGCTACTTTACGGAAACCATTCTTGAAATGGATGCCTATTTTCAAGCCTTTTTGGCTGGTTCACACTGCCTGTCATTGGTAGCGTTTATCACAATGTAAACATGGGTTTCTTTGTCACCTGCAGTTCAGAGGCGTTTGTTCTCTGGCAGACCCGGTGTCCCCGAGTTATTAAATCAAAGCAGATGCTTGGGCTTCTATATGTGTAAAAAGAGCAACGTCATTGATGGATTCTTAAATGTACACATTGCAGTGGTCTTATTTTACAGTACAAATTAGTGACAACATGCCCGTGAGTATCATTTTATTCCATATGAAAAGATTATTCGACAAATGTACCTCAGGCAAAATCAAACTTCTTTTAAAAAATACTTTATTTTCACTTTAATGTTCTATTGTTGTGCAGGTGGGTCCGCAATAGAGATAATGACCCGACCAAAGCTCACCCTTGAATACTCATCCACCCAAGACATAGCTCCTGAGATGCTCTCGCACCCCTGTACTGCTGCAGGTGGTGGTGTGGGGTGGGGGTGGGTGGTTGCAAGTTCCTGATTGTTTTTGATCTGTCTCTTGCTGTACAGGGTAATAGTGCTCACTCAGGTTACAGAACAGCTATAGGGTCTTAGGAAATTAGGCCTGTTCTTAGCACGTGTATACAATACAAGCCGATGATGGGTGATCTATGTTATTGGTCTATATTTGCCTTGCTTTCTTTTATTCCTGTAAACACGACGGCTGATGCTTATTTCTCTGTTTGGATGTTCTGCAGTGCTCAGAGGGACAGGAACACTCTGCCTAAGAAGGGTTTCAGGTAAGCCTCAAAGGAGCCAATTCACTTTTCATGACCCTTGCTTGACACTACATGTTTCTTGGCACTAGGCGAAGCCTCAGGTGTGAACTGCCAGCTCTGAAACAGCAGGCGAAACACAGTTCCAGATTGATATGGCGCGTTTTTGTGTCTTTGAGTGTTGTAGTGCTGATTGCTCCTACAGGAAGGACACTGGGTGCCAGGATGTAGGAGCCACTTAAAAATAAATATGCATTCCATGTTAGTTCAAAGTATGATCAAGCAGACACACGAGATGAAATGCTGGCATGAAATAAGCACAAGAGGGGAGAAACCTTCCAGTAGAAATGTGCGATTTATTTTAACTGCTGCCCTAACAATGGCAAGGTCTGGTACCTCTGCACAGAAAACGACTTTACAAGGCACAAACCCGCATCCATTTCATCCAGGCCAGAACCCGACTGGTCTATGCTGCTCTACCAACGAACTTAAAACCATGAAAGACAAAGTGCTATGCATAGCATGAGATGGGCAAACTGTGGGCACATCTGCTACCTACTTTGAGCAAAGGTTTCAAACGGGTGACCCAAAATCAGAAGCTAAATCGGCCTCAAAGCCCCCAAACAATATATAACAAAATGACTACCTCATCACCCTCCGACAGTATTGACAAGATGGATACTTCACAAGAGCACTGGTGGTGCAAGATAGTTAATAATTTACCCATGAAGGTTGGAAGCAAAGCATAAAAATTGAGTCCATAGTCCATAAAACTACCTGGAGCGCCAGGTTACTCCCAAGTTAAAGTGGTATTATCTGTGAGTACGGACTAATACAGTAGCATAGTAACTTAATGAAGGGCAGACAAAGCAGTCACATATGCTGACAATCAATAACGAGGCCAAAGTCTGGACTGAACTGCACAACGGAAACTGGAACATGCAGCAGATGAAATTGCCAAGGCACAATGGCAGATGTTGTGGGGGAGGAGGCCGTTTTAAAATGGGAGTAGCTTGGAAGTAGCCGCACACCAGAAATTTAAATAGATTGTCCAATTGGCACAATACTGACATGAGTAGATCACATGTGAAGCTCAATGTTTTCCTCTTGGTCTGTTGGCTTGCTGCAGCTACTCCGTGCACAGATACGCCATAATGGATGCACGGATATTCTTTCATAGCAGGGGATTGTTATTTCCAGATCTGAATTCCTTTCTGGACCAAGGACCAGATATCCTAGCAGCATTGCAATGCTGAATCAAGGACCAGGAGATGAACCATTGCCCCCATTTCAGGGTAAACATTTAGTTCCACTTGCTTCCGTATAATTGCTGTGACGGCTCTCGTGAGAAATAACAGCACTGCGGAAAGTCTGTATCGAGCGGCTACATGTAAGGCCATAGGTACAGCATCGATGCTGTTGATCGAGGCCAGTCTTTGAGTAATGGGCAAGGCTGCATCTTATATTTCCAGAGCTCAGCTGGTTACCTACTGCAGCGGCTGCAGCAAGTGCAGGTCATCACTGAGGTGGACTGGTAGTACTGCAGAAACATCCCCTTGTTGAGTATCTCAAATGACATGATTTGAATTGCTATCACATAAGCATTTGTTGGATCCCAGCATTCAAAATATGCTGGTTACTTCCTGTAGGCTTGAGGTGCATTATTCCTGGTGTATTGCATTCCATAATAAATCTGGATCACATTGGCCTATCAACTTGTTACTTTGCCTGCAGACAAAATAATCATTGGCATAGCCAATAATGCATGCAGCATTAGCACACTGAAGTGTGGCACATGGAAAGGGGCCAATGGATGAGCTGTAGTTGTAAAGTAGACCCTTATGTAATGCAAGCCCTGGTGTGAGCGTGGTTAATTGCAGGACTAATACTACACTGGGCCGAGCCAAGAAGTGCTTAACAAATTCTCAAGACCATGGATGGAAGAGGCTGATTAAAGAAAGCTAGTGGTTGAATAGGGCGACTCCGTATCCCACCGCTAGTGTATTGCTAGCAATAGGCCAGTTTATACATGTGGTGTGATAACCCTACCTAAAATGTAAATGCTGTCTGAAATGTGTACGCAATGGAAAATGTCTTCCCTACAAGACAGTCCTCCAAGTTGTTCACAGTATCAGTGCCTTTACCATTAATTGGATGGTGCGAGTTTGGTGGTTTTGCTCACTTTCTCTAATGACCTATTTGTATTGGTTTTTGCTGCCAAGGGACCCATTTGAGATGTTTGCAGATAATTTCTTTCTCCGTAACAAGAGCTTTAGACCTATTGGCAGGCCGATTTAAATGTACTTAGTTATTATCTATTTCTGGATTTAAATGTCTTGTTTACAGAAAAGGTAGATGGATTATTAAGGAGGTTCTCTAGTTTTAGTTCTGTCCCTCCAGCACCTTGTACACTCATTTCAAATTCACACATATATTGAAGAACGCAAGTGACATCTGTTTGTTTCTTGCAGGTATCAGTCTCACTCACAAGACGAGACAAAGGAGAGGCGGCACTCTCATACCATCGGAGGACTTCAAGAATCCGAGGACTCCTTACCGCTGCCACCTCCCGCTCCACTTTCCATCGCCTCTGCTGCAAAGCTCCCCTTGACTAACATAGGTCAGCTTGTGTTCATAGCTTAAGATTTTTTTTTATAATGTTTGTGCCTATGCCCAGCAATAAATGTGTGAACTTGGTTTTACATTATATAAGTACATAACCAGAACACAGATTAGACCTAGGATACAATTCTAATGAAACAAATATTGGGACAGAATCTGAATAGATAGGTTGCTTTTAAGAGCAGAGGAAAAAGTGGAAGACCATGGAAGAGTAAACGAGGAGGAGCGGCAAATTCCTGGCTTTATGGTTAGCAGAGAGACAGACCTAAACTGGGAGGAGGTGCTGGAGGGTAAGTGGGTTTGATGGCGATTGTTTGACGTGTTCACAAGGAATGGCATAAGAATCTTGAGGGAACATATGCCTGAATAAGGACAGATAAGGACATATGGTGGGCACGATGGACACATTGTATAGACGAAGCTGTGGAAGCAGAATTGGAGCATGAAAATTAAGGACCCACCAAAGCTAGAGTTGGTAAGCGGAATTTGATAGCTTTGCTCTACATAGACAGATCATTGTCTGAGTTAGGTGGGACAATCCCATGAGGAGATGAGAACAATGATCCAGGAATGAGGGTAAGGGTTTCAGTGGCTTGTAAGATGACGTAGCAAAAATCAGGCGGTGTCGGAGGAAGTGACGATCCCGACAAAGGATATAGTAGAGTCGCAGATCAGAGGGTGACTTGGATGGTAGGTGAGAAAAGGAGGGCAAATGGAAGGGTAGTTGAGGAGAAGAACTGGAATTCGAAGTGCAAAGGGCAAGCTTGCTTTGTAGAGTTTGAGATGTAGGCAGGGGGACATCATCAACAGATTAACTGTAGACGGGCTGTGTGAAATAGAGTTATGGGGACCACAGAAGAAAAAAACAAAAGGAAATACATTAAGAATGAATTTATGATTAAAAATAACACAAACCAAAGAAGGCAATGACATGAGAAAGAGGTATTGATGGATAAGAGCTCTGAGCCAAATACCGTACCAAAAGAAGAAGTCAGAAGGTTTAATATACCTAGGTAACATACTAAAAAAGTTCTGAATTAAACGAGAAGCTAGGAATAAAATAATCAAAAGATCAAAGCGTGTTTAGGAAGTAGCCATCATGTCATAGGCAGCTTATTAGTAAATGGCAATGTGAAGGGAAGATAGCTCTGCGTGATGCAATAATGTGTGCTGGTTAATACGAGTTGAAAAAATCTAAGTGGTTATAATGAAAGCAGGCTAAGGTATTTTTAGGTATGAAGAAAATCTAAGGGAACTGATAATCCAGCAATCTCCATGGAGGGCAAACTTTACAGTAGACCAAGTGATCTAGGTGCAAGAATTCATAGAGACCCCTCTGCCTTGCAGAATTCATAGAACAAGATGCTTGAGTTGTGTCCCAGCTGGGAGGCCTTTTCTATCATGAATTTAAAAGCGAGAGCGCTTTGGGTTAAAGTTGACCTTCTAGAAACGTAGGCAAGGTTTAGTTTGAGATAGAGAATAGTCCTTGAAGAACAGATGTTGCCCACCGCAGAATGAGTTTTTGTTGTTGCTGCAGTACTTGCTGTGGCATGCTGTCTCCTAGTTGTTGTTCATCTTAGCTCGAGCTTGCGTTTTCTCAATTACAACTCAAGGCATTTTTGTTTCTCTCATCTTCCTTCCAGTGAGCCCCACCTCTATCACAGCGCCAAGGATCTCCCGGTCCAACAGCATCCCCACCCAGGACGCTGCCTTTGAGCTGTATGGCGGCACCCCACTGGGCAGCACCCTCTCGCTGGCTGAGAGACCTAAGGGGCTGATGACCCGGTCAGGATCCTTCCGAGACCCGGTGGATGACGGTGAGCTCCCTGGCAATGTGATTGATATAGCATTTGTTCAAGTGTGTAGAGCTGCTGTTTGTGTGAGTGCAAAGGCTTTGTAGGGAGCCGCCTAGAAGGTTTATACTGCCATGTGTGACTGCTTTTCTCAAACTGATAAGAGACCAATCCATGTGATTTGTAGTCGACAAAGTGTACTACATTTAATTTCCCTGGTAATGGCTGCTGTTTTTAGTGTGGCATTCTGGTTGTTTTATGCAAGTTTTTGTAACAGAGGGTTTTGTATGTATGTGGGTATCTATTCAGTTTATTTGTAGTCACAGAGAAGTGCACTTTAGAATATGAATTAAGATTATTTAGGGAGAGGAGCAGGGGTGAGGTGAGGGAAGACTGTAGGCCTGAAAAAGGGATCTTCCCACAGTCATGTGTGTTCATTAAATTAATGAATATTCAGCTCTTTCCTGAATTGATTATTATATGGATGTTTCATATTCTGGCTTCTTAGATGGAGAAGGCATGTTTTCCCGTTTTTTCTTTCTTGCATCATTTTTCTGGTGATGTCCTGGCTTCAGGTTTGTCAGAACCCACAGAGGAGGATTAGTTGGTCAGCCAGATAGGCAGGGATGACGTTCTTTGCAGCCATGTAGAGGATGCAGCTGGTATTGAAGATTATGCATGCTTGCAGAGGCTGTCATTAGTGTCCCATTATGGTGAGAGTGAGGTAGTTGAATTTTTTCAAATATTTGATAAGCCTAGCTAAAAAGACCTTGCAGGGAGGCCCACCATGGAGTCCAGAAGGCCATTGTCCCTTGGTGTTTCCTTTATTCCGATGTGATAGGACGAAGGTTTGGATGGCTGCTCTGAAATTCCTTCCAGCACAGAATGGGTGATTTCCTTCACAGATGTATCTGGTACCATGCTGTCTTGTTGTCGTGGTAATGTAGTGAAGGAGAAGGTGGAGTCGATGCAGACTAAGATTGTCTTGGACTTGTTCAGAGTTGGCAGTTAAATCCGTCAAGGATAATGTCATTAAGCTAGCTTTAGACAAGTGGTTTGTTGTAGTTGGCATATTGTTGACATTAGGTCTTCATGCTGTTGAGTTTGTTAGGAGCTGGACATTGAGGGCTGGAGTGGAAACGGTGCGAGTCATTGAATGTCTAAGGCAGAGTTTACATTCATGTACAGTTGTGTGTTAGTGGCGTATTGGGGCGATTTGTTGTGGCTATTTATGCGCAGGGTTCCCAGTGATTCTATGTACATGTCAAAGACAACAGAGGACATTGGAAAATATTGTGAGCTTCTGGGATCTTGAGGGGCCCATCTGGACGAACTTGCGTCTGTTTTATCTATCGGAGGTGAACCAGTCAAGGGCATGACAGGCGAATCTCTCATGAGACATCGGGTGTGAAACAGTTTTATTTATATTGAATACTTGTAGTCCCAATTTCTTATCCCACTTTAATGGTGAGAAGTTGGGCTTTCCTTAAAACACTGACGTCCGCGTTCCACTATTGATGTCTGTGAGTGAACATTGCAGATAGATTTATGACTGAGCTTTTACTCCATGATGTTTACATAGTTTGAGAAAAGCAAGATCAAGGTGTTATATAAGGAATATGAAATGTGTTATAAATAAAAAAAATCTATGATTTAGAGAAATATACCTATTAACCCCTTCACTGCGGCGGCTATTCTGCCGCAGTGCTAAGGGGGCGGGGAGGCCACGCCGCGGCCGCATGCTGGTGACGAAACCGCTCCGTCACCAGCCTCGGTTGAGCTGTGCTCATGACGGAGCGGTTCCGTCATGGCCCGCCCCGCTCAATAGAACGTCCAGCACAGGCGCGGAATTCACGCCGCGCAGGCGTTCCGAGCGGGCCATGACGGAACTGCTCCGTCATCAGCACAGCGCACCCGCAGCTGATGACAGAGCGGTTCCGTCATCAGCATCGAACCGGTTAAAAGGTGCCTTTAAAACAGTGATAGAGTAGTTATTACACAATTGAAATAATGTGTGTGCAAGGCCGTCCCTATATACAATCTGGCTGTTGTATAACTTACACTGAAATAGCATGTGGATCACCACGGGCATAAATACTTCTACTGTAACCAAAAACCTACTCTTCAAGTGTATCATGCGCCCTTCCGAGCACTTCACTATGAATGAAGCTCAATTTAAGAAGTGTTTTGTTCACCCTTCTATGCTTTCACACAAGTGATGGGGCATTTGTATGCATTGTAGTTATTCGTTCATTACACCCCTCGTCCCTCCTCCTTGTTTCGTGAAACCTTTTTTCTTAATAGAGCAGCACTCAAGCCCTGTCAAGTGATGGCAAATTGGTAGTCAGTCACAGTACAAAAGACAAACCCTTCAGAAAAATGAATGAGAGGTTAAGTTTTGTTCTTTATGCCTAGTATCCATGTACGACGGGTAACTGGACAAACTCAGTCCACACAATCTGCCTATATCTATTAAAAATGTCAACATATTTTAGGAAAAGTCCCTAATGTAGATGATCAGGTTGAGGCACTTTGTTTTTTTGATAAAGAAGCTTTCATACGTCTACCGTCTACCGGGTGATTGCAAAACTTTTCATTGCTTTAGTCTGTACTTGCATTTCTCATATCTCTGTAAATGAGACTCCATGTATGGCACCCACCGTTGCTCTCAATCTTGCCCCTGATGTGTTTATCATCTTTGTTTTTTCCATCATCGAATTGGAGCCGGGGATTGACAATAGAAGATCTAAGAGGCTTTATATTGTTTCTAAAACTTCACAACCTGGTCTGACTCTGTAAATACTTTCTATTTAAGTACTGCCTGGGTGTAAAAGATGGTGTTACCGGACGCTCCCATGGTAAATTAGCACAGTGACTGTATTGAACTGAGCAGAACCACTAACAGAGTGTGAAAATAGTGCTATATTGAGGGATTTCCGGAGGCCTGAAGAAATTAAAGCCCTTTATTCGACATATATCCAATCCAGCACCACTCACCAAGGTCCAAGATAGGCACTAGTTACGCACTCTGTGCTCATTTACCATGGGAGCCATCTGTGCTCCGCAGAGAAGGCTCAGGTAGAAGAATTAGAGAGGAGAAACTTAGATTTTCCGATGGGGATGGATGTTTTGAATCCAAGCCACATGCAGCTGCTAACAATGGGAAAGACTTTAATTCCGACTCGCAAAACAACTACTGCACTGCCGAAGCTGATGATCACCGTCGCCATAGAGCAGTGTGTAGCCTTAGAAAAGGTGGCGTTGAGAGAGTACAAACTGGTGGCAAGTAAAAACACAAGAGCAACATGCTTTTCCACACCCAGAGAGTCAACTCTTAACTTAGTGGAACAAACTTCGACATCAAGAGACCTGTTTGACTCTCATGATGCAACCCTTAGAAGTACTGGGCTACAGTTGCCAATATTTTCAATACTTGGAATGAGACAACATAGCCTTACATGTCTAAGAGAATAGAATATACTTTTTGGAAACAAAACAGTTATAACCAATAGATATTAGGAAAAGGGACATGAAACGGCCCTCACTGCTTAGTTCAAACAAAGCAACCATGAAGGAAACACTGAAAGCATTATTTTACACATTAAATACATTTTTGAACTTCGTTGATGTGGTTCTGATGAAAAGAAGTGTCCTAAATATTTTGGCTCTGAAAAGAGGTTATGTGTTGGGTATCAACGGGGTATACCCTAAAAACTACCTGACCTGGGTCATAGAGAGGGGTCAGGGTTTATTCAATTTATCTCAAATGAAAAGCATTACAAAAATTAAGAAATTCAAAACTTCAAAAGTTCACCACAAATCGATTTGTCATAATTCATCAACAGTATTTATTTAGTAAACACAAAATCATAAACCATAATGCTTTTAAAATTCAAAGCAAATTCCATATCTCCAAATGTATAAATCAAAACTCCTGGTTCCAAAAAACCAAAGTACATGAAGAACTCTTGTGATTCAAAGTCATCTGTATCGCCTTAAAACTTTTTGATATTTTTATCATGCTCTCAGTGAAGAAGAGAAGAAGGGTATTTGGGTAAGATAGGGATGATAAGGTAGGTGAGGGACTGGGTAAAGGTAGTGTGACAATAACACAATCATGTTACAATCCAAGTAGACCTTTACAGTCTAAAATGATCCGTAGTTCCCTAAAACTCAATACACATAGGACAGATTAATCCATTTCATTTGATCCTATGATGCGAGAATATGATGTAGTCTAGGTTTCGACCCCACTGGATGTAAGGGTTAGTCACGCCTCAATCTGGGGTCTTCATCTGGACATTGTAGTGTGGGAGTCAGTCCCCTGACTCTAGCAGCAACGGAGGCGGCGATCAGACTCATTTCCTGGGGGTTGACTAATCTAGCGACCTGCAACGGCAGACTCAGAACACCGTTTTCAGAAATGCATTTTTGGATACTATCCACGATAACAGGAGATTGATACCCTGTTAAGCCAGGAGACCGCCTGAATACAAAAGGAGCGCTTGGAGGCCCCACACAGACGGTCAATAGGAGGCCACTTTATGAAGTGCTCCCACACTACAGTGTCCTGATGTCCTGATGAAGACCCCAGAATGAGGGGTGACTAACCCTTATATTCAACGGGGTCGAAACGTAGACTACATCATATTCTCGCTTCATAAGATCAAATGAAATTTATTAATCTGTCCTTATGTGTGATGAGTTTTAGGAAACTACGGATCATTTTAGACTGTAAAGGTCTACTTGGATTGTAATGTGATTGTGTTATTGTCACACTAACTTTACCCAGTCCCTCACCTACCTTATCACCCCCATCTTACCCAAATACCCTTCTTCTCTTCTTCACTGAGAGCACGATAAAAGTATCAAAAAGTTTTAAGGCAATACAGATGACTTTGAATCACAAGAGTTATTCATGTACTTTGGTTTTTTGGAACCAGGAGTTTTGATTTATACATTTGGAGCTATGGAATTTGCTTTGAATTTCAAAAGTATTATGGTTTATGGTTTTGTGTTTACTAAATAAATACTGTTGATGAATTGACAAATCGATCTGAAAAGAGGTTAAACTGACTTTTGAAGAAGTGTCTCAGTACATGTTGCGCATGTTTGAGCCTAGGATTATTATTAAACGATGTTGTCACACCCTGTAGGGCCCTCAATGAGGCTATTTTGTCCCGAAATATTGCAAACCGAGGCAATGAAAGGCGATAATTATTAATCTAAGACAGAAGTTCAGACTTGAATAAACCAAGTGTATGAGATACAGTGGGGGCTGAATCTCCTTATGGAACTGAACAGTCATCAATCTTTTCTACAGAACTTAAAATAATCTTTTCTAGGTGCTACGAAGTGTTGCTTACTGTGTATCCATAATGGCTCATCTGTAGAATTGTTATTTGAATGTATCACTTCCCAATGTAGTCAATCGTAAATGACCCATTAAAGCATTATAGTGTTATTTTTAAATGAAGTATTTTGTTTGTAACAACTGAAGGAGAAGCTTTTCTTAATTCTTTGTAGCCTATATGTGCCGTCAGTAATATTTCACTCCTCTCCCCTTTGCGTCGCATGACTGCAGCAGCCTTTCTTAAGAAAATTCCCAGAACAATTCAGGTAGGCAAAGGAAGTTTCCACCTACCCTTACCCATGCGACTACCCTTTAGCCTCCCCTTCCTATGCAGCACTACAGGGGACTTCCAGCAATACAAAATTAAACGGGGGTACAGTGAATCGCCACCTGCACCCTCTGATGTGCCACACCCAGTGGCACTCTCCTCAAACAAGCCTATAAAATATAACTCTTCCTCCCCCATCATCCACCACCCAGTTGTATGTCCTCTTACCCAACAAACTCTGTCCAAAACAAAATACACAGCATTTCATTTTTATGAAAAGCTATTTACACAAAACGTGTGCGCCCCTCTGTTTCTCGTTAACTGTTAAGGACTAAAGAATTGAAGTTATTTCTTTAGAAAGTCTACTTTCAAGAAAACGTTTTGAGACGTTTTTATTACAATAATTTATTTCAAGGAATTAGAGCAACCGGGAAGTGCAACATTGGATCAGAACACGAGGAAGAGGAGACACTGACTCAACTGTAGATGCAACAAATATCCGGCAAAGACGAAACGAGTGGTAAAAAATGATTCCCAACCTGGCTTTTTAACACCTGCAGTCAAAGGCCTCAAATACATGTAGCCCAGTGCCTAAGGGCGCTGCAGATGGAATGCTGTCCTGAGGCAAAAGCCTCTATTGTCATCACAACTAGACTATGCTCCTTAAACTTACAATCAAAACCAGACCTTCTCGGGCGAACAAAAGCTGGAAGAGGAGATTGGAAACTAAGGGTATGACGTATTAATAGTATATGAGAATTGCTGATTCAAGTTACTATTGCAGCATATTACAGGGACCGTTGGGATGAGTGCAGGGGTTCATGCACAAGGGACAAAATAGTGCTAACAATATTATCAGAGTCCGTGTGGACCATGTTGTGACCGCATCAATAGGTTTATATTATAGCTGGTTTTAGACCGGTTATCTGATGTAAGAGTGGAAGCATACCTATGTGGTTACAATGGTCTGTTCGAATAACTGTCTGTAAAAAAATTGCTAATGTGAGACAATTAGACCTAGCACGGGCTCTAATTGAGCACTGGCAATCAAAAGTGATCTGCAGACAATACTTTCATGGAAACCAACTACAGTGCAACTAGTGCACCACCTGAGATGCTTTGGTAATCCCGTCCAGCACCTATGCTGATAAAAAATTTAAAAACTTCAAAAGAACTGTAGGAGGTGGGCTCTATATTTGATATATCAAAGAGTTGTAGCATGCAAAGAGATCATGAGTGGACAGGGGCTTTCTCGATCAATCCCAAGGTGCTCTTCTAGGGGGTAGTTTGGTCGAGCAGCCTTAGGCTTATCAGAGGGGAGTGTTAGATATTTGCAAATACTCACATTGTCAATAAAATGGTACGCATGACTCAAAAAGGAGATCCACACCAATTTATAAAAATAACATGCATCTTTATATATATGTAGGCACCAGAATCAATATAATCGGTTAAGTAAGTTTCGAGATAGAAATACTTGTTTTAAAAAGGGAAACTGCAATTTTCATAGATGGCAATGCTATCCCATTGTAGGAAAAACAAATACATCATACAAGTTCTTTGCAGTGACTTACAAAACAAATCTATGGGACTTAAGGTGAGTACAGGGCAAGGTCCAAGGCAGCACCAGCAGGTGACCTCCAGCGGTACTAGAGCGACCGTATGCAGTAGTGCACTAAAGCGTTGGGTTCCCAATGTTAGCCTGTGGATCGATCTTCATGAAAAGAGTCTGCAGGTTTGGCCTGAGAGGACAGTTGGGCTGAATCAATAAGGAAGCTCAGGCCTTATGATGCTCAGGGACTTGGGAACACCTTTGTTCCTCTTCTCGATGGGCCAGGGGTGATTGGTGCAGAGGTTCTTCGAGGCGTTGTGTGTTTGTCACCGGAGACACTCACTGTCGACGACGGGGCTTGCACACAGAGGTTGCCGGTGGCATCATTAAGTCCACAAAGGGCAATTCCAAGGTTGTCATTGTCTCTGCAGGGTCGGGAAACCACACTGGCACTGTTGTCTCACTTCAGATTGGGGCAGGCTTTGTTCCTAACCTCCTGAGCAGCTTCAGCTCATGCAAGTAAGAGCAGTGAGGCCCAGTGAGGGAGGTTGGGAGGAGGACCTCGACCGATGTGGGAAAATTAATTTTGCCCTCCTGGTCTTCTGTTTTAGGACTGTAAGGCATGCTGTAGGGGTGAATTACCTATACTGAATGCAGTGTCTGTGGGCATGGCACTCGGGGATGTGCGCCATGCCATGTTTTCATTTCTTTCTGCACCAAGACACGCAGCCTGCAGTGACAATCGGTATGTGTGGTGAGGGATCCCTTTGGGTGGCGCAATTCTTGCTGCAGCTCTTAAGGGCCCTCTTTTGCCTCCTTGCCCTCTGTACTAGAGGTACCATTTACTAGGGACTTGCAGGAAGTGCTAAAGGTATTACTGATTGGGGAAACGTGTACATTTCTGTGAAAGAGATCTGTCACTGGGGTCTTGGTTAGCAGGAACCTAGTGCACTTCCAGTCAAAATTGCATTGATTACCAGGCTAAAAGTGGGCGTGACCATATAAGACAAGCATTGGCATAGACAATAGGTCTCGCCTTTAGGACCTTATATGTGTTTAGCCATGCAACAGTTGATGTTGTTGCACCAAGGATATTGTGCTGGATAACTAAACACTTATAAGGTCCCAAAGGCGAGACCTATTGGCTATGCCAATGCTTGTTATGTCTTCTGTTGGCACTGTGAATGTGTTGGGACTGCATTATGGTGTACATGACCATTGCTCAGATCGCGAGTGTTTTATCAACTGTGTTCCTGTTTTACACAATTCCTTGTCTAGCTGTTAGGCATGTGTGCTCCGCTATAGAGACTGTTGTCATGTGGAGATGTGCGCGTATAAAAAAATATATATTTTGACTTTCAAATTCCTTTCTGCTTCGAGGGTGCCTTAAGTTTTAGTTAATGGCTCTTGTGTGAACGAGGAGGATGGCTTTCAAACAACAAAGCAACGTGTTTCCTTTGTATGTGTGTGTTTCACTGGGAGTTCTAGTGACGCTGTGTCCTTGATGCCATTAGGCCACGCTGCATGCATTGCGGGTTGTGCACGGGGGATTCGCTGACTAACGTGTCCTCACGCGTCTTCTCTGCTGTTTTGCATGCGGCCACGTGAGTCACGCATCACACGGCTGGCATGGGTCTGGGTAGTAGAATGCGGTCTGTCTCTTTCCTGGTTTGTTTGGTGGGTAGGGGCCTTTTGTAAAATACGCACACTTTTGTTTTTGTGCAATTGGCATTTTTTCGGGTGATTTAGTGCATTGCCAATGTAAGAAACTATAACCTTCTGTTCGACACAGTCTGGCTGTCTTAAAAACGCAGGTAGGCCCCTAGAAGACACAATCAATCAAAACCTGACAGTAATGACTGGTAATTTTGGAACGTCATTTAAGGCATGCATTCCTGCAGATTAGCTTCTGAGAGTGTTTATTGCTACAATGTCGACATCTAACTTTCTTTATTTATTGTAACTTTTACACAGCTACTGAGTTCATTAAAACACGAAGGTGTAAGATCAGCCGCTTCTCTCCCTCTCTAACTGACCTCAGTGGTGGTGATCGGTGCTGTGTCACTGGAAGAACTTGCGAGGTGTTGGTTACAGACTCTCTGCGTGTTGCAGGCTGCACGCGGAGGGTCGTCAGATTTGTCGCCAGTTGTAAGATCCGACTTATCCCCGTAATGAACCACCAGAGCCAGGGATTAGTTCTATCCTCCTTTATTGTTGAGAGTGAGAGCCGGCACCAACGTTGTAATAGCACGCCTTGCAAGTCTTGTCCGTGTACACGTTACTCCGGTTCCTCCAACACCACTGGAAGTGACGTGGTGCTTGAACACTAGAGTGCGATGCCACAGAAGGTTTAATAACTGATCAGTAGCTTTGCTACGTGAGTTGTCTACTGCGTTAAGCGGGAAGCAGTTACAGTTCTCAATAGAATAGGTGCCAAAATTGCTCGGGAAGGCAATAAGGGGAAAAATGCCAGAGTTGCCAGGGGAGCGGGTGAAAACACTGCAGGAGGGAGATGAGGTAGGGTGGGTGAGGGAAAGCTCTTTTCAAGCACTCATGTTTGCGGGAGCGAGGAGAGGTGCGCGTGGCGACGCTAATTGAAAACAGATGGCCCGCGCGCCGCTGCTCGCTCCCGCAATGTGGATGCCAGCACAAACACTAGTGCTTGAAAAAAGCTGACCAATTTCTAAAGGACATCTTTTAGGCAGCACAATCGTGTGCTGTCTAGTCGAGACCTAAAAATGGGCATTTTCCTACAAGAACCATTACAGACACTTGAAAATGGTGGATGTTCCTACACAGGAGAGGAAATCGTTCTTCCTGAGGAAAATTCTCTTGAACCAGATGTCCCAATCGCTGACACAGAGGGAAGTGATGATATTTTGTTTGATGATTCCATCATTCATCAATCTAGAGACTGCATCTGACCGCTTTCTAGTAGTAGTAGCACTTTTTTATGATCAGAAGCAGATGGGGATTGTGAGGGTCTTGCATGTGTATCAGGTAAGATAGTGAATTCCATCACTTGGTGACTAATCACTCTGATGCATGACCAATTGCACACATAATTTCCGGGTCATAATTTTGCAATCTGGATACCTCATTCAATCTAGCCGACAGAGGTGCAGAATCACTGAAAGAGAGCAGATGACAATACACTGGACACTGTTATATACTGAAGTCAAGACTACTTTTTTCTAGTGCACTGCCAAGTACCAAGAGGACACCCTGAGTGAGTGACTGAAGGGATCTTCATCCTAAATATGTTTTTAGGCAACGAGTACATTTCCAAACGTGTTTCCAAGTAGACCCAGTGAGAGCTGCTTTACCATACGTGCCATATATGATAGATTATCATCTTCCGCACAGTCATTACAATATATGAAGACCGAACATATGCAACAAAATGCATTGATGTTCAGTATCCCAGCTTTTACCAAATCATTCTTTTTACACAGGAATTGTTTTGGGTCTAAATGTGAAACCTGTTTCTGGGCCACTTTAATTCTGACAATGTGGTGTGATTTTTTATGTTGGGATATGTTTAATAAAGATAATATATCCCATTATATTAATGAGGACAAGCGCAGCTATGAATGCAAAATCTTGACGAGTAACATGAGCCTTTGTTTCCTCAGTGCATGGATCGGTCCTGTCGCTGGCATCGAGTGCTTCGTCCACATACTCTTCGGTAGGTTCCATGTTTTATGTTGTGGGTTGCCCAGACGGGAAGTGAAATCCAGTTCACAAGTGTGTGCTTGCAGACAGGGTCGCCTGTGCAACCTAAGTATGGACATTAGTCCTGCTGACATCTTGGTCTGAGTTTTCATTTCTCAGAGCAGTCATGACAGATCTTCCATTCTCACAAGCTACTCCTCCAGTGTATGATGTGTGATAGAAGTGGCTCTTTTCTAAAAGGGAATCATTTGAGTAGTCACAGAGCACCCGTGATCCATGAAGCACGTGGGGGTTTAAAGTGCTCATCCCTTTTTTATTAGAAGGGGTATAAATTGCCTGCCTATCCTTCATTTTTTGTGTCTTTTCCTTTTTGTGTTCTCAGTCTTCCAAACCTATTTATGTTTAGCTGATTCTCTTGGGGGGGGGGGGGGGGGGGGGGTCTGTTAGCTGTGTTATATGAACCGGTTGAGCAGCCTGCTGTGGGTCCTTTCAGAGCTCCTGTCGTTCACTCTAACTTACGTACACTAGCACCCTCTGTTTTGCACCCTGTCGCCATATTGGTGGGTTTACCACACCTAGCTTCACTATGGTAGTACTTTTCATACCCAGAGAGTGCTTCTTTCTGTCAGGACACCTACAAGGGCCCCCAGTTAGCTAGATTAGGGACACCCAAGATCTGACAAAGGATCCGTCTGTGTAAAACTGCTGTGGATTCTAAACATCTGTCCATTCCTGTGGTGGGATGTACGCTTACATCTGTGTTTGGTAGTACTGCAGTTACTGCCTGGTAGAGAAAGCGGAAGCTATACTGCTTGTACCCTGCTCAATGGGAGGAAAGATTTGGGTGCAGGGGCGCACACACCAGCTTCCCTCGGCATATAGCTTGGGACTGCTTCTATCCTATTGGAGGAGTAGCCACCAATATTACAGAAGTTTTGGTTTCCCAACAATGGGCACCGGGAACCTGCTTCTTGCATGCCTTAGGACCCTGAAAACTCTGTCTTTCACCTAGTGGCATGCACCTCCGTGGATCACAACATTGTACTAACAAACATAATCCTCCTCCAGTGCTGTCACTACAGACCTTCCCTCGTGCTGCTTCAGGTACATAGCGGAGGCCTAGTAACGCTGAAGAATGTTGGCCACTTCTAACAGCAATTGTTTTTCTGGATTGGTAAACATCTTTGGTGGTGATGGGCCCAGTTTTTCAGGCCTGCTCAGTAATCCTACCAAAAAGAGTGAGAAAAGGGAGGGAGCTAGAAGGAAAAAGAAAGTAAGAAGAATAGAAATAAATAGACTGTGTGAGCATGAATGCATGCAGGTGGGTATAGAGGCTACTGACTCCAGCTTCCATTAATGGATACACGCAGTCTTTTTTGCTCCTGGCCACAGTGCCAATACCTGCTCTTGAATCATTTGCACCAAGTACACCACTGGTCTAAGTCCATCTTTAAGCTTTCCTTTTCTCTTTCTTCTCTTTGCATGTTGCTTTCTCTCAGGCGGAGGAGAGGATGCAGTCTGAGGTAGTGTAACTTATTTCATGAGTTCCTTGTGCACACTTGTCCATGGGAAAGCTGGCATGAGAAATGGTTTGTTCACTCTTGTCTTGTTTACTCCATAGCAAATCCGTAAACTGCGTCGAGAACTGGAGAACTCTCAGGAGAAGGTAGCCACACTGACCACGCAGCTGTCGGCAAACGTAAGTCCTTCATTCTGAAGTCGGTGTGGCTTTGTGCACCCCATAGCGAGTGCTGTACATGTTTGGGTGTCTGTGCACAAGTGTGTGTCACAGTACTGGGTTTTGGCCATTCTTGAGCATGAGAAGGGGCAGCACAGATATAGTCCTATTTCAATATCATGGTCCATCTAGGCCCATGACTGAAAAGCTCTCTGATCCGCCTCGCTATTGAATAGCTTACGACTCGCTTGATCGTGCCTATTTTACCATAGAATGTGTGCAATTTGAGCCAAGTTCACAGCTAGTGTGCCACGGAAACAAGTACTGGCGCATGCCAGCTGAATAACCATCTTACTTCCTTTTGGCACAGCGTACCCTGCAGGAGTACTGAAACTGAGAAGTAAATGCTTATTTAAGGAAGTGACGCAGAATGAAACCGTAAACAGCACAATTAACTGGAAGCAAAGTCACAGATGTCTCTTCTAAAATGTGTCTTTATTTGCATATAGTTAAAGGGGTACAATTAAGATATGATATTTACAAACAACAGAAGGCGATACTTCCATCTGAGGTCGATACTTGGCCCCAAACACATTTATGGTGTCTAGATGCTAGAAGTTTATAACCTGGGCCTACAATGTAATCCATCCAGATGCAGTAGCTGTAAGAAACTGGCTCTATATAGTCTGCCCTTCACAAAAGGAGCTACAGAGGGAAATAACGCAGGTCGCCCTTCACTCAAAAAACTCATCAACAGAACCTGCTAATGCCTCGGAATAAACATCATGAGCATACCCACAACCTATTCTTGGTTAAGCTACTTATGTACTAGCTCATCAATGCTGTACACACTGGGTATTCCTATCCCTTGCTTAAAATTCTCAAATGTGTGCATCTCATCTGGAAGTTGAATTGTGTGTTTCCCACCCCCAAAATGTTCACATCATGTCCAACAATAAAATGTGTGAAGGATGTGGAGGCACCTCACGGAACCACCACCAAGGGAGCTACTGATGGGGTCTCATCATTGTGCTCTGATTATCATCTTTGGCAGCCTTCACACCACAAAAAATATATGTGAAAAGATGTGCAAAACTAAATTAAAATTAAAGTGTGAAAAACTGCAAAATAAGCACCTGAAATGTATTTGTGTGCCTATCAACCCTGACCCCTACTATAAGAGCAATGGAAGAAAGTTTTTCTTGCTCCTACAATGTAAAAACGAACTAAAAAGTCACTGGCACTATTTCCAATTTTAACCACTGCTGTGTGTTTGCTAGCATTAAAAACCAGACCTACTGTTGTGCTCCATCAGTTTATGAGAAGCCAACAGGTTTCATTTCCTTTTAATACTTTCCAGCAATTTCTTCAGGGCTAGGGGTCAATCATCGCCACACTGTAAATGCAATCATGTATCCGGTGGTTGCCCCCACATAGCATACTAGCAGCCACCTTCCCAGGGTTTGTGTACGCGTCCACAATACCCCAGTGTACTTATTACAGTGCTCTTCGTCAGCTGTTGCTTCGTTAGCGTCTGGCTTATTCACAGAGTGAGAATTTGAGAATCTTAAACAAGGGATTGGAGTACCCATTGTGTACAGCATTGATGAGCTAGTACATAAGTAGTTTAACCAAAGGTAGGTTGTGGGTATGCTCATGTTTATCCAGAGGCATAAGCAGGTTCTGTTGATCAGTCTATATATACTGCACCAAAGTGAGGTACAGTGTGGATAGATTACAAGGGTCTCCTGAGGTTTGGCAGAGGTTAAAGTTAGATAGATCCTTACTCTCCAAAGTGGTAGCTTGGTCGAGCAGTACAACAGTATCAGAGGACAGTGTTAAGCATTTGATGTACCCACTCAGTCAGCAAATTAATTCACACACTTAAGAACTGTACTCTAGGACAATTGTTGTTGTGTAAAAAAATATATACTGTTGTTTATTTTTAGAATCAAGCAAGCGTGGCACAGGTGAGCATTAAATTACTTTTCAGATATGAAATGCTGTTGTTGAATACTTTTGAAATACAGTAGGACTTTGTACCAATTCGAGTTTACAGGGGTTGCCATACAATGCACAAACATAGTAGACTTAGTACATAGGAATCAGTAGGCTTTTTCAGTAAAATGCAATTAAATTACTTTTCGGATTACTTTTACTAACACAGTGCTGGATCCTAGATTCAGCACTGGGGCATTTCCTGAGCACAGTTGAGAAAATGCGTTTTAGTTAGATGTATGATTTTTAAAGAATATTCTTGTATTTCAAAAGTTGACACAAACTTTTTCACAAAGAACCACCAATGTTATCCTATGGAAGGAAATTCAATTCACAGGTAAGTTACCTCTACGTTACTTTTCATACTCTGTGCTGGGTACCTAGATACAGCACTGGGACCTTTCCTGCAAACAGTTGAGAAAATTCGTTTAGGTTATTTGTGCGATTTTTTTAAAGAATATTCTTAGTTTTCAAAAGTCGACACTTCAAATTTTTTGGGGAGAAAAAGTATCAATGTTATCCGATGAGGGAAAGTTTTGAGGTAAGTATTCGGTCTTTGGAGTCAGGGTTCTGGGGTTAGACTCCGGGGTTCCCAAAGTCAGTGATGCACTATTGTTGCACCCTCAGCGGCACTAGGGCGGCCTGGTGCAGAGTGTTGAGGCCCAATGTTATCCAATAGAGGATAGGGGGACTCCGGTTTGTGGTGGCTGGCAAGCAGGCCACGGGTTGTGGGAGCAAAGCTCCTAGCGTTTAGCTCAGGGCAAGTTGGGGACCAAAGTAGCATTCGGGCGGCCGGGTGCAGGGGGCTGGTTTGAGGTCGGATGGACTGTTGATTTCAGTGGAGATTCTCTGGGACAAAGAAACACTGCAGGGTCGAGGATCTTCCAGGAGCGCCCATCACTTCGAGAGGTAAGTTGTGATGTAGAAGGTTGATTAGGCACTGCTGGGTTGGGCACAAAAGGCCGTGGGGCGTCGGGTGCAGGGGTGCTTTGAGACTTAGGATTTTCTTACCCGCTCTGGTCGCCACGGTAGGTGGGGTCCTCTGGATTGAGGCTGCAGGCATCATCTGGAGGCTTGAGGCAGGTCATGGGTTGCCGTATCTCGGGTCAAGATCGCCAGTGTTTTTCCACTCAAGCTCGGGCCGGGTTCGGCGGTTGGAGAGAGGGCTGAATTGCGGATTCTGGCTGACACCAGAATTTGCTGTTTAAACACGTCGGGTATTCAAGGGAGAAACAGTCTTGAAAGTGAAGGCAGGCAGGTCCTCCAGGGTTTGTGGGGTTGCTGGCTGCTGGACACGCCGGGGTTTCGCAGGAGCAGGTTTGAAGGGAGACATGCCTGTAGGGCTGGGGCCAAGTCAGTGGGCGTTGTCCTCTTGTTAGCCCTGAACGGCTTCTCGTCCTTCTTCTCTTCTTTTCTCGTTGTTGCTGGATCTTAGGAAGGAAGGTTCAGAGTGCCCCATAAAACAAATTTTAGGGGTGTACAGGTAGGTAACGGTCCGGGACCAATGGGTCCCTTCCCTGGGGTTGGTACCCCTCCTATTTTGCCACTCTCCATTTGGAGGGGGACAGAAGCCTGTCCCTAGTTGGCTGGGGCCCCCCATCCTCAAGATGGCAGAGACTCAAGGTTGTGCTTCACCTCACCTCCCCCACCTGGGTGCAGTTAGCAGAGGTAGGTACACCTCTCTTCTTAACTTGTTTTTTCCACCGGTTCTCTCGACCAAAGTCGGGGGTGGAACCAGTGGGGACCAGTTGTTGAAAGTAGCAAATGGTATGGAGAGGCTCACAAAGGCAGCATGCTTTTGAAGATTCTCCTTCGTGAACCCTGCCCATCCTGCCCCTGAGAGCAGCAGGCTCCTGAACCAGGGGTCCAGAAACATGTCTGGTCACTGGAAGTTGGTCGAGTTTCAGGGGCATCTCTAAGATGCCCTTAATGGTGCATTTTACATTAAATTCCACACTTGCATCAGTGCCGGCTTAATGTGCTGATAGGTTTGATACCAAACTTCTCAGTCTTCAGTGTAGCCATCATGGTGCTGTGGAGTTCGTAATGATAAACTCCCAGCACCATATACTCTTAATGACGTGGGCACTGTAGGGATACAGGGCTCAGGCACTTGTACCCTCACCACTGGCATAGGGCACTCAGCTTAGAGGGGTTACTGATGTATGTCAGGGCAGTGGTTTGTGGGCATGGCACACAGGGATGTGTGCCATGTCTACTCTGTTTTGTTATGCACCAAGACACTCAGCCCGCAAAGGCAGTGTGTGTGTGTCAGGGAACAGGCCCTTTAAGGGTGGCACAATAAGTGCTGCAGCCCTTAGGGGCCTTCTCTGGTCACAGTTCCAAGGGAATGCTATGGTACCATTTACCAGGGGCTGACAGGTGGCCAGAGATGCCAATTGGGTTTAGGCTTCAATGCATTTTTAGGGAAGGAACACAGACCCGGGTACCTGATTGGCAGAAGCCCAGGGCACACTCTGTCAAAGCACATCAGCAATTCAGCAAAAAGTGGGGGGCATACCATGCAAGAAAGAGGGCACTTTCTCACAGTAGCTTCTTCTCTTGCCTGATCCTCTGTGTTATATACATGGGGTAACACTGTGGCACGCCTGAATAGCTTGACAACATACAGACAGGATATCAGTGGCGGTGTTAGTGCAACTTGTAGGTCTGCACATGCCAGAAGGGAAATGCAGAAGGCTGTAAATAAGCATAGATACAGAACTTCTCCTCGTCTGTTGAGGCTTTTGAAAATGCACATGCCATTGTAACGCCTGCGTGGTGATGCACACTAAGCTCCTTTGACCCAGGAACTGGGCAGGTACTTACAAAGAGGTGGCTTCTTTATGTGAAAGGGCTTCAAGTTATGTCGGCTGGAGCATTTACCCAAAGGTGCAAGAGAGAAGATAAGAACCCAAAACTCTACCAGTTTAATGAATGCAACATATAACTGCCTCATTGATAAGTAGGGGTGTTTGTCCTACGTAATGTGTTTAGTTGTAATACTACCAAACACATGAGCACCTCCCAGTGTTTGCCTGATTAAATCACACCCTCTTGTTACTACTCAATAAACAGTGAGTTCTTGCATAATTAATGGGAATACAATGTAATTGCTTCAGAAGGCTGGTTTTTGTCAACACAGGGTTACTGAGTCGTTAATGTGTACAATGTAACATTGCCTTGTTAATCTGGACATCAAAATATTGGTTAGTTGTGTAAGTGCCAAATTATTGCACCCAAAAGCAGTTGTTTGGTTAGTGTACATTTGTACCTTAGAGGGTATATCGAATGTCTTTTTCCACTTTTTTTAGGCAAACTTGGTTGCAGCCTTCGAGCAGTCCCTCGTGAATATGACATCCCGGCTCCGGCAGCTTGCAGACACCGCAGAGGAGAAGGTCAGTGCTCAAGGGGTGGTAGTGGGCAGGTGTATTATGTGGAGGATGGTATTGCGTCCATATCATTTCAAGATCACATTCCCTTGCGAATCTTCAGTTTTTAGCATGTGCGATGAGTTATTTTCAGAATTAATATTTTGTCAAAAACCTACTTTTTGGCCAGGAACTTAAGGATTCTCCAAGTGTGATGAAAATACACCAGTTTACTATAAACCGTCATAGACTGATCTAAACTGTATTACATTTGGGAGTTATGATTTTCTTTTGCTTTGAAAGACTCGGAATATAAATAGTCTAAAAAAGAGCTAAGCACGATACTAGAAGTACCAAATAAATAAACTGAATTATTTCAACACACTTTGCGATTTTTCTCAACTTGCCCTAGTTTGTACAATAGTAGTAAGTCTGTTTCAAATACATTTACTGTTCATCAAATGTAAGAGTTACTTTTAATTAATGAAGTAGTTGATTCACAACATTTTGGGAAAAATAAAAAAAATCTAATCCCTGTAGATATACACTTGTAACTTTAGTTGTCAAATAAGTCGCTGGTAAGAGTCCTGAAAATCTGTGCAAGTCCACGGTTTCCCAGAGTATTCATTTTCTCTGGTTACTCCTGTAAAAAGTAGTCCTTATGCATATTTAATGCCTTTATGTGGCTTACTACATATTATTTTATTGCTTTTACGGTACAAAGGAAGCATATTTCCCCATTACACCTACATGAAATATGGGGAGGTATTCTACCTATTCCTCACCCTCGAAAATGCACATACTCCAAAATCTATTTTTAGTGTTTCCAGGATGGGAATGGGAATAGCATGAACTGCTGCAAATAAACAGGCGGTCGTATCCTACACGGTTGCATTGTTGCCACTTAGCCCTCACACCTTCCTTATAATCGCTGATATTACTCAGGCGGCAGTTTAATCAACAGATTAACGCAAAACAGCGACAGCTTCGAGAGACATTTCAACACATGTCCCTCGACAGACCCTAAAGCTCTCACTATTTTGTGTTTTAGTAGTTTTAGTGGTCTAATGTTAATTATTTTTACTTTTCCTCTTGATTGTGAAGACCACTCTACAGTCCTAGCGGTACAGCAGAATAATGAATGCTTGTTTTGTCCTGTGCAAGGAGGCTGTTTAATTCTTTGGAGGTAGTGGTGGTACAAAAAGTCAATGCTGAAATACTTGATACCCATGTCCAGTTTGGATACTGCTACTAACACTACTGTTGTCATTTTGGAGCATGTCAGCTTGTGTTCATGGTATAGCAGTGCCATGTTGCAGCAGTTCTATTGCGATTCAATTCAATCTCCTTTTAGTCAGGTTGGGAACATTGCTGGTTTACGGGACCTTTTTGGAGGTTCACTGGGACATAAATCTAACATTGAGGTACCCTTTTAAAGTCTTATAGTATGAGAGCTGTTAGGTCTGGGAACCTGATTCTTGGGAGTTGAAGAATTTACAAGGTGTAGTTTGATTTGAACTGGCATTAAATAATATCCTCTTCATGGTAAGATGGCAGGCGGGTGTTAAAGCACTTACACTGATGTGTTATTACATAAAGTCTAGCTTCATAAAAAAAAGCTTGTTTATTTAATATTTGTGTTCTCAGGACTCTGAGCTGGTGGAGCTGCGGGAGACCATTGAATTTCTTAAAACGAAAAACACCGAGGCCCAGGAGGTCATCCAAGGAGCTTTAAACCCTCCAGATCTCAATCCAAGAGGTGCGTCAATGTCTGTCTGTTTCTCATACTCTGCTTCTCTTTTCGTCATTTCAGGGTCAGTCGTACAGGTGGCTTGTGAGTGGGGAGTACTGTACACTAATAGCAATTTCTGAGGTGTGACCAGGAGGCCCATTTCTCATTTTCTCCACATTCCTCATCTAAGTCAACACATGTGACTGAGTGGTCAGCTGTCATTCTCTGAGAATTATGGTCCATGACAGCACATTAAAAGGTTAATTCCATGCATGTGTGTTTATTATTAGTTATGACTTTGGAAGTTCCCTAAGATCTTACTTGAATATAAATGCCATTTTCAATAGCCCACAAGTGCGCATGTTCTGGGAAAAAGTCTTGGAAAATTAAGGTGGTCTTTACCTTCCCCTTCTGGATGCTCTCAGAGGTTCAGCACTCTGGCTGTTAAGGTGGCCCATGCTTGCATTCATGTTACTTATATGTAGCCTGGCAATCGCAAAAACATAATGGGTGGAAAGATGTGCAACGTCACAATTGTATTATTAGCTAATGCACCATACAGACCGTGGAGAGCAAGAAATATTGCATGAACTGTCATTTGCATGTATGTTTAATTTATGTAGTACAAACACAGCTGAAAAACAGGAGAGTGCTAAACAAAGCCCAAGGCAAAGGCACACTCCATGTGTGGTTAGAGGAATAGCTGGTTTCGAAGAGTGAAAATATATTGCTACTGCGTCATGATGTGATGTTCGTTAAAGAGGTGTGTCTTAAGTTATTTCTAAATCGGATAAGGGTTGAGTCAGTGCTGATGCATACAGAGATATTGTTTCAAATGCAGGATACTTATATGGAGAAGGCGTGATGCCTGGGGGTGTCCTGGCTGCAGAAGTCGAGAACCCCCAGAGACTGTCAAGTTGTCAGCCAGAGGTGCTGGTCATGATGGCTGTTTTTGAAGATAGTCAGGGGTGGGAGGAATGTGGTCATGTTTTAATAAGGGGTGCTGCTGAATGTAGGATGTCTTGGGGGGCAGTATGGAGTCGGACGGTTCATGGAACAAGCCATTACCACCCTCCAGAAGTGAAACTGCGAGAGCTTGTGTGGCAGTTATGAAGTCACTTTCTGGGATAAATGCTTTCCGTTTCTTTTGTAGAGAGAGCGGATGGATACCAGGCCATCGAAGTTTTCTTGATGATGTGTTCCGTGAGTGTGAGATCCGTGCTGGGTGAAAGTTGGTGGTCAAATCCATCCATTTTCATGTTGTTGAACAGCAGGATTCTCTTTTGGTCAGATTAGATTTCAGGTGGGTGCTGGACATCCATGTCTGGGTGAAATGCAAGCAGCATTTTAGTCGATTTATGTCTGAAGCCCTTAAAATACAGTGTCAAAATTCACCAATGACTTAATGAAACAGTTATCTGTTAGTAGACCACCAGAATGCTCCATGTAGATATTGCAGATGACAGGAGTCAAATTGGAAACATGGGGAACTCCTCAAGTGACAAGGAAATATCTGGGACCTAGAGGTGCCCATGTGAATGAACCAGTGATAGATAGAAGGAAAACCAGTGAAGAGTGGTTTCCTGTGAATCCTGTTCCAGGCGTCGGCCTGTGGATGAGGGTGTGGTGGTTGATGGTGGTGAGGTATTTAAAATGTCTAATAATACCAGGAGGCGGTTGTCCTTGTTGTTACTGTGCCAGGAGAGCATCCTATCTGATTTGCAAGGTACCTGTATTTGTGCTGCAATGTGATTTGAAGCCAGATTGATGGTCCGGAAGAAGCTGGTTGGTGTAAACTGCTGTTTCAAAATATCTTGCCAATGAAGTATGGGTTTCTTCTGCAGTGGGAGGATCTGGGCTGTGTTGAAAGCTTCAGAGATGATGCCTGAGTGAGGGAGTCATTGACAGTGGTCAGTAGGGATGAGATCACTTCAACAAAGTCTAACTTCACCAAAGACTACTTTGATGAAGGATTAGGATAATACATCACCTTCATAGGTGTTGATTTGGGGCAATAGGGTTTGTATTATGACATTTATTCTAGATTCAGATGCAGTGAATGTCAGAGGAGAAATACATAGTGTTCCCAAAATGCTGGTAGATCTGCATTTTTTAATTAAAGAAGTGATTGATGGCATTGCAATTGTCTCTGGAGTGTTGCACAGGAGAATTAAGCAGGGGATTAATGCAGTGCTTGACCGTTTTGACAACTTTTCTGCTTCTATTGAAGGCTGCATTGATGATGGTATAGTGCTTGACTTTGGCGGATGTATCGAGCTGTCTATGATGTCTGTCTAGCAGAGTGAATTTAGTAGCATGAGGTTGTTGCAGCTCTATTTTCTTCCTGTCTGAAGATGGAGCATTTGTTGTCAGGCGGATCTTTGGAGAACAAGGGTGTTAATGGTTTTGGCTCGCATAAGCACGCTTTAGTTGGAGCATAGGTGTTCCCATGATTTAACAGAAATGTGTTGAAATAATCCAGAATCACCATTCATGGCTATGGCAGGAACAGTGATGAGAATGAGCTTTAAGTAGCCTATTGAAAAGCAGTTGAAGCATCTGAAGAAACGTTGTTCTCATTTGAGTAGACTTCAATATTTTGGTTGGACGCTGTGCAGAGGGCTAGTGATAGCAAGGAAATCAGTCCAGTTGAGAAGTAATATAGAAAAGACAAGGTCCAAGATCTGGCTTTGTAGGGTGTTTACTGAGGTGAAGGATGAGGTTGATGTGGGAGCAAGTTGTTTTAATGCTTGATAGATGAGGTGGTGAGGATGTCTCAGAATGTGTTTATGAACTCTTTGTTGTGTCCCAGACAGCTTGCTCCTACGCATAAATCACCTTAGATTGCATTTTCCCATCACAGTGTTCATGGTGCTTCTTTGAGTTCTGGAGAACTGTAGATTGGGTTAGTTCTTCAGATTTCTTTTTTTCACCTTAACCATTTTCAGAACTTCGCATTCGGAGGCAGAATTCCTCAGACAGCATCTCTAGCCTTAACAGCATTACTAGCCACTCAAGTGTGGGCAGCAGTAAAGAGTCTGATGCCAAGAAGAAGAAAAAGAAGAGCTGGGTGAGTGTGACTGATGATACATCCTCCCTAAACATCTCAAGTTTTTCTTTAAACCTCTTCAAAATTGACAAATGGACTGGTAATCTTTCAGAAAGTTCTGCAAAATGCCAATGCTTCACTCTCTTCAAAGGTGGGCAAACGTATGGAATTAGGAGATGAGCATGTTTAAGTGCCAGCGTGGTGGGGGCGGGGGGGGGGGGGGGGGGTGCATGATTTTTAAATGCATAAACAAAAAGGGGCATTTTCAGAACGTGGTTGCATGACAGTACCAGTATCGGCGTACCTGCTGAGATGCACGGAGTGTGGTACAACGTTTAGTAAAAGAATGACATTATTGCAAAATAGAGTACAGTTTCAAGCTGTATTAAGTGTTTGCTTAAAGACTTATTATGATGTAGGTTTGCAAGTTCAAGCCAGCTCACGTCCCCATTCAGGTATCCAACATTGCATTAAAAAGAGAAATGCCTGCTCAGATTGGAAATCGGAATGTTTTTTACCAAGAGAATGATTGTAGAACTACAGTGTATTATTACATAGTAAATAGACTTTCGAAGGTGGGACAAGGCCAAGGTCTGAGTCCTGGAAGAAATTGAAAATGCGTGTGACTCTCTCCACAAGAAAGGTATCGTGCATTTAGCTACAGCAATGTAAAATCAGTGTCTCATTTTTTACCTAAGTTTAATAGACTTCTGACTTTTACTTTGATTCAAAAGTCCTGGCTTCCACTAATTAGTCCCAATCCATCATACTTATCCATGTAGATTGTGCACTATGCAAACAATCAACATAAGTGAGTGAAACTGTTGGTACAAGAAAGTCCCCTCCATGGTTTATGTGCATGAACCACTGCCCTGAGGGCACAGCCACATGTGCATCTGGTATCCTAAGTTTCATTTTGACCCTGGTGTCATGCTATTTAAACGTGTTCAGACTGAGGTCTGTCCTTGACCATGCAAGGTCCATGACCTGTCCGGTGACCTGGCGGGTCATGGTGGACAGAGGATTATTGAGCACAGGCTACTAACCACTCTTGAAGTTCTGATATAATGTGAAAATCAGAACCTTACTCTCCCATCCCATGTGTATGTCGAGTGCATGTATAGTATGAGTGTAGTACATGTCTTAGTAGGACTGTGTGTTTGAGGCACAGTACTGAAACCAGTGGAATCCATTTTGGGTGCTCTTGGTCCAGCATGGCACATGGTAGAGGATGAGGACAGTGTCCCCAGCCAGTGGAAGTGTATTGTCTGCAATGCTGTGACTGGAGGGTCGACATCCAGACACTGACGTGAGGAGCATGGGGTCTGGGATGTCTTTATTAACGAGGAACTGCTGATTTGTTCTTCCCCAGCACTGCTACATAGTGAATTTTAAGGGTGCCAGGTTGGACTGCAGCTTCTGTTTAGGGTGAGGGAGTTTTTTTAGCTCAAGCCTGCCCATTCCCAGCCCCCGATTAGTGCTTCAAAGAGTCTGATGAGAGCCAGCGGCAGAAACCTCACGCTTCATTGTGCCCGTTTTGTGGATGTTCCAGTTTGGAGACCCTCTCAGTGCTAGCTCTTTTGAGAAGCATCACTTTATACAAAGTATGCTCTGGAGAGAAGCCTCAGAGAGACACCTGAAAGAGAACCACCCCAAACTGGATCCGAAGTCCGAGACAATGGATCCACATCCCCATCTAGAAATTGTGTATATGATTGGAATCCAAATCACACCCCTTTGATCCAGTATCAGGAACTTCATGACCAAGGAAGGGGGTGCTTGGCACAGTATTCAAAGAGTTTGCTGTGTGACCAGGACTTCTGTCAGCCTCACCTCAAGCGTCCTAGAGGGGAAGGGACATCAGTTGAAGTTTGCTGGAAGAGTTGAGGGTCTGCCTCGTACCTAGAAGTGCAGAGATAAGAGAGGCGTCTGCCTGACCCTGTCGGAAGAGAGGCTTCTAGGAGGAGAAGCCCAGCATTTTCCTTGACTTTGAAACACCCATACTAGACTACCTGAGAGTGCAAAGACAGGAGTGACCTGTGCTGTATAGGGGTTTCTGACCTATCTTCATGGTTCCTGGCAAGAACCGTGAAAGGCTGCCATGTATATTGGCCCTGATCATTGCTGCAAGTGCCTGCTATGAGTGTGTAGGACCAAGGTGGACTGCACCTAACTTCCCATTTTGGTGGGCCAAGGTTGGGGCTCCAGCGGTCTGCCATGTGTATCAGCCCTGGTGTGGGCTGCATATTCTTTTGTTATGTCTATTGGCCCAGTGGGCTGAATCTGCCTGTGTGCGTTGGCCTGAGTTGGACTGCAGCTGCCTTGCTGTCTGCCACTTTGGTACAAAAGCAGGCTGCAACTGCTGATGGTGCACACACAGCAGGACTCAAGCCCACCAAACAACATTTGACAAGCCCAGAGAGGCCATGTCTGCTGAAGATACAAGCTGCTCCCTAGCTCCCTTGCTGCCAGTGCTGGAACCACACGTGACTATCAAGGGCCCCTGTACACAACCATACCGAACCACTGTGGCCACACAAAGGTGAGAGCGAGGACTACAGGATGCTTTTACCTTCTACAACAATGGTGGTAACAATAGGAGTAAACAATGAACTGATTGTCCATTTTGCCTGCGGGAAAATTTCATCTGCATTTGTGCCTTATTCATGCTACTCCCAAAGCTTGCTCTGAGACAATCCTAACCAGGGTCAGCTGGGCCGTGGGCATGGAGTGAAGAGACAGGAGGTAGTGCCCATAAGGGAATCTTCATCGCAATTGATTTGAAATTAAATTGTGTATTATTGAGTACTGCTGTGTGATTAAACCGACTTTCTTTTTCAAAAGGCTAAGCACTGGGCTACACATTAAAGTTATTGTGCATGTTGTTTGACTGTTGAGGCCTGAGCTCAACCTCACTAGGAAGCCTGTGACTTCTTGCCTCTGCTACTCAGTCAAATGAGGAAAGGGTTGTTCTTTGCCTAGTTTGCAGAGCCATTGTAGAACGGACTATAGGACATCGAGGCACATGACCCCAAACACACTGTTGGGCCCATTTGTCCCTGTGATTTGCTGGTCCCAGTTGCATGAACTCGAGTCTCTTTCTCAACAAGTACTTTATGCCATGTGAAGCTTATCAACCTATTTAGAATGGAGGACTAGCCTTGCTTGTGTGATATAGGGCTAAATAGCTGTGCCATCCAAACTATACTATCTTAAAGGGCTGGAGGAGTTCTCCTCTATCCTTACAGAAGACACTCTTCTGTGGGCAGAGGCTTCAAATTGTTGCAATCTGAGTGATCTGCAAGTGCATTGAAGTCCCTTAATTATGGCACACAACTGTTTCAGTTCACCTTTCTGTCGTGCATCGTCACAACTTATTGCTGTTGGAAAACCATGTGCATTAAATCAGAGCACAATAAGTTTTTCCTGCAGCATGGAATGTCAGCCTTGAACTTGCTTTCCTTTTTTGAAACTGAAAGAGGTGCCTGGTTTAACTGAATATATACAGAAAAATGCTTGCATTTGGTGCCTGTGTCAGGAAGTGTTCATGTAGTGTACATGTAGATCTGCATGTACTTCTAGACATCTTGTGTAAAATTCAATTTATTATTGTGTCGCCCATGTAGTTAAGAAGTTCCTTCAACAAAGCCTTCAGCATCAAGAAAGGTCCTAAGTCCGCTTCCTCATACTCTGATATTGAAGAGATTGCCACGCCGGATTCCTCTGCTCCCTCTTCCCCTAAAATGCAGCATGGCACATCAGAGCCTGGCACTACCTCACCATCCATCAAGTCATCCACCTCCTCTTCTGTGTAAGTAGATATTTCTCCAGTGGTGTTCCTTAAATCATGTTTTATTTCTTCATGTGATGTTGAAGTCACTTTGGTCCTCTATCATCAGTTCAGGTGTGTTGACATAGGTTTTTTTCAGATGATTTTCTGTTGCTAAGTTAACAAATCTACTAAGGGAGAAGGTATACACGTTTTGTCTCTTAATATGATATAATTTGTATTTTGGCAATTATAAATTTAAGCTTGCAAATCCTTATCTGAAAAACCCTCTTGGAACAAATCCTTCATGGTATTTAAGATTGTTGTTTTGACTCTGTTGGGTAAAGTTGGATCTTAACAAGAAGTTTTAACTGAGAAAAAGGTATGTCCGCTATCTAAGATCAAAACTGAATCTATTGGCCACATTTTTCTCTGCAGTTGCAAGGTTGTACAATCCACACATTAGATCTGATATATAGAATAACTGGCATTGGTTTGGTAACCAGTGTAGGGAATATGTAAGAAATGATGCTCAATGAAATTCCCAGTGATAGTGGGCAGTGTACATGTTTGTGATGCTCTGTTTAGATATTACTGCATAGGCATATCCTGGAATCCAAATGCATTGTTGCAAATCTTTTCCCAGCTAGGTGTATTTCTGAAGGTTGGAAATGAAGTACATTCACAACTTGTATAATTTTAAAGGGCATTTTGGTTTTATGTACTTATAAATGTTGAATACAGTTTCTATTTTCTAATGATTGTTTTAATCTGTGATTATTTCCATGTATTTATGTAAACCCAACAGTAAGACTGGGGAATTTGATACTTATTGAGCTGGTTTGGAAGGCACTGAAGGGCAGATGCACATGCACTGTATTAGGGAAAGCAATGAAAATGATTAACGAATTATGATAAATGCATAAAATATCTGAAAGTGCTCCACAGAAGGAGAAGAATCATATTATTTGGTGGTGTAGAAGATACATGTTTGAAGTATGAAAGCTTAGCAATGTCGCCAAACTTGTAGCAAATGTCTTTATTTTCCCTGGCAAAGCCCCATATGTCTTATCGAACAAATCGGTAAATTTCCTTATTTGCCTATGCAGGATCTTTGAGGGCAATGATGGAGAAGAACCGGAAAAGAAGGTGGTGTCTGAGCTGCGCTCAGAGTTGTGGGAGAAGGAGATGAAGCTGACTGATATCCGCCTTGAAGCACTGAATTCTGCCCATCAGCTAGACCAGTTGCGGGAGACAATGCACAACATGCAGGTAGGCAGAGGTCTAGGCTGACATTTGTGTGTGTCTGGTCTGGGACGTTGAAAATGCTGTTTAAGAAAGGAAGGATTAGAATGTTGAGAGATTTAGCAGTAATCCCTTCGGGTTCACCAAAATGCGAGATGGGGAAATAAATCATAATTGAGACAAGACCTAAAATAACTTTTAAATCCAACCAGGGCCATTATATTTTAAGTTTTGCTTCTGCAAAATGTTTCCAGTTGGTAGGTTAGGTGAGAGGGATTTGGCAACGTGAAACTGATTCTCTTTGCAGATCCTCTAATTGATATTGGGCTAATCCTGTGATCTTTACCTAAAACTTAGTATGCATAATACAGGTTGGGTCAAGTTAAGTACTTGAATAATGCAAATTCCCAAACATGGGTTTCTTGGTGCTCGTGTAGTGCATAACCTCACATTCAGGTGGACCATCAAGCAGAAACATTGCTGGTATACCGGTCACTGTTACAAATATTAAAATACACACCAATTAAACAAATTGAGGAAGGAAAGGAATTACCCACACCTAACCGCAGAACAGGATGGCTTTTGCATTCATTTTATATGAAGAATTCACCAACAAATTACATTTGCCTGAAAAGAGAACACATTTTAGTCCCATTTCGGGGGAGTGTTTCAGAAATTTAAGATGGTTCATTACCAAAAACAGAACTTAATGATGCACAGTTATGAAGTCTACAAATAGAAAAAGTGGATAAACAGTGCCAAAGGCAAATGTATGGGCTTTGGTCATCAGCTGCAGCATTCGAGACAACTGGTGATGTTACAAGAGATAATATGACCTACCAGATACAATCAGTTTAAATGAACCCGTGAGGGTCTCAAGGCGCTGGGGGGTGTGGGGGGGGAGAGGTGGAGTGGCTCTGGATCCGTTGAAGAGCCAGGTCTTAAGGTCCTTGCTGAAAGTGTGCAGGTTCAGGGAGCGTCTGATGTTCATGGGGAGCTCATTCCAGGTCTTGGCTGCGATTTAGGAGAAAGCTCTCCCACCAGTTCTGTTTCTGCGGATGCTGGGAACCTCTGCGAGGTCGGCGGAGCAGGGGTTCCTCTTGGGTACATGGAAGGATACTCTCTTGTTGAGGCATTTGGGTCCGATGTTGTTGAGGGATTTGTAGGCGTGGGTGAGGAGTTTGAAGGTGACCCTCTTCTCGACGGGGAGCCAGTGGAGGGCTCGTAGGTGTTTGGTCATGTGTTCGTGACGTGGTGTCCCGAGGACGAGTCTGGCTGCGGTGTTCTGGATGGTTTGGAGTTTGTGTAGAAGAGTTCTGTTGATTCCGGTGTAAAGGGCGTTATCGTAGTCCAGTCTGCTGGTTATGAGTGCGTGGGTGACGGTCCTTCTGCAGTTGGGGGGGATCCATTTGAAGGTCTTTTAGAGGATGCGAAGGCAGTTGAAACTAGTAGAAGCGACGGCGTTGATCTGGCGGTTCATGGAGAGGGAGGAGTCCAGGATGGTGCTGATGTTCCTAGGGTGGTCTGTAGGGGTGGGAGGGTTTCCGAGGGTGGAGGGCCACCAGTTGTTGTCCCAGGCGGAGGTGCAGGGTCCGAGGATGATGACCTCTGTCTTCTCTGAGTTTAGCTTCAAGCAGCTGTCTTTCATCCATGCTGGCACGTTCTGCATTCCTTCCTGGAAGCAGAGTCTGGTATCTTTGGGATTCTTCGTGAGTGAGAAGATAAGCTGGGTGTTGTCAGCGTAGGATACTATCCTGAGCCCATTCTGTCTGATGATGGTGGCGAGAGGTGCCCTGTAGATGTTGAAGAGCGTGGGGCAGAGTGAAGATCACTGGGGTACTCAGCAGTTGATTTCCATGGGTTCAGAGAGGAAGCGAGGGAGTCAAATCCTCTAGGTTCTGCCAGAGAGAAATGATAGGATCCAGTCTAGGGCGGCTCGAATCCCCGCGCCGTGAAGTCTGCTCACGACGTGTGTTGTGTGAAACCAGGATACAGTATTACAGCCATGTTGAGGTAGAAATGTCCTTGTAAAGATTAAATAAACTTCCTCTTCCTATGTAACGGAATGGATCAGCAGATAGTCCATGTGCATCTGCTTTTATGCTGTAGGGTGTTATTCCTCTTTTAAAGTCTGCGTATTGAATGTCTCTTTGCTCACACCAGTCATTATGTAAACTCTTTACATATTTGGTTCATCTTTGAAATCCATCTGGTTTCCAAATGTAATGAACAGTTTCAGGAGTAAGTTAAAACCCCTGTGGAGCTCATCTGTTGGAGATTTTCCAGGCAGACAAAGGGCTCTTAGATTTTACTTACCATTTTCTTTCTTGGCAGGAGGAGTCCATTGATGTGCCTCCACCCTTTCAGTCTCATTCCTTACCTCAGCGAGGTATTTTAAGAAATAGTGTTTGAGTAAGTCGTCCATTTCTCCCAGACCTTAAAGTGAATCTCTGACCCGCCCCATGATTTGTACACCGTTTGTTCTGATTCAGTGCAATAGTCATTACTGGAAGACAGGGACCCCGACCAAAGCATTTTTGATGATTTGATCCACAAAACGTTTCCGCAACAATACAGAAGTAAGCATTTATCCAATAAACGCAAATGCTGAATCTTTTATTTAATTCACAACCACGTATATAAAAATATCAAGTTTAATTTTATTGGGAAGGTTGGAGCTTTTCTAAATTCACCTGAGGTCCTTATTATTCATACTGTATTCTGTTTGATGCACTTGCACTGCTCCCATAAATCAATCTGAGGATACAAACTTAATGTTTGCACTCCCATTTCAAATTCCTTCTTATTTACAGAACGTTTTTAAATGTTTTAATTTTACTTCTTATTTATATCCACTTTATTAATCTATTAATGTTAAGAACCACTGGTCTAGGATGTTAGTGGCCTGCAGCCCATTTTGGGCAGAAGAGAAGTGGGGTGAGAGGAGAAGGAACCCTGTTTTGTTGTTCACTCTGCATATTTAGAGTCCAATATGCCTGAGTCTTTAATAATGGAGAAGGTCAGGATATGGGTTTAAAAGAGCAGGTGCTAGGCTAGAGACTTGAGGGCTCCTTGAAGTGAAGCAATGCAGTTCGAGGCGAAACCCACTCATCTTGATCTATTGAGATCTATTTGGATGTGTCTGTGAAATCCGGCCCCTGATGAGGCATCACTGTTGTGGAGGTTGTTGAGGGTATTACAATCCTTTGTAAGCTGGCTTGTAGTTCCCCTCACCATAAAACCTGATTAAAGATAATCCAGGAGATTGTTTTTATTTGCTTTTTTTTCCATTGGTTGTTTCCACAAATTTCACCAATGTTTGAGAAAAGAGAGGATGGGAATAAAATGAAAGTTGCTAGTGTTGTTTGAGTCAGCCATGTTCCAGCCAGTTTGGGAACATCCTATGGGAAACATCAAAAAGATTAGTCCATATGGTGCTAAATGCGTATGCAGATCCTTGGCTAGAATAGTTCTAATTGCATCCTGAAAATGGGTTCGACACATCCAGAAACTGGGTGGAAGGTTTGAGTTTGGAAATTGTATTAACCCCTTGCGTGCGTCGGGCGCCGTCCGAACCCCACCCACTCATGAATTTGCACGCACCTCGGGGGAATGTGCGCAGCGTCCAAGGTGTTAAACAGGACATGCTGCTTTGCCAATACCAAGTATTGTATTGCCTCAGGCCGGGACAAGAATCCACAGCCTGCCAAAATGTTAAAAATACTGGCACAGTCAAATATATCTTTGCTGAAATCCTGTCTGCAAAGGCAAATGAGGAAATTTCAGCAGCAGTTGTGAAACGAGAACTGGCTCCAAAGCAAACATTTGGGATTATTCTGAACCAGGGGTAGCGACCTTCTATAAAAGGAACGCAAAAGCACTTACGCTGCGGTGGTTGGGCAGGCTAGCATTGGTGACAGGTGATGCCCATTTCCGTTCAGGAGCTACTTTAAAATATTCAGGGAATGTTTGCTAACAAAACCACATGGTCTTAGTCACCATTGATTTAACAGATCTGGCAATGCCCCTAACCATCAGTTTTACCCCAAAAATATTTAATAAATACCTTGTTCTAAGATCTCCTTTCCTGGGTAGGGCAAGCATAGTCGCCACGCATTAGTACTCTGTGCCCCTAAATGTAATCATACGAGGCTCAAATCCCTAGTAAAGTTGCATCGTATCCTAACTCTGACAAATGTCTCATGTATAAGTAGGCAGGAAGGTGAAAGAGTAGGAAAAAATCTGGAAAATCGAGTTTGGGATCTTTTATTATTTAACTGCTCCTCTACATTATCACCAGTAATTACTATATTACCGCTTAAAATTAAAAGCATGCACTTCACAGCTCAGTTGTTAAGTCTTTGCTCTACCACTCTAAAATAATACATATTTTTCATCACAAGGTTTTGAATGATTCGATCAATTAAAGCCAGCACTGGCTCCCAAGCACTCTTTACATTTGCTGAATGAACTTGTGTACATTTGCATTTCTTTAAGTTACGCAGGCACCATGGCAGGAGGGCTTGTTTAGCAGTCTGCACGGTTTGTTTCATAGGGCAGGAAACTCACTGAATGACACTTCAACTAAAGTACTTAAATTATTATAAATAACCGTGATGGTTGTCTTTTTACTAAAAGTAGGGGAACCGTTATTCATAAATCAAAAATAGTATGGGCTTGTGCACCTCCGATTCCTCCCATTTGGACCTCTGAATTTGCACATTCAGACTATCCACATTTTACAGCAGTGATACTGGAATGAGCGCTGCATGTTCACTTAAATAGATCAGAAATCAAGATTGCTGATTCCATTAGCCGTGATCAATTCTATCTATTAGTCTTGTACTTCAGCCCCTTTCAAGCCATCGTCTGCATCCGCACAGTATTCCGGCACCAAGTGGCACAGCGCCAGCTGACATTGATCACGTTTGTTGCAGGAAAGCATTAATGCCCAAAAGGCAACATTTGCTAGCACTGCAGAAATTTGTCTCTGCAATCACATGCAGCTCCGCGAAGCATGGCTTCCACGGAAACAAAATCTGTTGTGCTTGCAGCATTGGGGCTGCTGGGTCTGCTGGAAAATAGCTCCCTGGGATATGGGTGAGCCATGTGAGCAGTGGCGTAACGAAACGTAATGGGGCCACCTTGCAAAGTACATGAAGGTAGCCCCCCATGCTCTGGACCCACTCAGGAGCTCTCAGGCCTTGGGCCCACTGCCCGTACACCGTGTGGAAAGGTCTCCCTGGAGTTCCCCTGCCACCCTGCATTGCAGGGGCTGCAGGGGTTAAAGTTGCACCACTTCATGTATGACCGGAAGCCTGTGACTTTCAGCTGCTGAGAAAGGTTGTCCTCTAGAGTATCTATTGCAGTGTCTGTGATCTTCTGTGAACCAGGTTCAAATCCCTTTTTGGATGTGCTAAACAGATGGAATTGTCTTCTACATTTTTTTAAGTCTGTACTTTGCAACCGTTCTGACATAATACAAAAAATAGTGAGTGGAAAAATGAAAAATTCAATAGTTTTTGCATTTAAGGCCAGAGTTAAGGGCTACCTGTAACAGTATCGAGCCTAAAAATGATCCTTCTTTGAAAATATTTTTGTGATCGAAACGTTTTGATAACTTTGAAAGTTCACAATTTCATGAAGGGGAAATTTTGTCAAAATGTCACTGACATTTTGACAAAATTTCCCCTTCATGAACTGACACTGAAGGCATCTATTTTGGGAGTTCTGGATGAGATTGAGTGCGCACAATGTTGCTCCAGGGGCTTGTTCAGGTCTTTTAGCTGAGATGTGGTACACTTACACCCGTTCGGTGTCCGGGGTGCAGGGGATCTGCCCCTGGTCCCATTCGGAAGCGGACCCGCGCAACGGGCGCGCCAAAGGCAAGCCCGTCCCCGCCCGAACGGGACCGGGGGCCAGAACTCCTGCACCCCAAACACACTACGGGCATAAGTATAGCCCCTCTCAGCTAAAAGACCTGAACAAACCCCTGGAGCAAAATTGCGCGCACTCAATCTCAATCCAGAACTCCCAAAATAGATGCCCTCAGTGTCAGTTCGAGATCCCCTCACCCTCGGACACCCTCCCTGCCACAAGACAACATCCAAACTTCTTCTGCTCAACTGCAGATCCCTACCCAAACACTCTAGCGAAATCTCCATCCCCTTAATTGACGAGGCCCCTGAAGTTCTATTCTTGACAGAAAACTGGCTTAACGAAAGCTCTGAGCCAGACATCGTCCAAACCATACCTCCAGGATATCTAATCCAGAGTGTGGACAGGAGGGTTGGAAAGGGTGGGGGAATTGCCATCATATATAAGGACCATCTAACCTGCCACTTGCTGGGCAACCTGCTCCCAGATTGTGAGAGCACACACTTTGTGATGGACTTTACCCCCTCCCTCACACTCTCCGGTATCCTTATCTATTGTCCGCCCGGGGCAACAGGACAGTTCATGAAAACAGTGTTAGAAACAGCAGGTACCCTCGCGAGTCTCGTGCCCGATTCTACTCTCTTGGGGGATTTTAACCTACACTTTATTGACCCCCATGTCCGCATCGGCCATCGAACTACCCCAGGACCTAGCAATGTACCGACTTCTTCAAAAGGTTTCTCTCCCCACCCACGAAAAAGGCCATCTCCTAGACCCCATTTTCTCCAACTTATAAAACCTAGTAGGCAATAATTCCACCCCCCTTCCATGGTCAGACCATTTCTTAATGCCCCTTCTCTGGACACCCCCCTCCCCCCCCAAAAAACTGCTCATCCCCCCCCCCTCCCGCTGCGCACACTATTCCGACCCTGGTCCAAACTTTCCAAAGAGATGGATATCGGAACTGAACAAATCGCAACCTAGCCCCGCAACGGACCCTCAACAACCAGACTTTTCATGACTGGATCGAGAGGTCCCTCAACCTGGTGCTCCCAAAAGTCTCCACCCATAAGAAAACGGGCCCCACACGCTCCCAATGCTACACCCCCAAACCCTGCACTTTAAGGCAACAGTGCAAAAAAGCAGAGAGAAGATGGAGGAGAGATTTTTCCCCGACAAAAAAGCTAGAGCATAGGGCATCCATACGCCATTATAAAAATGAAATTAGAGCGGCCCAGGCCTCCTTCTACGAAGGAAAAATCTCATTAGCCAGTAACTCCATCAGAGAAATTTTCCATATTGCCACTAAACTTAAGAAGAATCCTGATCCCTTGGCCCCCTCTAACACCACCAGTCACCGGTGCAACGAATTGGCCAACTTTTTCTCCACTAAAATCCAGAACATCCTCAAACACTCGCCTCATGAAAACTCGGACATAGCCACTCCATGTATAGACACTTCTGTCAGGTCACAAATGGGCAGACCGGAATTGAGGATTTTCCCACCTCTCATGCAGGAATCATTCCTCTCCTCTCTGTCATCATTAAAAAGGGCCTCCCCTCAGATCCCGCACCCCCCATTATCCTAGCGTTAGTCGGACCTACCATTGCCCCTATGGCAACTCAACTAATCAATACCTCCTTCGACACTGGTACGGTTCCCTCCGAGTGGAAAAGGTCAATGGTCCGCGCCCTGCTAAAAAAAACTAACTTCCATCCCACGGATCTAGGCAACTACCGACCCATCTCACTTCTGCCGGGCATAAGTAAACTAGCAGAAAAACATGCCAAGAGGGCACTTTAGGCCTTCCTCGAAAGTAGTGGAGCCCTTCACCCCTCTCAAATGGGCTTCCGCCCCAGTCAGGGGACAGAAATCTCCATTCTATCAGTAGTTGAGGAAACCAGGAAAATCCTGGACGCAGGAGGTACAGCTGCATTCATCCTTCTAGACCTAAGCACGGCTTTTGACACGGTTAACCCCTGTGTCCTGATCCACCGCCTTAGGGTTGCAGGGAGTCTGGAACAGCGGTAACATGGCTGCAATCCTTCTTAGAAGGAAGATCTTTTCAGGTCTTCCAAAACAACCTCACTTCATGAATCATGTCATTATGGTGCGGAGTCCCACAGGGCTCCTCACTTAGCCCCTCCCTCTTTAACGCATAAATGGCCCCACTAGCTGATATAGTATTCTCATTTGGAATACACGTGGTTACCTACGTGGACGACACCCAATTGGTTGTAGCGCTGAGCCACCCCTGCCAACAAGCTGAGGGCCTCCAACCCTGCCTGGAGGAGGTAGTAAAGTGGATGAGTCTCTCCCACCTGAAACTCGACGGGGAGAAGACAGAACTCCTGATCATGGATGACCAATCGAGCCTCTGTGTAAATACCCTCCGGCCATCCTCAATATGTTCATTGCCCTCCCCGAAAACAGAAATAAAAAGTCTAGGAATATGGCTAGACCAGAACCTCTCCTTTAAAACCTAGGCAAGAAAGACAGCTGCCTTGTGCTACGGCCTTCTCAGAATTATTCGTAAAGTCCTCCCTCTCTTACCCCCTCTCGCTAAAAGATTAGTCACCCAGGCCCTTATTTTGTCCAGATTGGACTATGGAAATGCCCTTTACCTAGGGGCCCCTAAGGAAGTCATCTCAAAACTACAGGTCATTCAGAACTGTGCTGCAAGGTTGCTTACTGATACCACCACTCGTTGCTCAGCAAGACCGGCACTGCGCTCGTTCCACTGGCTCCCTGTGCAGCACTGAGTACATTTCAAAGCACTCTGCATAGCACACAAGTTCATTAATGATCAGGGGCCACCAATCAACACGGTGATGATCGAACCATATAGAGCAAATACGGCACTCCACTCGAATGAACTCAGTCTAGCGACTATTCCCAGTACTAAGAAGGCCAGAAGCGATGGCAGGCTCTTTTCACTCAACGCCTCAGACTATGGAACACCTTCCCCCTGCAACTACGTAGCGAACCCAACTACCCGAAATTCCGCAAACAACTGAAGACCTGGCTGTTCATCTAGAGCCCTTCCCACCCACTCGTATCTACTCCGCGCTGGGATACTTCCGGGTATCCATGCGCTTCACAAATACCAATAATAATCTGTCTGTGATATTTTAATTGGGCACGTCGCTAGACTCTGCCACATGCTTCTGCATCACTAAATTAAATTCTGAGTTTAAATACATAGCGGCCAATTGACATTTATTAGAAGCTCTACCCGTGTTACATACACACCATTCTACGTCTAATACTTATCTCGCTTGGCAGTGGTCTTAGATCTCATGATGAGTAGTGTTCTGAAGTTTCTTGATATGCCTCTTGGGTGCCACTTGTTCGCCCATGAAAGTGTAGGGAGATAATGTGATTTGAACGAAGAGAGGTCATTACCGCTGCCAGTCAGTCAAACCCTTGGACCTTGCTTGGATAACGTTATTTTAGGACTCTCTGTGTAAGTCCACCCAAGGCCCCATTTCTCACAGACTATTATTTACTCATTTGATAGCTTCCCATGTCTGTGTAGAGTATAACAGCATCTCATTAATACACCATGGTGCCCCCTCAGTTGGCAGCGCTGATAAGTGTGTTTTGTTTTCTGTGGATGCCAACAGGAGATGTTAAACTCTCTGGATCCTGATACACCTAAATGCGTCTTTTTTTCGCGTCTTTTTTTGTTGTTGTAAGTTTTAAAACCCTTGTGTTCAGTTTCCTTGCATGCCATGGAGCTGATGGTTCGGAATAGTCTAATTCTGCTCAACATAGGAAGCTACAGCATTAAACTTCCACTAAAAAATATCTTTAACTGTATTTTGAATGCCGTTTCCTCGTAACCCGTTGAGTGTTATCCCCATATACAGACTTAACCGGACACTGTGAGGTTAGTCACCTCTTAAGGCACCACCCCAACCCATTAAATATATCATTGCCTTAAAATGGTTCAACAATACAAAAAATTGATCAACTTTAAGCAAAGTTGCAGCGGTCTTAACCTTATGTTGAATAACTTTCAGCGACCGTTGTGCGTTGTGTGCTAAGAGATCAGAGGTCCAGGGTATCTTACTGGTGGGACTTAGAAAAGTTCTTCTACACGGCTGTGGTTTTCACTGCCAGGTGCCTCCTTATACAGCAATCAATTCAAGATGGTGAGCATAGTATTGGAAATTTGGCTAATACTTCAAAAACTCCAGGGCTTTGTATTTTTATTGGACTGAGGGAAAATGTTATGCTAAATGCGCCCACTGCTACGATTTTAAATGCCGGCGCTACATCTATCTGAAGTTCTAAAAGCAAACTATCATCACAGGAAATACCTGCATGTCTGAGCACTGGGTCCTTGGAGGCCTGTGAACGGAAAACAACAAATGAGAGCACCAACGCTGCTGGCATGAACAGTCCACAGTGCAGCTCCCTCTCCTAGCGCCTCTTGACTTTGCTGCTCTGTGACGCTGTCCATTGCTCCGCTGCCTTTTGGCTAGGTTTGTGCTATAGAAATACCACATACATACATACCACATGGACGGAGAGCTAAGAGCACATGAAAATCAAGACCTCAACACACGATTCTTTTAATAGATATTTATTTTCTAAAAGCATATCTTTGTTGTAGATTTAATTCACTGGCTTATGACCCATTTATGCTATAAAATTCTATCATAGTCTTTTTAATCCGAAATGTCTGTTTACAGCATTTGTCTCTAAACAGCTGTCCAAACACGCCAGAAGACCAAACTCTCACACTACAATATTTGGGATAACTTTTAAGGCACACAGCCTTTATTTCAGTAGCATAAAGCTACGAATTGAGGAAGTGGGATCCGATTTTTTTGGAACCAAACAGTATTCTAAAATAGAATATTTGCCATAGAATTGTACAGAATCACTTTCATAAGTGGCCTAGAACGCATATACCTGGCTTTGACTCACCCCTTGAACACCACATTTGGTCCACCATCGACTCGCTTGGGTACCAGTGCTTAATGTGCAAAAAAATAAGTGCTAGGGCTCTTGTCCGGAGACAAGTGCAGGTTGTACTACACATTGGCCTTGCCATGCTGCCAGTGATAGTAACAAGACCACTACTAACCATCACATCCCTACATGTGCGACAAATCAGACTATTTCATACCCCAAAGCTACAAGAATGGCTTAAGCGGCAGGTAATGGTAATTTTTAATGTATATTTAATTAATAATTAACAGTTGTGGTCATCTCTAAATAAGCCAGACACCGCCACATTGTGGAAGACCGTCACAAACACTGGTGCATGAGCCAGTGCCGAGCACCAGAAACCACAGTCTCAAATTAAGCAGTGGGTATACCTTTAGCTAGCATTTAAATATTGTGGGAAGGTAAGCACCTAGCATAGGAAAAAGCATACTTATTATTATGGTTCCAGATTTAACTAGGAATGTGGGCAATTTTTGTGTGCCCAGACAATGGAGCTGCGACTTAATAGAATTAACGAGCATTGGCAGACATTTACTGCCCTAGTATTCTGCACTGGTCCGCCAGGTAGCCACATTTATCTGTCGTGGTAAAAACTATCACTGGCATGGTTAGAGCAAAAGTGTGATAGGTATACTGCTAAACATAAAGGGAAACCATTTTCAAGCTTATGAAATCCTATAACACTGGTAGTACTTTACCTGGGTAGGTAGACTGCAGGCTGCCTCTCCAAGCAGAGTCCACCTCACTAGTTTCTTAATCTGGGTAGTGAATGGATGTTGGGACACATCGGCTCATTGAGAAGCATTCATCTGGCATGCCCTTCTCCTCCTTTCCTCTGCAGATCACCCTCCTCCTGTGCACTTCACACTCCTAGCTCTGTTTATAAAATACTAGATTTCTTTAGAAAGGTCTAGATGTGTCCGATTTTAATACTCTGCAGTCTTCCTCACTATTGATGCTTAAGTTAAAAACGGGTCAAAACAAACAAGTGTGCATAACTGTAAACAAATGTGAAAAATACTGAGAAAAGATAGAGGCTGCAATCAATTTGTGCTTCCACAGAAATAAACTGTACATAATCGATTCCTCTCTGGGAATATTTGTGTTCAAACACTTGGCGAAGATTATTCAATTGTTTAGCATTTGAGTGTGTATCTAAAGGTAGTTATGTACATTGTGGGATTCTATGAGATCACCCGCTCCCTCTGCGCATTAAATATCCTACATATCACGTAGGAGTTCTTAGGAGGAAGCTAAACATTAGTATTTAGTGTTATATAACAAACCATCGCATGGCCGGCCAAGGGGGATAAAGCGTGCTCCTCGAATTACAATCATTGATATCTACGTGTTCACATACTGGGCTCAATGGTGAGGAAGCTCTCGGTCGCTTTGAAGTGTCTGCCTGGCGTCTGATAACTGAATAAATGATTGTCTCTTCACAAAGAGAGAGCGAGAGAAAATCTGCCCAGTTGTATTCTCCCAAAATCACTATTATTACACAAATAAAACTGGGCAAAATAGGAGAAGGAAGGGAATGTACAGAGTCTGACCAGAAGGCTACTTCATGGGTACGCCCAGGTATCGCATTCTAATTACTCAATGAACCCGAATATGGCAAAGCTTTGTCGTATTAGGGTTCATTGAACAATTCAATTCATTAAGAACCCTTAACACATTTTAAACCTATATCCCAGGTACCCTATAAATAAAAGAATTATTTGGGTATACCTTGAGATCTTTTGTAACTCTTCAGCTGGCTCCCTGCGCATCTAGCAGGATTTTATCTTGGAACTCCCTTCCTTTTGGTTGATTCCACCCTGATAGTACTTACTACCCTACCAGGGTGTGTCTAAAGCATGTCACGATAAAGTGAGTGAGGAGTTTATTTCAATATATTTTGATACCTGGGAATACCTAGGAAGTAGCCCCCTGGTCGGTCTCTGTCCGTCTTCTTCTGTCTCCCCAACAGAATTAATTATTCATTACTATGGTGAGGCTTCGAAATTCAAGTGACTAAGGCCAGCCTCCTCCACAGACAGAAATGCCTGCATGGCCTCAGATTGGCTGAGAAGGAACCCAATCTAACGGACCTCGGGCTCTAACTTCATGACCTTCTCTCGCTTGACTTTTTCTCCCCAGCTGGAAGTCGATCTGCTGAAAGCTGAGAATGACCGCCTGAAAGTGCCTGGATCCTCGTCCATTCCTGGCTGCACCACATCTGCAACCTCCTCCCCACGCCGCTCACTGGGGCTGGCCCTCACACACTCCTTCAGCCTCAGTCTGGCAGACTCTGCAAACCCAGGTATGTTTGTTCAAGTAAATGCTTACACTTTCATTATGAGCAGCAGCATTTTACCTGAGGGATAACTCCAGGTGAAATTTCAGCACCCACCATTTCCACTACCTCTTGGACTGGAATTAATGGATCCTTAAATACATGAACCAATAATTCCAGACTCAGAGACACACAGGACTTCTTCATAGTGCAGGGGCTGCGGGCAGCAGCACAGCCCAGCTCCCTCCGGACTCCTGCAGCAGTAAGGAGGTAGCAAACATTGGTCACCTTGGAAGGGCTGAAGCCTACCCTGACCACACATCCAGCACCCTACCTCCACATGCTCCCCCTGCCTTCCTTCTCTCCCCTGCTTTAAGTGGGCTGAAAATGGCTGCTGTTTGGGCTCCAGAAGAAGGCATAACTGCACGGAAAAGAACCCTGTGGTACTTGGTCCATGCAGTAATTCCACATTGCTAATAGAAAGCTTATCACTGGCATTTCACGTGGGGGATATTGTCCTGATTTGGAGATTCCGATCCCGAGTATCACAGTACCAAATTCCTACACTCATTCATATCTGCCAAGTTCAGGCCCGGACTGAGAATCAAAACCGGCCCTGGCAAAGTGCTCGGCCGGCCCCCTTAGGGTGCGACCGAGCTCTTTGTCGGGCCGGATTTCGGCCGATTTTGTTACAGGGCGGCTTTTGCAGCTATGCTGCAAAAATGGGCGTGTAATAAAAACGGCCCCCTGGGCCCAAAATCGGCCCCCACCCTTGCGGCGCACCGGGGGATTGCCCGGTGCCCGCAACGGCCAGTCCGGGCCTGGCCAAGTTTTCAGATTGCTTATGTTTGACATTTGCATGGTTTCAGTGCACTCATGTGTGACACTACGCAGCCAAATGAGTGACACTTATGTGTGTAATGTAATTTTAAAATGATGACTTTCAAATGTACAGTGATTTCTCAGCTACAGGCTAAGACCTCTTAGCACTATAAATACACAGGTGACTATTCCTTACAGAACCAAGCAGGATTTAGTTCGGTTTCGCTTTAGTTTACACAGATAAGGTAACCCTCCTCTGTTAGTGGCATACCTTCCTGCTACATTGACAGTCCCAACAGCACCTGATCATCCCCTGTCTTGCAATATTGCACATCCCTAACATGAGCCTGGCAGCTGCCCCTGAGCAGTAGTGTCTGCCTCTGAATAGGGGGAGGGGGAGGGGGGGGGGGGGGGGGGGGGTTGGGCGGTGGGGTAAAAAACGGACCTGCTTTGTCGCTGCCTCTCCTCCATCTTCTTGTTTTCTTCCTGGCTGTTGCCTGCAGCCTGCACCGTAAGCACTCAGGCTTCCGAACTCTGCCAGCTAATCATGACGCTGCAAGAGGAGCGTTGTGATTGGTCTGAGCAGCCTGTTTGGTCGCACAGGCAGTGCCCGGGGAGGCTGGGCATGTTCTCCAATGGGCTGTGCAACACAGCCCCATGGAGAACATGCCAAATATGCATGACTGTTTGGCCGGCCCTAAAGGGCCAGTCAAAGCGCCATGCGCAAGTAGGCAGAGAGTGTAAACCACTCCTGCTCCCTCTGCAGCGAGCCAGCCCCGCCGCGCCGCAGTGGAAAATGAAAATTAAATGATAATAACTTCTTGTTATTATTTCATTTTCATGTTCCACTGCACAACGAGCAGTGCGGCAACACTTCTCGTTAGCGGAGGAGCTGCCACTGCCCCTGAGTGCATCGGCACACTCCCTGGGCAAGGGGACATTTTGGTGGTGGGATTGTGGGGGTACGAGGGATTCAGTGGGGCTAGTATGCGGTAGCGGGGAGTACCAACTTATATAAGGCACTGATCTTAGACCGAACACCTCACAAAAACAGGCCTAAATAGTTCCTCCAGACATAGCATTAGTGGGCCCCAAATGCTAAATGTCTGCAACTTTAAAATCAAAGACAAACGTTGTACAAAGCTTGAGTTTTGTTTTTGAGTAATATGCTGTTATAGGTATCCTTTGCTAAGGGAACATAAACTCCAGAGGAAAAGCTTTATTTAAAATAACCGCACGCGTCAGATAGGAGATTGCGTTACTCCTAAACCAGTTAAAATAGGATGTTCAGCCAGGAGCATAGATGCTAATATTGTCATAAATGCAAACCAATTTAACAACAACGTATTTTCTGTGAGGTTTACTAATTGCAGTCCTGCCAAGTATCACGCATCAGGCATTAGAAAACGCTTTTTAGTGTGGTGGTCTGCATCACTGCACTGAAATGTGAAGTTGCGCATAAAGCGCCTGTGCCAATCAATCGCCGTGAACAGAGTGGTGGCTGCTCTTATAAAAATACTGGTGTTAGTTGCACAGGCAGGCAGCCCGTGCTACTCAGCAGACTGCTTGGGGGCCGCGCTCTGAGCTGCCTAATTGCTACAATGTAAAGACTGGTTTGAATCCCTGTGCAGTAGCGCAGCTTACTTTCACTTTCGCTAATCATGGGCTGCCTCCAGTGATGTGAGCGGGCAGCAGCTGAATTCAGAAATGGGCCCCTGTTCATGAGCTCCGCTTTCTGCTGCTGGCGTGGTAATGAATCCCGCGGCTCGCTGCATTGCGAGTGAACAACTCTCAGCCGGTCTCACCACGGCCTGGGCGGTGACGGAGTCACTTAGAACATCCGGACTGACTGCAGGTGCCGGAGTGGTTCGTTTGCAGCCCCAGAGCACTGGGACCCCTGACTGTGAAGTTGAGCCCGCCGCCAGCCCGAGCAAGCATGATGCGGGCTGCCGGCCACCCCAGGAAGAGGGAAGCCAGGCAGCCGGCATCACATGAAATGCAGCTGCTCTCGAGCTGGCCGCCACTGAATTTCAAGTAAGTGTGTGCCTAGCCCTGCTAGAAGACAGTGAGGGGCATAAAATAACAGTTGCTGCCAGTAATCAATTTGCAAATCTGTGCTCGACTTTCCTTCTGACCTCCTCGTGTTCCACGCAAACACGAGTCACACCCACACTTGCAGTCACACACAAACTTGCACATAGCGGCCAGTGACACGCACACAAAACATGCACGGCACAACACCTTTCTCAGTTCAGCTGATGTAACATGATTTCTCTGGCCTAAACGTTCACTTGACACTGTTTACTAATGCCACTACACATGATCTATCATCTTCCACATAATGACCACTGGCTCGACGAGGCTGCTGGCCGTGCGTGCTGTGACTAAGTGTGTGCTTCACAGGTCCTGAGGCTGACTCAACCAAAATACCTGTTGTCCGTGCTACTGCTCCAGTTTGCCCCTATTAGTTTGTACTTGACTCACCCTGGGGAGCCAACAGCTCAACTGTGCTTTACTTGGGTGACAATAGGAAATTAAATTCAGCACTCTCAAGAGGATGGTAGGTGTCTCTCGAAGGTAGTGCCCATGTTTGTGAGGCAGCTGGTACCCAGATGTAAACATGTGGTACATGAATGCTTGCTAAACTAAAGTGCGTCAAACATATACCAATTATTGGAGCATGTCGATGGAAAATAGAGCAGGTTGTTTATTTTGTATATATACTAATTCGTGCTGCGCCACCTCAAGTTGAACGGGCCATTCCTTGAAGATCTTCAAAAGAACTGTGTAAATGTTGAGGGAGTCTCGTTTATAAAATTTTAAACACTACAGCGCACTAGCTTTTGGCTATGCCTGAGACTTCTCTGTGCCTCAGCCTGAGGCTTAATGCGTTTCTGGTGCTTTAGAGTAGTTTAAAGAATTTTTTGATGCTCAAAGCTCATTTAATTTACAATGTTTCCCTTTCTTCATTGCTTAATTTTACTTGCTTAATAGTGTCACTCATTGTCATTGAAATGTCACTCATACTCACTCTGAAAGTATGAAAATGTCACACATAGCAATATGAAACCTTGGCATCTATTTAATTGGAGATGCCGCTGGGACCAATGATCTGCAGCGGGTGCCAGGAAAACGGGCTCCTGATCCACAGGATGCCGGGCGGTCCCCCGCTTTTATGTAGGTTGTTCTAGTTATGCATGTTGTTATGTAGGTTGTTCAAGTCCGCTGCTGTTACAAATACCCACCCAATGTCTGATCTCATTCTCACAAGTGTCTCCCAGGGAATTCGGCCGCAAGAGCACAGATTGTTGTTCAATTGATGTGCTAATAATTCAGTTGAATAATAAAGGCTTGCAGATCTCTAAAGCAAATTAATATTGAAAGAATGTGGCAAATTCTCTCTGCCACCACTAGATGGCAGGATATGATTGTAAACGCGACAAACAGTTGGGCTTACAACCCACTAAGCAGAGCTGAATTTGTGCTGGTTGCATCGAAGTGCAAGCGCGGGATATTTGAAATAATAATTATTCCTGCAGCAGCAGGGCGCCTCATGACCCCATCTGTGTCCTGGGGTTATGTAAATGCGTGACTACTACATTTTACTGCGGTGAAGTGAGCTCCAGCACTAAAATGTGTTCGTCGAAACCCTGTTGCGTGGTAGTACTTGGCAGGACCACTTATTTACCAAGCTTTTGAAATGCAATAGGTATCGCATTTGCGAGTTTGAGCTACTAGCATTGTAAATGACTGTCCATTTTATTTATCTGTTTTGAAAACCTGCAAGCGTGCGTAAACACGCACTTTTTACTTCTAGTCCTTGCTTCAGAGAAGCTAGGCTGGCAGTAAAAGAGGCGCAGTTACTGCCAGCCTTGCTTCTCGAAAGGAACAACTAGAAGTACAAAGTGCCCATTTACACGCCACTTGCAAGTTTCCAAACACATACATAAAAGGCATTGTCACTTACAATTCCAATTGCTCAAACCCTTGCAAATATGAGACCTTTTGCATTGCAAATGCTTGTTTAAGAGCAGGCAGTGGCCCCATGGACCACGTGGCACTCTTCAAAAAATTAAACCGTAAAGTTTCATTTTTTTTTAATGCATTCTATTTCCTTTAAGAAAAAATGTGCTGTGTTTAAAAAAAAATTAAAAATTGCTTTATCAAAAGGCAACCATCTCTGTGATGGCAGAGATTCCTAATGAGTCTCAAATTGCAACCTACCTCATTAATATGCATGAAGTAGGTCGATTTGCAACACACTAGGAATTTTGAGTGTGCGTTCAAAACTGTTGTTGACCGAAGTATAGATTTGTTTTGCTATTCCCACACAGTCATACATATCTTCAAAGTTATCCTAACTGTAGTAACATTTTCTGGCACTATCAGTCTCTCTTGTGAATAATCTCTTGCTTGCTCCTCTAAGGCAAGCACTAATTGGCTGTTAAGACATGCTCGTTTATTGGACATGGTCTATCTCCTTGCAGAGCTGTTTGGAGATCTCTTCCAGTGATCTCATTTAGTTTCAGGATACAGAAATGTGCTGTTTTCGCATATGTACACAAAAGCCCGGAAGCCTGAACTCTCATTTGCTGTTATTTTTGGTAGTTATAGATTGGATTTTTCTCTTGCTCGGTTATCTATCTCGTGGGCTGTGCGAGCATTTTATTAGCCCATAGAAAGATGTCCACAGAGGCCATTCTTTGGATAGGGTAGTGAGCACTGCCTTCTCTTTTCTCATTTGTAAGCGCTCAAGAGGTCTATGACTGCTTATCAAGCATTCCCTGGAACAGACCGCTTTTACACTGCATTACCAGACCAACAATAAATCTAAACTTCTGTCAACAACAGTTTTGTACTCTCTCATTTATTTTCTCTCTCCCCCTCTTTCCCTCTTTACCTCTCTCCTCTCTCTCACCTGGGGGATAGTTGAGATGCATTGCATTTAGTTTACTTTGCACTGTTGGTTAGAAGGATATCATTTTAAACTCCTTTCTATTCACAAGTACTGTATTAACCTTCTTCTTGTTCTTTTCTGTGTGCTGGGATTTGCAGCTGTGGCGGTACCCCTGAAGGCAGCAGTACATTTCCTATAGGAATAAATAAGAATGAAGGGGGAAGGGATTGGATAAACGAGCTCCAGGCCAATCTCATGAGCTGGTGTCCTTTTCATAAACATATACGCACCATGAAGAGCATAATCTGCTTTAATGTGAACCATGAGACAGCCTTTATCATTTGAACAAGGATCAGTTGTTAAGAGGTAAACAAATGTTTCATTGGACCTTTTGTGAACAACAGGCAGGCATATTCAAACAGAGCTGTCACCTTGCATTAGTCACGGCCTGATATCCCACCATTATACTGTGCTGAGCTCCGGATGTCCTGGAGTGTTTAACTGAATATGAGAAGAAAATCTGTGCGGGGAATACAGTAAGTTGATTTAGAGTTCAAGAGTTTGAATTTTCAGAGAAACAACCAGCAGCTTTGAATACTAAGCCCCTTCATTTTACAATGGAAAAACACACCAGAATGAGAGCGTACTCGATTTACCGGACCTAATCCGCATCCTAGAAGGCTGTTAAAAGCAGGAAGCAAAGATGAGGGTGGAGGTGTGGTAAGTGCTTCGAACATGTGCCTGCCCTTGCAGCAAAAATGAAACCAGTTATGGATATGGTATAGTACAGAGCTGTTGACTTTGGTCCTGGGGGCCTGGGTTCGAGCCTCGCCATAGGCTTTATAAAAATAAGCAGATTGTATTAAATAAATATAACCAATACAATTAAGCAATGGTTGAACCTGTTCTGTTACAGGATCTGTGAAAATGTTCCAGAATCATCAAAAGAAAACAAGTGCCGAACGCGTCTGATAAGCGTGAAAAGAAGATGGGAGGGTGAAGTGCTTAGGCGGGAATCGAATGCTGTGTTGTGTGTGTTAGCTGAGAAGCGAAAACGGTGTCTGCAACAGCAGATAAAAGAAAGTCGTTTAAGAAAATAGTGCTCAGAGAATGTAAATAAAACACAAGGAGAGACAACACACTTAAAAGGGCCAGTCCTCATGAGAGGTTACAAAAGGAGAAGCCTATTCACAAACGAAAAGCAACCATATGGAGTTGACTGTATCAGGAGCCAATTGAAAAGCTAGGCGGGAAATGGGAGGATCTTCAAGTCCATACCTGACTACAGCATGTCTCGAGGAGACCGCGCAAGCTCTGCCTAGGGGAGACCTAAAAATCCTGATCCATCCCCAGCTAGCCATTTCAGAGACAAATTTCTTTGCAAGCTGCAAAAATCAAGCTCAAGCAGTAGAATAATAAAGTGAAGAGAATGCAAGTACATCAAATATGCTGGAGAGAGGGTACAATGAAGAATTAGAAGTATGAGAAGAGAAAAGCTTGGAGGATCTAAAAAAAAAATTGAAATTCTGAACAAGTATTTCAGGTATATTAACAATAGAGAATATGAAGAAGTAGCCAAAGTTCAGAGGCAGGCTTTGGAATGGAAAGAGGCGAACAATAACCCCTTTGTAAAATAAAATCACATTAGCACTTGCCAACTTTCTGTTCGTTAAGGCTAGGTTAGATGGAATGCAGTGCTGAAGAGTTTTTATGTGGGTAATCCAGAGCCATTCATAATGTTTAATAATCCTGCACCCGGGGCCACATTGGTGAAGAACAGATTAATTGCGAGTAAAAGAATACTGGAAACCAACATTCCAGTTAACCTAACTGCTGTAGTGGGGAACTTCATGGACACGCAATAAAGTTAGGTGGAATTCATGCTTTTGGACTACATGACTCAGGCAGCTTTGTTTCTCCTTGGGGATGTCATGACGGACACATCTGGTTAGACATAATTAAAGCGGAGCAATCAGTGTGGTCTGTTCGTATTTCTTCTAAGTATTATACATGAAGATTCATGCACAATCTATGCAAGATAGACTTTGGACCTAGCCTTACGAATTGGAAAAACGTAGTTTAGTAAAAGTAGGCAAAGGATGCTGGGAATGTAATGCAAAATTTAAAAAACTGCATAAGGACCAGTCTTAATATCCTCCACTGTTAGGGTGACCTTTTAGAGTGTTCTAAAGATGTGGTGGATTTACTATGTTGAACTGTGCTCCTTTGTGTTGTGGTTATAATTTGGTGCACTATTCAGTGTGGTCAATATAATGTGACGTTGTTATGATCTGCTTCAGCTGATGTTTTTGCCTCTTTCTTTGTAGATTTATCCCCCATGGATGGAATCAACGGCTGTTCCCAGAAGGAAGAAGTTACTCTTCGGTTAGTCGTTCGACTGCCTCTCCAGCACATCATTAAGGGTGTAAGTGCCAGTACTTTTCCCTCTCCGACCTCAGTCCCTGCAGAGCCAGCCTTTGCTTAGACCGCTCCCTTGGCAAAACCAAATGCTGCGCTCTTTCTCAATCCTCTTCAAAAATCTGTGATAACTTTGGAGGTTAAGACTAGGCAAGGACGGTTAAGGTGCACCTGAAGAAGAAAACCAAACCAAATAAGGACACTAGTACCTTTAGCCATCCTAAAAAGCATTTAAGCATTCTTTTCTTGGGAGCTAGGTCGAAGGTGGAATATGGCAGGCAGCTCCTGTGCCCCTCTGAAGGTTTCACCCTGGGTGTGGGCCCAGCTCGCCTATGCTAAAGGCACCTGGTAATTTTCAACTCGCTTCTTCTGCACTTATGTTCTCAATTTTTAGTTGTGAAAATGTCTTTGTGCGGCAAGCAAGATTCCTTTTTTGCTGACGACGATTGGTCTTCGATGTGCATTGTTCAGGTTGTGTTCCCTGGGGAAGGATGCCTTGTTCAGGATTGATGGTAGCAGTGTAGAACTGCCGTGATATGATTTGGAGCCATCACCATGAGTCAAACATTGTTGATCATGAGCACAGATATGAATTTTACTGCAACCTTCTAATTCACATCATATATTTATTCGCTGTAAATACTGACTGTAACATCACCGATCTGTGGTTGCAAACCTGACAGAATAGCATGGAGAAAAGGCAAGGAAAGCATAAATGCGTGCTTCCTTGTGTTTTTAAATTTTTTTTTATTCAAATAAGTCTTACTTTTTATCTTAGCTGGTTTAAAAGATATTTTTAGGTGGCTGGTGTGGAGGTATGGTACTGGTGCAAGAGCGTGTACCGAAGATTGTTTTGTAGTAATTAAATCCGACTTAAAGCTAAGTTTAAAGCGGTGTGTCTTGTTCAGTACCACAGTTGTAGAGGTGTAGTGTGGCAATCCTCTCTGCGTCTAGTCCAGTGGTTCCCGAGCTTGTCTAAGCCTGCACCCCTAGGACATTTTTTATTAATGTTCACACCTACAAAGTCTTGCTGGATTCCTATGATGCATACAGTACATTCTTTCCCTCTTTGTCGCATCCCCTGTAATTCCCTGAGGGTGCGGGCACCCCGGGTTGGGAACCCATGGGCTAGTTGGTGTCATGTTATAAAGCTCGTGGTGTAAAGTATGAATGGGTTATTCCCGGAAACTCGTTTATACTTTAAGCTAAAGTTGTTGGAATGCAGTGGTGCAGGTCGGTCGCAGAGCTGCTGAAGAGAGGTCTGTTTTCTAGGTGATTGATGTTGCGCGAGGGAAAGCCGGACTCCGTCTTCCTCACAGTGTGTACTCTTCTCTTTTACAGGATCTGAAGCAGCAGGAGTTCTTTCTGGGTTGCGTGAAAGTCAGTTTGAAAGCAGAGTGGAAGATGCTGGATGACGCAATCTGCCAAGTCTTCCAGGTAGGTACACAATTATTTTAACTTTTAATGAACTCGCTCCCGTTCTGTGGTCTTAGTTTTGTTCCGCATAGCTCTTTTTGTTGCCCTCATATCTGTTCTGGCAGTCCCCCTTTTCTACAGGTCTACATCTTTCTTATATTCTCACCTCCATCTTCTGTGACTCCCCTTGTCTTTTCTTCTCCCTTGCTACCCCAGTTCTACTTGTGTGGCTTCTCTCACCGCTTCCATATTTCTCTGATTTCTTGTGGCTCTCGCCTTTCAGAATGCACGCTAACAGTGACACCTAGTGACTTTTCATATAAAAGTTCCTTAGAAAGATGGACTTTTTTCTGACTACAAGATGAAAAGTGCAAGTATTTGCAGATAACTTCAATCATTTTCTCTCTCCTCAGGAATATGTAGCAAAGATGGACCCGGCCTCCACACTGGGTCTGACCAGCGAGTCACTTTATTCATACAGCATCAGCCACGTCAAGAGGGTGCTGGATGGGGAGACACCAGAGATGCTACCCTGCAGGACCCTGAGGGGAGCAAGCACCATCGCACTTGTCCTCAAAGGTAAGTCTTACTTAGCCACTCTTCCTGAGAGGAGCGGCATGCAGTACAAACGGGTTCTGGTACGTTTAGTCGCTTCTTAGATAACCAAGCATTGTGCATCACATCAGATACTCCCAGTTGTCATATTTTAGCTTTAGGGAGGAGATTAGAGCTTTTAAAAAGCACCTCAAAGACCGCGTTTCACCTTTAGGGCGGATTGGTTGCAAAATATGATATCCTAATCCTAAGAAATTTGCAAACTGCCATTCTACCTGTAGTTCATAACATTGACCACTAGATGCCTCTGTTGCATCAAATATACATGCCTTTAAAAATCTATAAGGGTATATGTGATCCCTCCAAGTGGACTCATTTCTCCAGGGAAGCAGAACAATGGTAATGAAAATTTGTTACTAAGCTAAATGGGATTTCCTATAAACATAGGCTCTCTTTTTAAGTGTGAATCTTTTTTTGCAAAGCCCATCCGATAAATAAGTACAACGTATTGAGCCTTTCCCCCAGCACGATTCTGACCAGTATCAATCACCACCAATCCGTCAAAAGTGCTCTGATCTCCACCTTCTCCAAGGAGCTTGGTAGCTTGATCAGTAAGTTTGGCAGGCGGTGTTGCGGTGACATCAGATTTTCCGACAATGAGGCTGGCATTAATTGTTTAAATAGATTACACGACAAACCGGGTGCATGAGAGGGGCCGAAGGGGCAGTGGAAAGGAATAGGAATGCAGATTGGTAAGGGTACTAACAGAGAAAACACAATATTTTGAGAGTGTGTGTGTTTGTGTAGATGTAAAAATTCCTGCTAAAATCCGACTGCCATCTCAATACCCGACTGAAAGCACCTGCAGCCAACTACTTATCAGAAAAAAAACATTTATTAGGAGGGGGCTGTAACACCCAACCCCCTCCCACCAACCCCAGAAGCTAAGCTCCGGCCTAGGAAACAACCCATAGGTCTACGAGAACCACAAAAAGCCCCATCTTTTTCTCACTTGGATTTCATGTGGCTTCGCCAACAGCTCCCCTCCCACACTCCTATCGTTCTTGGATTTCAGCTGTAGGTTTGTGGTTGGTGCCCACGAGATGTGTATACATCTTATACAGCACACATTAATCATGAAAGGTAACTTTGCCTCCTGCATAATCTGCAGATAGCACCGAGGTGGGGCCGACATCGCCAGTCACCTATATGCAGTGGTGGCTGGTGAGATTTGAAAGTGGTGAGGAGTAAAGTTTCCGCGTATGATCACAAGCACAAACAATTAAAGGAGGGGTGGGTGGATCTACCCCGAATAAAAAAAAAAAGGAGTGGGCAAATCGTGCATTTTCAAGCAAATTTGAGAAGCAAGAAGCTACATACAATTTCATGTCTTCCTCTTCCACACATGCATTGAGGTGTCAGTGACGTAAATAAATTAATGTATAAAAAATGAGCAATACTTCAACCTAGGACGGAAGGGGGTCCTCCTGTCACAAATGTATCAGGACACACACGAACCTACAGAAATAGCAACTTCTCTTATATATAGCGCCCAGAAACGATGTGTGCTACATAAAACCAAAATGTAATGCTTCTTTTTGAAACCACCGTTTTTTGACCGCAGGTGTATACCGATGCCCTCGATGCGCCCGGCAAGCTTTAAAAACAGTAACACTATAGGGCCTTACTTCAGTGCCTTCCTGTTGCTGCACTTTAGTTACCAACCCCGTGCCTAGGAGGCCCATGCTGTTTGTAAACCTCCCTCCTCCCCGCATGCTCTTTTGTGAAGTCCCTCCACCCTCCTGCTAGTCTCACACATGCCTGAGCTGACCCTACCATACCGCTCTTGAGTTGTTTTTTTGCAGTTTTAATTAATAGCACAAACTCGACCCGAAGGTATCAGGGCGCTTTACTTACATGAGTTGAGCACCAGTTTTATTACAGACTGACTAACTGAAGTGGTACTATTAAAATTGCCCCCAGCAATTAACATTCAGAGCTCACTTCTATGTGAGGTGAACGGACCATGCTGTCTGGAGAGGACACACAGAGCCCAAACAAGCACTTGCAAAAATACACTCCAATGATTAAATACATTACTGAAAACGGAGCATCGTCCACCGTGGAAAATGAGGCTCACTGAAGAAATGCATCCATTATAGGCTTAATGTCATAGTGTGTACCCAGAGAGCCTGGGTTCAAATCACGGCTTTCTCGCTCGACCCAAATGCTTTGCTATGCCTCAATTTAATGATGAAATCTGAGAACACGTTAGAGCAAGTCAATTCAGGTAACAACAATATTGGCACATGAACATGACACAATGACGTCTCTTGGTCCACTCAACCTTAATTTTAACAGATGTTCATGCAATCTAAGCTACCAAAGTGAAAGTGAAACACCAGCCTTACAGCTGGCCTGGCATGAATCGATTGAAGATTAAGACTTTGAGCAAGGAGCAAGCCTTCTGCATATGTGCACATGCCGGCGGGCATTAAATTGGTTTGAGTCAGTGAGATGGAACGGGCATGAGTACAGTTGTTGCAACGCTGCGTCAAGGTCAGTGTCGGAGACTGGCTGCTACCAACTTTCATTCAGTTTTACATTTTATCCACGACCACGAGACTCTGGTGACGGACAGCCCCCAGGTCTCACTCATCATGCTCAGCCCCCCAAACACCCCCGTCTCACCCTCATCATGCAATTCTCCCACACAGTTTAAAAGTAAAACTCCCTCTGGTTGCTGCCTTCATGGTGTGTGATGAAAGCGTGCGCCTGCATCTTCTGATTCCCAGTGCTGCTGTGCAGAGTGTCTAGGCAGGCAGCTCGCAGGCGTGCAGGCTAGTTTGTAAGACTGTATGAGCCGTTAGTATCACCCCAAAGAAAACTCCACCCCCTATAATAGCGGCTCTGAAGGTTCGGTTCCCCTGGCATTTGCTCTGCTGGCCGTACACCTGCTGCAGCGCTCTGTCACAGTCACTACTTGGTTCCGGTTTGACTCTGTGTTTTTTTTTTTTGTTCAATGTTCTAAGCACCGTACTTGAAAATTAATCGCTTATAAGAACGGCAGGTCAAGACCGAAACCCCAGTGTCATATGGTCCGAAGAAAACAACCAGACAGACTCTCTGGAAATCTAAATCAGCCCTGGGCTCATTTTGAAACCAGCCCCGGGATACAGGAGGCCACCACCAGAATCGAACCAAGGTGGCATGGCTGCGCATGGCACCTCACCGGGCTCTGAAAGCAGAAACCTACTTCGGAAGCGCCAGAGTGGTGAAACGGCCAGCCGACCATGGGGCACGCGCAAAGCTGTTCTGTAGATGCCTTTAGGGGGAGAAGTAAGATGAGAAATTGAGGTCCGGCATCACAAACCAGACTGCAAAAGGCATGCCACCTGTGTAAAGGAATGTGATATATATATATGGTGCGCATGCATGAGTTCAGAGAGAGGAGCTATAGACTGAACTCTGACACTTTGTGTGATCTGCAACAACGCACTCATCTAATGCCTGACCAACCCGCCTGTGTTTTTGAAGTTATGAGTCCCCTGCGCACCCTGTGAATGTGACAAAGCAGCGTCCACCTACCTGGGCAGGCCTGGGTCTAGTCGTAGCAGTGGTCCCTGGCCCGCATGCACGCCTCCTCACAGAAACGGGTGCCGTAGACCCGGTCCAGCCTCCAGCCTCCAGCCCTTGGTGGCATACAGGCAGTCGTGGCTCGTGGGGGGGTTTATTAAATTACATTTTAAAAATAGTAACTGAGGTCCTGAGCAGGTTCGTGCCGCCCCGGGTCTGTTGGTGCCTACATCCCCTCTCAGCCAATGGCTCACGCCCATTAGGAGACCGAAGGGCTCCTAATGGGCATGTGCAAACAAGTCAAAACACAAGTGCGCATGACTGGGCACAGGCAAAAAATTCGACCCCGTCCCCACACATGAGCACTTGTGTTGTGCTGCTGCCTGTTGCCCCCCACTGGTCTGACAATCATGTCCGTCAACATGACACCAGACCGCCCACCCCCTTCAGACTCTGAAGGGGTGGGCGGTCCGACGTCATGCTGACTGACATGATTGTCAGTTCTCCCTCAGCGTCTTTTAACTTAAGTAAACTGATTCAGGTTACTTAAGTTCAAAGACGCCGAGGGATCTACGGGAGGGGGGCTACACCCCCACGCCCCAATGGACGCACCGTGCCTGCCTATATGTATACAAATCCCTTTAATTGTGGTGTGACAAAGTCAGCAGGAGAAATCCACGCACCTTCTGAATTCTGTTACATTCATTTATTAATGGGTCTGGCCGCTCAAGTCATTACCATGCAGTCAATGTGCAAAGCTCTGTGGAAATGCTCTGCCACAAGATTGGATTTTTGGTGAAAAGATCAACGTATACAACAAATGGCTGATGCTTTACATGTGACTGTAGAAAAGCCAGTGCCAGCAAAGATGTAAAAACTGGTACTTTTTACTGAACCCAGAATATCCTAAGTCTAAAATAAATAATTGCAAACACAAGAAATAGTACCACTTGGAAATGCTGACAATATATCTTTCAATTAAATTTAATGTAATGTAAAAAATATATAATAAATGGGACTTCAATGACTCTCGTAAAACTGCATTTCGAAATATATATTCAATTCAACAGACAATATTTCAGTTTACAAAAGAAGTCTGTAAATTGCGCATAACAATGAGGACTACTCGCAACAACAAGAATTTGCTTCTGATTAAATTTAACAGGAATGGCATTTTTACTATAAAAATAGCTTTACCTTATACTGACATTGTACATGTGGGGCTAACTCTCACCCCTCAGAATTGACCATTTAAAATGATGACTCTGTGATAAGTTGATAAAAGCAGAAAAAAAACCTTCCATTCTGTATACGAGCTTCAAGAGTTTTATATAGCGCGAACATGACCTGAATCGGGTATCGGAGCGCTTTACATAGCACCAGTTGCATTACATGAGGGCACATTCATTTTTTTTTTTTTTGTTTGTTAGGCACCGGGAGATTAAGTGATTTGCCCAGAATCACAGGATGTTCAGCGTCATTGTCGAGACTCGAACCCAGTTCCCCACATTAGAGGTCGACCGCCCTAGCCATTAGGCCAACTCCTCGAACACCAAATCCATATAAAAATAGAAAGCACACATTCGAACGATGCTGATTCCAATTCACATTACATTTCTATTACACATTTCATCTTTCTATTCATTTTTTCACCCTAATGTCTTTTTTTTCTCTCCCCAATTCTTAAATCACTGTTTTGTTACTTCTTTGGAAAGTACAGTACGTTTTTGACTGCAGTGAAAAGCAGCTGCACTGGCTTTCTTAGCAGTACATCTTTGTAATTTATAGTATTCTTGTGTTCATCCTCAAATCTGTAATGCGTGAAGGTGGCGAATCTGCATCCCAGGGCCGGTTTTAGAGTTCTAAAGAGAGGAATCTCTCAAGATTTTGCATCCGTGAGCGGCAATCTTGGAGTTCTGTCTCCCATGTCACCCAGACCTATGTGTGAACGTAGTGGCACCATTCCTGTGATCCCCCTTGTCTTCAAGAACAGACAGGACATATTCTTGTGCCTCTCCCCAGGCCTAGGCAGTGGTTTAGTTTCCCTTTCATTCTCTGGAGCTTGCCAAAGATACCCATCTTGCACATCAGCAGAAAAGACTGATAGATCCTATAGTTCATAGTGGCTAAGACACTATATTATCTTGTTCAAGCTCTCCTTTTTAATCTGCTTCGGTATTTTAGTTTCCACTATATCAAATAAAATTATTTTCATACTATAAAATTTCTCATCAGGACCTTGGGGTTTGCCTCTTCAAACACATTTCTGTCCAGCGGTAGCTCCTCCGCTAATACGGAGGAGCGTCGCCCCACTGCTCTGTGGGCAGTGTAAAAAGGGTAACGAAATTGATAACTAATTTTATTATCATTTTCATTTTCCTTCCTGTTTTGGTGAGGGGCAGGCATTTGAGGCTGGGCTGTGCAGTGCAGGGGAAGGAGTGTTCAGCACAATCCCGAAGTGTGCATGACTGCTTGGCCGGCCCAACAATCCTGCACACTTTGCATCATCCCCGCCAGGCTCATTACACAGCCTGGTGGGGAATATGCCCGGCCTCCAACCCCTGTCTGATTGCTGAACCACGGCACTCAGCGTTGTGATTGGACAGGCGATTCTGGGAAGCTGTGTGCTACCGGTTTCTGCCAGAAGACTACGGAGGAGAGCCAGCGGCACCCAGGTAAGTTTTTTTTTTTTTTTTTTTTTTTTTTTTTATTGAACTCCTTCCCTACCCTCCCCGCCACCCTCCGCTTAACCACAGGCAATCAGTAGCAGCCGCTACTTTTTCTGTCTACCCCGCAAAAATAGGAACTTTACATTTGAGAGGGCAAGGGGAGAAGAAAGAAAACATAAAGGGATCTAATGCCAGACAGTGCAGAGAAGATGAGTTTTTCTGCCATATCACTGCTTTGCATCGCGTGAACATTTTGGTGTCACTGTAGAGTAACTTACTCCTCAGAATCTGAGTTAGTGTTATTCTGAAACATCTGATGTTGCATATCCCATCTTTCACAGCAGTTTGGGTGGAGAGGCTGGCTTGTTTTTTATAAAATTCCAAGTATCTGTTTTTTCTCTTGATATGTGCCTAAAGTCGTAGGTGTTTACTCCATTTGTTTTTTCGTGTGTAATGAGGTATTGTCATGGCCACTGTGTCACTTTGGATCCATATTAGTGCAATAGGTCCAGGGGGATTCAAAGGCATGGACTTCCATTTAGCTGATTAAATGCTGAATAAATGACCAATTGTTGCTTCCACTTGCTATAGGCTTGAAGGAGAAGTGTGTTGATAGCCTGGTCTTTGAAACCCTGATCCCCAAGCCCATGATGCAGCATTACATCAGCCTCCTTCTCAAGCACCGACGTCTGATCCTCTCGGGACCCAGTGGAACGGGCAAAACTTACCTGACAAACCGTCTTTCCGAGTACCTGGTGGAAAGGTCGGGGCGTGAGGTCTCTGAGGGCATCCTGGTGACCTTCAACATGCATCAGCAGTCGTGCAAGGTAACCGATGTTTGTAGTGTCACCAGACTGGGAAGGGGGCATGGAGACAAAAAATTACTTTTATTTCTATTCTGTGATTCATTTAGAGTTTTGGCAATATATTTTAATAGATGTAAGAGTTTACTCGATTCTGCTTAGGGGCTAGACACAAAGCAAAGATAAATAGTTGTGGCTGATAAATTCTTAGCCATAAGAGTAAGCACAAGCAATTTTTAGTGCACATGGCAAACAGAGGGCCTTCTTGGTTCCATTTAGCAGACCTCAGTAAAGACCACTTGCAGTCAGAGTTTACTTGTAGATATGAGACTTCTGAATGGCAGGGTCTACAGAGTTTGTTCCAAGTACAAATGCTTCAAATGCAGGGGTGGGCTCACTTTCCTGTGGTGTTTCTTCTCTTCTAAAGATATGTCTGAGGTACAAATTCTGGACTGCGAGACTATATGCCACACTTTTTAGCAGAGCGTGCCCACAAATTTTAAATACATTCTTCGTTTTTAGAGCTTAGTGTATCCCTTTGTAAGCGTTCCTATTTTATTCCTCCAGGACCTACAGCTGTATCTCTCCAACCTAGCTAACCAGATTGACCGAGATACTGGAATCGGAGATGTGCCATTGGTTATTCTTCTAGATGACATCAGTGAACCAGGATCCATTAGTGAATTGGTGAATGGTGCCCTAACCTGCAAGTACCATAAATGGTAAGGATGACTAATGTGCCTCCATAACCCAGGAGACAAAGCATGGTTTGTTCAGAGTGTTGACTGTCCAACTAATGTCCGCTGTAGAACTGTGTGAACCCAGGGCTTATCCCTGTATTCAGTCAGATATCAATTTTTCCTAATGTTGGTTGGCTCCTTGAGGAGAACATGTGTCTACTTTGTTTTACGTTGTGCATCATATTGCAAGGGCGAGGTATCCAAGAGATATATCCAGTGGTGTTTAGAATGTTCTGCTCCTTCAAATGTATTTTCCCTTCGCATTGGGAGTTAATTTTCCCTTTTGTCATTGCAACTGTTGGTGCTCTGCTGTTCTCAGACCACCAGTGTCTAATGCCAGTAGTAAATAAATGTTTGTATCATGTGTGGCTGTAAATGTACATGCTTTGCATACTCCTGCCATCTAGTGTTAGTCTCGAACATTGCAAGTTGTTTTTCTTCGAAGAAGCTTAAAGTCTCATTGTGTGACTTCTGTCTTTGTCCACCTACTCCGCATTTAAATTTAGTTTTTTTCTGCCATCAGGTTTAGACATGCTTAGCTCCTAAACCAATGGGAGTGCTCTCTGCAACTTTAGTCCCTGCTACAGTAACCCTGGTAGCCTGAATGGGGAAGGGGATCCATATGATTAGCCCACTAGTGAACGGGATAGAGATGACCTATGAGATGACTATGCCAAACCCCACCTTTTTTCCTGAATACCAAGACCTGAAGCCATACCCTATTAAACCCTCCCTGCTGGATGATAGTATGGAATACCATGCCATCATACAGAAATTGGTTTGAAACCATAAAGTCACCATGCACGTCGAAGAAAGTATGGATGACTTATCGTTGTAGACCCTTTCCTAGATGGAACTGTTCCTACAAATGCTTTAGGGCAGAGGTCTTCAAACTGGGGGCGGGTGCCCCTAGGGGGGGTCTTAATTGATCCCAGGGGGCGCGCCAGGCTGTGAGCAAGAAAAGCATCATGCTAAGAAAAGTGCTTTGTATCAAGTGGAAACCAATACGATCAGTAAGCCTCTCTAATGGCCCATCACTAACACCTTTTGTCATTTAAATACTGGCTGGGAGTAAATGTCACAAGAGAAAGGACTCCAAATATTCCTTAAACCTTCCCTATCCCACCATTGCTAATAATGAACTGTGGATACTTTTACACTTTAGTAAGGCCTGGTTGACCAGGATAAAAAAAGTTTGAAGACTATTGTTTTAGGTATGCTGAAGTTCAGCCCTGATAACTTTAAGGACCCAGTCAGGGCCAAAGTTGTCACACGATTTGTTGAAATATGAAGCTTCACCTAATGACCCACGTTATATTACCGGCTAGATACCCTAAGTCTCTCTGATAGTCCACACTGCCAGAAATGGTGCTTCAGCCCATATATCACAGGTAACGCCGCAGACAAGGAAAGCAAATGCATAGAGGTTGCTGTAGACAAGTAGCAGAAGGTGCTACTACACAGTGGCTTATTTCAGATTTAGATGCCTTTTTTTATCTTAACACAACAGGTGTTACATTGGGAGGAGAAAGAGGCACTCCTACTGCTACATCTGGGGTGAGGAGGAAGTTTCTAGGGGAAAATCATCTCCAATGCAAATACATGTTATGCCATAGAAGCATCAAACATTGCCTCCCTTCCTTGACATTAACACTAGTGTCCTCCTTCATACACCCACTTGGCTTCGAGGATCAAGATTTAAACCGGTGGTCCAATAATACTTTTGCATGTGCTGGAGAACATCTTTTTAAAGCCTATGATGAGATGTTGGAGAAAAGTAAAAAAAGATTCTGAGATCAAGAAAGTTGTACAGCTTGTCAAACTTTTTGTCACTCAGGAATACCCAAAATGCTCAACTTCTGCCTGCAGGTATTCACACACACATGGTATGGCCAATGCACCATGGATGAACTGGTCTGAGATATGTGCCTACAATTTTCCACCTCCCACACATTTAATAGATTCTAGTGAAACAAACCTGGCCAGACAGCCTTGGTACTCAATGCGTTTAGAAATATCCATTGGTCCCCACAAGAAACTTTTGATCAGGACAGACCTTCTTATTCAACACTAAGGCACCCATACCCAAACAGATCCATTTTGCGATTTAGCATCTAAGGTCTTTGAGTTCTTATAGGTACACTTCTCAGAGGAGTGTATGGCAGTCTTGAGAAAAGCACATGTACATGCTGCACAGCAAAGTGGAAACATTTATTCACTACTGCATCTCAAGGGTACTGGATCCCTTCAGAGTTAGGGTACAGCCATGGTTCTCATGTGCTCATGACGAGCTGAGCTCGTCACAAGCACGCCCATTTTAATGGAACGCTCAGCCCAGCAGGGGAATTAGCCCCGCGTGTTAGCGTTCCAACGGTCATGACGAGCTGAGGTTGTCATGAGCATGGGAGAGGTTAAGGACCCTCTTTAGTACCCCTGCCTTAGGTACCAGGAGTGCCATTTTCTAGGGGTTTATAGGGGTGACAAAGTTTCTGCCAATTGGGTTACAATTAGACTTGTACCTGTTTAGGGGAACGAGCGTTGGCACTGAGGTCTGGTTAGTAGGCCTCCGTGCATTGTCAGTGTTGAAAACTATCATCTACTATTAAAAAATGGGGCATAAAGTGGGCGGACATCTGCAACAAAATTCCAGTTTCATACATCCTTTCACTGTTGTGTGCAGAAAAGAATCTGAAGGTGGTGTAATTTCCCATGCACATTGTGGACTGAGGTAGGAGTCTCATAGTATCCCTGACATGAAGCTTGTTTGAAGAAAAGCAGCGTGTAATGTCTGAAATTAGATGTCAGGAGTATGCAAAGCATGTGAATCTTCAGCACCGCACAGTACAGACATATGCTTACAGATGCAAATAACATTTACTTTCCAATTGCTTGTGAACCAGCTTTGTGACAGTATAGTAAAAGAAAATCTGGAGCGTTTCAGTTGGCATGTGCTGCTGGAAAGATGTTTGATAAGAGATGAGTTCTCAATCCCCTTCCTACTCTAATCAGAGGCACTGGCCTTTTGGTAACTTTGGCTCCTTCAATTATCTAGATGCCAGTCTTTTCCTGAAGGTTATCAGACTGAATTTACAGGTTTGAGGTTTCGGTCCATGAGAGCATGAGATTAAAATCCAAGGCGTCTAGGTTATACTCTTTTTCTGTATAATTAAATAGAACATTGTTGATAAATTGTTCTCCTCTTAATCTGCTGGTAGGAATAAATGCAGTTAGTTGATGCCTTCCATGCACAATTTTCCATACTCATTCAGAAATGCATTAAAACAAACGTTTTTGTGTTTTATTTCAGCCCTTACATCATCGGAACCACCAATCAACCTGTCAAAATGACGCCTAATCATAGTCTTCATCTCAGCTTCAGGTACATTGCTTTGTGGAATTGAGATGATCTTACTCAGACGTTCAGTTCAAATGAAATAATCTGCCTTATTATGCATCCCTTTCCTGGAGACCCTATGGGTGGGCTGTGCGTTACTCAGCCCTGCTCTATTGCAACATTCTGTAGACACTCAGAATCTTCTCTAATCAAATCTTTTTTTCCTTTTTCTGGGCATATCTGTGCCAAATATGTTTAGTGTTGCAAAGGCAGATTTTATTGTATAACATTGGTGAATCCTTTGTGGGCTAGTGACTTACTACTGCTTCACTGTTAATAATGGCTCGGTGAGACCAATCTAGAGATGTCATCAAAATGACCCTAGTTTATTGATCATCTATAAACTCTGGTGAAAATATTAAGATTCGTCCAGATATGCACACAAACTAAAGCACTCAAATTTCTTTGCAATATTGAACAATTTTAGATGAATTCTACAAGGATAGAAAATCAAACACATCTCTACATTTTAATTTGCAAACCAATGGCATTGAGTAGCATTTCAGAGAACCGAGATGTCTATTAATGAACCTCAAATGGACTATTATAATTTTTTGGGCAATCAAGACATTTTCAGCCTCAAATTTTCGATCCATATGTTTTGCATCGGCCTTATATCTTTCTGACTGTGGTCAATATTTCTTAATTACTGTAAACTTTTATGTCCCACCTGCTAGGTGAATGCAATTGCGACCGATCCAACAATCACCAGTGTGCATGCAATTCTCATTTTAAATGTGTACATTAAAACTTTAAGTTGAGAGTTTAAACTCCCTCTTTAATGGTTCATAAGTATTTAATCCATTCAAGTAGAAAAATCCCTCATGTGTTCCACAAATTTTATAACCAAAGATCAAAATCAATCTACGCTTGTGCCGCATCTTAGTCTACCACTCCACAGTGTCCGATTATACCCAAAGATGGCCATTTGTCTGAATCTTCCACCAAATCTGCAAACGTGGTATAGCGGCAGATAGTACCTGAAAAGCTGAAGTGTGAGTGTTAACCAATACATACATGCACTCTTTAACTCTTCCCTATCCCACTTTTATAGGAACTCTGTGAAACGCACATGAAACCATCCTCTAATAGTACAGGCAAGTGCTACGGAAGCCTGTGCTATTTTCCTGTGAATGTGACACATAATGAGATTATAGAATAATTAGTTGCAGACAGTTGGGAATAATGATGAATAATAAATTAAATTGACACCCTAACTAGTTGGCATGAAAGAATAATGTTCAGACTGCTGCAAAGTCTCCTTGAGGGTTTCAATAAAAGAACAGGGGTTCTGCGTTGTCTATAATGAGAGCACATAATATGAAATTAATCTAGACCATGACATATGGTGCTCCAGTTTAATTGCTCTACACCAAAATATCCCAAGATGTACTGTAAGCTCTTCACTGCCCACCTGAAACACATGTAAAGATGATTACAGTATATTTTTTCCAGTTCCCTGCATTAGCTCCTATTTTCTGCAGGCATTGGTTTTTTTAAAGTCCAGATCTAATTATTGAATCAGTGTAGTCTCTCTCCCGTGACCCTCCTCTGGTCTCCGGATTGTTCTCCTCTGCCCCAGCTCCTCGTGAACGATGAGGCTGCGACTTTGCTACGGACTGCTTTTCTCCCCCTGGACCTGCTGGCTATGCCAGCCCTCTTCCGGAACTGTCGGACTTGGACCTTCTTGCTCCCCGCCATTTTCTCCGTATGACTTGCCTCTTCTTCTAACGTTCTCTTCCATCATTTTAGTGATCTCTCACTGTCCTTTCGACTTTCCGATTGTCTCTCCTGTTGCCTCTGACACACTCCTCACTGTCTTTTTCACCACTTTCTGCTTCCATCTCTCGTTTATCTCACGTGCTTGCCTTCTCTGTGACTCTTAGAGTATATCCAGTCCTTCCCTTCCCTATGTATATAGAGATAGCTCTAATCACTAGTATATGCTGTAGAACGTTGTGCTCTCCACCATTCCTATGTGACTCTTAGAGTATATCCAGTAATATCCCTTCCCTATGTATATAGAGATAACTCTAGCGACTAGTCTCCCATGTGATTGTTAGAGTATATCCAGGTGTACCCCCTCCCTATGTTGATAGAGATATTACTAGTATAGGCCTAGAGTATATCCATTTGTATTCCTTTTTGTTACACTTGTAATCCCTGGTCCGTATGCTTTTAACTGGTTCTTTTGTAATGCAAAAATTTGCAATCATTTTACGCATGTAACCGTCAGTCCTTATGTTTTCCACTGGATCCTATGTAAAGCGCTCTGACACCTTCGGGTAAAGTTCGTTATCTCACGTGCCTGCCCTCTTTGTGACTCTTAGAGTATGTATCATATGCCAACTGCCTGAGATCTACAATGAGCAAATCCCTACTAGCTTTACTCTGAACATTCGTAATAAACAGGGGCAGCTGAAATTCCAGGAGCCTAGTCCCGACAGCTCGACGACTTCGGAGGGCTGGAAGAGGTCCCCCGCTACACGGCGGAGGAGGGCACTGGACATCGAATGCTGTCTCATACTTTGCGACCTATTGTTCCACTACACCTCCCCGCCCGAACTCTCTCACTCAACCTTTCAGTACTGTTATTAATTGCACATCACAGGGACAGCTGAAATTCCAGGAGCCTAGTCCCGACAGCTCGACGACTTCGGAGGGCTGGAAGAGGTCCCCCGCTACACGGCGGAGGAGGGCACTGGACATCGAATGCTGTCTCATACTATGTGACCTATTGTTCCACCTGTCTGTCTATGCTCCCCCAGGTACTTCTCTTGTAAAGCGCTCTGATATCCGCAAGGATCTTGTCCGCGCTATATAAAACTTTCTAAATAAATAAAATAAATAAAATTCTTATTCTGCACTACTTCTATTGCATCCATGTGGTGTAAGGCACATCTGTGTGATTTCACTACAAGAACACTGAAATTTAAATAGAATACAGATTCAAAATGCCTGTTTTTATTCTACAAGAAGATATACATGTTCTTGAAATAGAGAGTGCATATGTTCCAGATGTATCACTGTTCCATGTGCACTATTATGAACTGTGGTTGGAGCCAGCACTACATGCATGTTCATCTTTGATATATTACAACAAATAGGATCCTAGGTTAGACTATCTGGATCAAACGTATTATGTTGAATGTATAAAACTGACTAGTATAAAGTTAATTACTCATCCTTTTACATTTGCAGATAATTTTAAATATGCATTTATTTGGTAGATATGTAAATAATAGGATTAGAAGCCATTTTTTTAACAGCATTAAAAATATTTATTAAGTTCTCAGAGCATTAATTAAATCCAACTGTGTATTATGAGATGTTTTCAAACAAGCAGTTGCACAGTATTTCGCATCTAATTAATAACATAATAATTGAATGCTAATTATCAAACTGTTCATTACAATAAATAAATAATCCTCGGATTTGGTAATTGATAGACCCAAGCTGCATGCCGATAGTTATATCTGTCTTGCGTATAACATTATCATAGTAGCAACTCTTTTCAAAAGCCGTGCTGGAATGGAAAGTTGATTTTGCTGTTGCTGAATGTATGTTTCGTCCTACCCTCAACAGACGCAAGTGGGATGCTTTGACTAATAGACGGTCTGTATCCACAACCCCTCTTATAGTATGGCAGTTCCTTCAAGGCTTTTTAGTATTGTAGAGTTATGAAAGCCTCCAGTTGAAGTAAAGACGCTCCTCTGTATCTATACAAATCAAGAAGGCCCCCCAATTAAGCCTTCAATGTCAAATTCGTTCCATTGCAGAATGCTATTGAGTACTGAAATGAACTTCTGCAACCTACCTTTCGAACATCAGTTTGAGGCCATTTATAAAATGTTGCGTTCCCAGACCATAGTCCTATAGCCAGGCTCTGCCCATCTCTTACACTGCTGACAGACAAAAGCTGTATGCAGGGAACTACAGAGTAAGGCAATGAAGGAGATGCCGAGATTTTGATCTGACCCATTACTGAGTCTTTATCAGACTGATGAGTTAATCTTGCATTTGTTTAAAAAAAATGGATTACGATTAGTAGCTTGGCTCAAGCAGCTACGCTTTTTTCAGGGAAATTTCATGTGGTGTATGAGCACCAACTAGCCACTCAAGAATGCAGTTAAGCTATAAAGCACTTAAAGGTCTAAATTTTCACTTTTAATTTTAGTTAAAAAGACACAAATTTACTGAAACAAGTCATGCCTCAGAAGAACAGTGTTTAAAAAAAAAAATCAAAGAATCAGAATTGGGCACATAATCGTTCAAAATTACTCGGGGTTCAAGTTCAAATCGAATGTGCAGCTTTAATCAAATGAACATTTTGACCCATGCTATCTTGCATATAAAAATTACATTGATTTTACAGCGATCCAACTTGTTCACTCAGTATGCTCCTCAAAGTAGTCAAATGGGTTGGGTAATGTGATGGCAATCTTGAACAAAGATTGGGAGCAGTTTAGCATTTTTATAAAGTTCAACATTGCAAGCAAAGTGTTAGTGTGATTTAGAGACCAACAATATCAAGAATCAAGTAATCTTTTTTTTTTTTTTACAAAGAACCAACAATAACTATCACAATAAGCGATTAAAATATTGTGTTCAATAAAGAAACATTAGTGCATTAGTCCAGAGTAATCGGAAATTAAACTACAGTTCGATGCAATAAATAGTAAAGTGAAGACTAAAATAACTAAGAGGACATCAAAGAGATGAAGTAAAGAACTAGATTGATAAATAAATCAAACACATAAAGAGTAGCAGAAACGTAGATCATAATTGCCACCATAGGGTTGGAGTGATGAGCAAAGATATCTGGGTGTTAGTGACCTAGAACTTTAAAGGTATTTCAAGCCAGTTTGAATGTTATTCTGAATTGAAGGTGTGGCCTATGGAGCTCTTTTAGGAGAGGAACATTATGGTCACGTTTGGATTCCAAAAATCAGCCTTGCAGCTGAATGCAGAAAAGAGCTATAGTTGTAGTTAAAGATGAATACACAATAGGTTGTCTTAGACATTGTCAGCCCAGGATAAGACCAAGGCCTGCAGTACAGTAGCAAGTCCTTTGATGGTGGAACAAGTTTAATCTTTTCCAAGGAGTAAATAGTAGTTCGAGGAGACGTTAATGTGTGTTCATTTTAAAGAAAATTGTGAGGTAAAGCTCAAACTAGAAGTGACCAGATTTGACTTTATTAGCCGGTATAGAAGAGAAGCTGCATATGTGAATTCAGAGGATTAATCTTTGTTAAATTAATTGTTTTTCTACCTTCTGTGAATGAGTTCATTTTTTGGGATTGACTGTGAGGAATTATGAGAATGGTAATTTGTGCAGATTACCAGGGCATTCTATTTAGAGTACAAATGTATTGCAATGCAGATAATTTTGGTTAAACCTCTGTGTCATGTGTGCATATAGCAATAGTAACCCCAGCCTCCACCATAAAGATTCTCATTGGCTCCAGTTACAGATTGAACAACATAGGCACAAGAAGCGAACACTAAAGAACAAGGAATTATGCAGATGGCAGGGATAAAATCAGCAGAGCCATTGACCAGCCTATCCTGCTTTTTGTGAGTGGATAGGTTGGAGTAAAACAACCTGAGAAACTCTCTTGAAACACTGTGGGACTTAGGGAATGTGATGTGTCTATGATAAAAATTGATATGAACTACCTTTTATAGATGGAAAAAAGATACAGAGGCAGACATCATTAGTATTCAACATAGTCTGTGACAGCGGTTTTGGCTCTAAAGCTTTTCTGAAAGCCTCCCTGTTCTGATGCTACTAAAATGTATTTGTCAAAGTGTGAGAAAGTGCCATCTTTCTTGCCTTGGTATGCCCCCATTTTTTTCTGAACTGCTGATGTGCTTTGACTGAGTGTGCCCTGGGTTCCTGCCAACCAGGTACCCAGGGCCTGTGGTCCTTCCCTAAAACTGTGCTGAAACTAAAAACCCAATTGGCATCTCTGGCCACCTGTCTGCCCCTAGTAAATGGTACCCTAGGTACCCAGGGCATGGTGACCAGAGAAGACCCCTGAGGGCTGCAGCACTTATTGTGTCACCCTCAGGGGCCCTGTACCCTGGCACACACACCCTTCCTATGCAGGCTGAGTGCCTAAGTACAGAATTAAACCAAGAGTCTACATGGCACACATCTCTGCGTGCCATGCCCACAGAACCCACTGCCCTAGCATACTTCAGTCACCCCTCTAGCTGGGTGCCCTATGCCAGAGTTGTGGGCACAGGTGCATGAACCCTGTGCCCCTACAGTACCCAGGGCCATTCCTGGGCACTGTGTGCAGTGATGCCATTAAGAGTATATGGTGCTGGCAGGTTGTCATTACGAACTCCACAGGACCATATTGGCTACACTGAAGACTGACAAGTTTGGTACCAAACTTCTCAGCACATTAAACCCGAACTGATGCCACTGTGGGATTTAATGTAAAATGTACCGGAGGGCATCTTAGAGATGCCCTCTGAAATCCTAATCTACAATCCACGTCTGGGCTGAGTGGCTGCTGAGGCTGCCACACATCAGACATGTTGCTGGACCCCTCGGTGGAGAGTCCCCGCTCTCCTGGGCCTACAACAATGCACGTCCTGGGTGAGGTGCTAGGTCTCTCCCCCCAGGATGGGCAGGGGGAAACCTCGAAGACATGCCGCCTCTGTGATCTTCTCCAGACCATTTGCTGTATCCAGCAACTGGCCCCGACCAGTTCTAACCCCCACTCTGGCGGGAAAAACTACGTCAGGAAGGGGTGTGTGCCAGCCTGTGCCAACCCCACCCCTCAGGTGGGGGAGACGAGGTGAGGCACGACCCGGGGCTCTGGCCATCTTGTAGATGGGGAGCCCTGCCCAATCCCAGTTAGGCTCCTGCCCCCCTCCCACAGGAGAGGAGCAGACTAGGGGGTGTACTCACCCCCGGACAGGGACCCATTGGTCCCTGTCCTTGCCCTACCTGTAACACCCCTAAATTCAGTATTTAGGGGCTCCCTGAGCCTTCCTTCCTCCCTCAGATCCCGATACGAAAAGAAGAAAGAAGATCAAGAAGATCAAGAAGAAGGCCCGCCATGCAGCTGCTAATAACATGACGACTACAGCCGACTTGGCCCCAGCCCCACCGGTCTGTCGATCCGGGAACCTGCTCCTACTTAATCCCAGCGACTCTTGCGGACAGCAACCTTGGGACACCCGGAGGACCTGCCTGCCTTGACCCTCTTGAAGACTGGGACTCCCATCAGCAGAGGCTCTGCTGCAACAATCCACCTGGTGCCAACCAGGAAGCTCCGGACCAGCCCACTCTGCACCCGCTGAGCCCGGGCCGGGCCCAACTGAACCAAGACCACGAGGACGTTCCCCTGGCGACTGGGACCCGAAGTCCAGTGCCCAAAGACCCTCCTCGACGAACCAGCCAACGCCTGTAGAGTCAGAACCAGGGGCCACCCCAACCGCGACCAGCCGAGGGTAAGCTTTTCCGACACCCAAAACACCCCTGCATCCGGCGCCCTACAGCCCTCCTTTGGGGTACCTACCTGTGCTCCAAGATCTCAACTTACCTCTCGAAGTGCTGGTCACCCCTGAAGAGTCTCCGTCCCTGAGCCTGCAGCCTTTGTTTCTCCTTTTGACCTTTCCCATTGGATAACACTGAGCGCCCGATGGCTCAAGATCACCCTGCACACAGCTGCCCGAGTGCCGCTGGCTGTGCCACCTTTGTCATATCCTACTTCCCCCCCCCCCTTGCCCTGAGCAAGTGACCAGGAGCCCAGCTCTCACAGCCGCGTGGCCTGCTAGCCAGCAGCCACCAACCGAAGGCCCCCTTCCCCTCATTGGATATCAGTGGGCCTACCTACCTCCCTACCTCTGCACCCGGCTGCCCCTGTGCCGCTGAGGGTGTACTAACTGTAGTTACCTGACCCTGGGGGACCCCTGAGTCTATGCCCAGAGCCTTAACTTCACCAACCAAGTACTCACATGGAAACCGGTAACTCACTTACCTGCCATTGGATAACATTGACCAATTTTGACTCGAACATTTTTCAAGTGTGAAGTTTTGAAAACTGAAAATATTCATATAAAATCAGCCAAAGTCTGAATTCCGAAGTACTCACCTGTGATCAGGGGAGAAGCCAGTACTGTACCTTTCAGCCCAGTACTGAACCGCAAAAGTAATCCCAACCGGGTTTACTAGTAATCTGTATTTTCTCCATAGGAACCCATTGTCTGCTTTTCTATGAAATTTCTTCTAAGTGTCTACTTTTGAAAACTTGAGATATTCTTTAAAAATCCTACGAAATACTGAAATGCAATTACCAACCTGTTCTAAGTTAAGACCCCAGTGCTGGCTCTAGGAGACTAGTGCTGGATTACAAAAGTAACACGATCGTACTTTACCTGCATTCTGAATTTTCTCCCATTGAATAACATTGTCAGATTTTCATTGAAAAGTTTCTAAGTGTGAACTTTTAGAACAGCTTTATATTCATGAAAGTTCACTACAGTAACTAAAACGTTTTTGCTAATCTGGTTTCAGTTTAGACCCCAGGACTGAATCTATGATCTAGTCCTGGACCTACCAAAGTAATCTGCATAGTAATCAACTGTACTTAAATGTAGAAAATCCATTGAGCTCAATGCTATAGTGTGTTTTAGGATTGTGTTGCTTACCACCGATACTGTATTCACTGTGTGCACAAACTTTATTGCTCCTTTGCAAAGTAATTACATGAGAGTACTCCTAACAAGAAAAGTATATTTTTATAACTGTTGGTTCTAAAAATAAAACCACTAGATCTGTGGGTATAAAAACAATTGACCTGGAGCTCAGTCCTTGAGTGTGTGAAAACTTTTGCTGATTGAGTGTGTACAACAAATGCTTTACACTGTCCTCTGGTACTGCCTTACTGCTCGACCAAGCTGCCACTTTGGAGAGTAAGGTCAGTTCTGACTTTAGCCTCTGTTCTACCTCTGGGGTTTGTGGACTCTATACACACTGTACTTCATTCTAGTCCAGTATATATAGAGCCACTGTCTCACACAAAGCCTTTGACAAACATGGCAAATTGGTTACTGGTTATTTGGTAGTTTTCAGTGTCATTCTGCTTTTTGTGGATTAGTTTGTCCAGTTTTAAGAGAATCCAAGAGGATAGCCTCTTCTAGTGACGCCTTCATAAGTTGGCATCAATATTCATGCAAGAGTTGAACGTTCTTTTTAATCACGGCTGCCATGATGTTGAGACTACTTTATCTTAAGAGCTTTCTTGATATTGAATCGTTTCCCACTGTTAGTTTAGTGAACCTATCTCAACAAATGTTTGTATTTGAAAGTAGAGGGACTTCCTGGGGAGCAGTGTCTGATGTGCGAGTAGAATTCCTGAGACGTGTACTTAGTTAATAAACAAGGTGGTATTTGCATTTGCAACAGGAGTGGGCGTTTGAGCTGTTCTGGTGCCTTTTTTAATGTTAGGTTTAACAAAATGGTACTGTTTATTAGGCAAACATCAGTGAGTTGTTGATTTTGGGTTGAAGATTTTTGACTTTAGAACAGATAATATCATCCTTCCAGCTCTTTAAAACTGCCTATATGGCTCGATGTAATCTGGGAGTTTAGTTGAAAGTTCATGGTCTCCTTTCTGTATGGCCTCTTTTCTCTTGAAGACTAAGTCATCAGAAAACCAACTGTTGGTGGTAATGCTTGCTGTGCAGCTTTCCTATAATTGAGATGCATTCATGTCCCAGTATAGAACTGTTTTGTAGTAGATGATGCCTTTCAGCGCTTGAGCTATTTCATTACTTAGCTGGTGACATATCTGCAGAATCTTTTTGGAACAGTGTTTTGTGGAGTGTGTGAGCAGAGGGGCCAGCTGCGCAGCAATATCCAGGTGGATAATGAAATGGTCAAACCAACATCGCTTTAATCTGATATTAGATGTAATATTTTGTCTTTGATTTGAGTGAGGAAAGGAGAGGCTTGTTTAAAATCATATCGGAATAAAAGCTACTAGTGGGCAATAATGTGTGCACACTATAGTTTATGTCAGCTGAAGCTGAAGTCTCTAAAAATAAATGTCATTATGAACAGTTTTTTTAACATCGGTTAGAGAAGGAATAAAGTTTATATAGAATCTTAGATAATGTTAAATGATGTGTAGGCATAAGGTTATGTTGGTGGATGTGTTCTATGCCACTTTCAAGGATTTGAAGGATGGAACATGAGGGGATATGGCTTTTTTAACTTTACAGGCGAGGTTGTTTTGATAGGATATTGGTACTTCACCGTGGGTGCCCTTTTCCCCGCCAGTTCAGAATATATCCTATCCAGATTGAAGGGTTTAGGATTGCGGAAGTTTCTTTTTTGGACCCAGCAGGTGTGTGGTACTTCAGTGATTATCTGATGTTAAGAGATAACTGAGCTATTAAACATGCAGATGTCATAGTAAAAAGAGAGAGTGATGCAGCATAGAGAGGGTGAGCTCCTGGAGAGGAGTGTGTGTGTGTGAGTGAGGTATGTGGCAGAAAGGGCAACATTTACGCGTAGATGTGACAATTTCAATGCCAATCTCAATCCTCCTACTTGGCATAACACTCACTAGTTGCCCAGTCTAAAGCTAGAAGTGTCTGTAATAAGATGTAACACCAGGGAGGCGGAGATGAACAGAGTTGAAACATGCTAGGCAGCTGTATGAGGGTGAGTGAGAGGGGTTAAAACAAGGATGCTGGCAACCTGGTCCCAGATGATGTGCTGGATTCTCCCACCAAGTACAAATACCTCTAGTGGCTAGATGAGCATTTGGCAGACTTGGTTTGGATGCTGACTTGACATGGAGAGTCTATGCTGCTCAAAATGCACATCTTAAAGGAAAAGTAAAAACACACTGTTCAAGGTGCATCTTTAGATACACTACACCAGTTGCATCTTTAGATACACTACACCAGTTGCATCTTTAGATACACTACACCAAGACATGTTACACCATCCTTCTGAGCAGTTCCTTCTAGTCACAGGATTTTCTCAGAACTCCGACTCATCAAGGAAAGTTCCTCCTAGACAGAGCAGCACCTACCAGTAGTCAACACGTCTGTTTGATGGAACCTAGGCTTCTTGGCGCTCATGCATTAAGAAAGCCTGCCTTACTCTAAATAGGACAGGCCTGGCTTGGCTTACACCCTAGCTTGGAATGGGGAGCAGAAGTGTTTATGCAGTTCAAAAATGAAATGCAGACATTAAAAACCAAACTGAAAAATCTGCCGATCTAGTTGCTAATTTTTTCGCGGTTAACCAGTGCCCTGGCAGACCGCAATTTGTCTGTGCATGGAAGTCCTTTTTTTAGATCGTGCCTGTGACAACACATGCGCTCTCACTTGCGAAGGGTATTGTTTACAATGGAGGCTGCCCATTTCTTACCATTTTTCATCTTCATTGTCACTTTAGCTTGCTGCCTCCTAATTGGGCAACATGTGCCAAGCGTCCCTTTCCTTCCCTTTTTGTGTAACATGGACCAAGCGCAGACTACTTAATTAGTGTCCGTCCGCTGCTCGCCCTGTGATTGAGGTACTGTTTCTTCTCCCCATCCGCTTCCCCATTTTGCATGGTGCTTTTTCCCTTTCCCACCCACGTATTCTTAGTGTTGCTACCCACTGTCCTGCACAGCCCTCACGTTGCTTTCCCCCGCCTGTTGCTGATTGCTACAACCCGCACCTCCCTCATGTAGTGCTTTTAATAAAAACATATTGCACAGCAGTGCGGGCTGCTGTGCAATATGGTTTTAAAGAGATGGTAAGAGGTGGTCAACGCTGGCCTTGTCCACTTTCTGTTATCGACTTTAAACCATGTTGCACAGCAACTTGTGCTTCTGTGCCACTTCCAGCCCCCCCCCCGCACCCCCCAAAAAACAACAAGCATTCACAAAGCTAATAGATCTTGCATTGCTGAGCCCTAATGGCGTTGCTAGTGCTTGTTTTTAGTTGCAGACCGGTTCACAGTGGCTCAAACAAGGTGTTTCACAAGGTAAACTAGTGTTTGCAGCATGAGCTGCTGTAAGTAACATGCTTTGCACACTCCTGCCATCTACTGTTGAGGTCAGACATTGCAAGTTCTTTTTACTAATAGGTTTCAGTTTTAAGGTGATTTGTAATCTCTTTCTAGAACCTACAACACACCAGAACAATGACTCCACCGTAGATTGTTTTTTCAGCATTTGTATATAAACGTGCCTTTTCGGAAAGGTAAATTAGTTTATTATTGGTAGTGATAAGTTAGCCAGTCCTAATAAACTTTCGAACATCCAACGCCATATAATGGAAAAAATTATGCACGTTCTGTTTAGTGAAGGCCCTGTGGCATCAAATCTAGAGTTCCAAACACCTCCAAAAAGATGGAGAAATCTTGTTATACCAATCCAGATTTAACTCTGCCTGTCAGTTCTATCTACTTAAGCCCAATGAGCAATGCATGAAATCACTCCCCTTAGGCAACACTTGGTCTAGGCCTCTCAAAGGCTTTTTTTGAAGCTGTAATTCCCATATGCGGTATTTATGGGCAGTTGTAGTAAACCCATGCACAGACAACTAACTTGTGGTAGGGACAGTTAGGGCAAATTAAACAGAGCTCATCTTAATGAGACACATTGTAAGGGGTGGTTGTATTTACTGAAGTCTTTGCACATAATAAAACTGATGTGACACATGTTTATATCTGAATTGTGATTGCCCTAAAGGGTGTTAGTCAGCCCAATTAAAATGATTAAGTGATAGGGTCATGGTTCAGTGTTTAAAATATATGTGAAGCTTTTGAATAAGAGTATTACAAGATTTCATGGTATAACTGAGGTTGTTTGAGAATCGGAGTGTAAAATGTATTTAGAGTGAAAATATGTTTATATACTTTTAACCCAGATTTTGTTATTACTTACTGTAAAGTATTATTATCTGTTCCGCACACTTCTTGAGGCACAGAAACATTTGAAAATGTTAGTGATTTGCACTAATTAAGGCTGTTGATGTAAGATCCTGAAGCTCCTTATAGTTTTTGAAGTGAAGCTCAATGTTCTTTATTAATGCCTCTTTTTAAGTCTAGGTTGAGTCTTCAATTTTGGTAGATAATCCCTTTCATGAATTAATGGATTCCTTTTAACAATTTTGTTTCTAGTCCTTGCTAGCCAGCTCGGCATTTCTTCCGATGTGGCGCTGTATCTCGTGTGTGTCTCTGCATGTAGCAGGTGTTTTTAATGGATTTGTGTCTTTCGCAGAATGCTTACCTTTTCCAATAATGTGGAACCCGCCAATGGCTTCCTGGTTCGTTACCTCCGCCGGAAGCTCCTGGAATCGGACAGCGACATTAATGCAAACAGGGAGGAGCTGCTCAAGGTCCTGGACTGGGTTCCAAAGCTCTGGTACCACCTGCACACATTCCTGGAAAAGCACAGCACTTCGGATTTCCTCATTGGTAGGTGGGCTCCATGCCGAAGAGGGCTTTCACAAGGGCAAAGCAGAGGTGCACTTTGCCCAGGCGTGCAACGCCCATTGGCCAGGCTTCAGATAACCCCCCCCCCCCCCCCCCCCCGCCCCCCCCCCCTTTGCTATGTGGGTCAGCCCAGGCCGGGACAGCTTCCCGGGCACACACACAGCCGCACCCGAATACTTCACAGGTCTTTGAAAGACCATTTACTTGTTAACGAGGCTTTGTTGTGTTTTCACCCCATCTTTGTGCCCCTGCATCTCCACTCTGCCTATTGCTGAAAGAATTAGCCACCCTGATATTTTTATTAGCCCACTCCGAAATGTGGCTCTAGTTGCGCCACTGACTTTGCCCTGGGCCTGTGCTCTTTGAGAATCCATTCTCTTGTTACACCATGTATTTACATATTAAAAAGCAGGTTCTGCCCTTTCCCTTTATGATGGAGCTAAGTTGGCCTACACAACTAGGTGATGATACATTATCTGTTTTCCCTTTCCCAAGTGTACAGGTTTTTTTAATTATGAGCTGCTGATTGAATCGGAAACCAAAGCTTCAACATTGTTGTCCCCATCCCACAAGTTTCAGACGTGTCTAATTCTGAGTGCAGAAAAAGTGACGCTGGCAGCATCTCTTACAATGTGACAGTAGAAGGCTTTGTTATAGATCTACATCTCTTGCCTGCTTATCTTTCTCCAAGTACCTCTGCTACAAGTAGTGTGTAATTTTTCAGTGCTACATGTGCTTACCTCTAGTCCTGAAGTAATTATGGATATTGCCATTATTTCCTACAGCTGATGCAACTAACACTTAGTATCACTTCTAGTACTACTTGATGAATGAGACTCTTTTCATGGAGCCTGTGTTATAAAATTGGTCCTCTTCCAGTTGTTCTTCACTGGACTGCCATGAATCTGTTTTCCAAGACCTCCGCACAGTGGAATCACACTCGCCCATGCACTGCTGGTTAGTCCTCCAGCAGCCTGCCCCAACCCTGTCACTTTTCTAATCTCACCCGTCGACCATGTGTGTCTCTTCTTGATAACCAAAGCATGTTCTTGTCTCATCTTTCAGGGCCCTGCTTCTTCCTGTCCTGTCCAATTGGGGTTGAAGATTTCCGTGTCTGGTTTATCGACCTGTGGAATAATTCCATCATACCGTACCTGCAGGAAGGTGCCAAAGATGGCATTAAGGTATGGCACATTAAATGCAAACATTGTAACTGTTGCAACATGAAAAATTACATTGCTTTACCGTTCTCACTTATTGATTACTTCTCCGACTTTCTTAATTTTTGCCCAGTTTTTTCATCTATTTCATTTGAAAAATATTAAATTCCTGCTTTGTTCTACAAACCCTCTTGGCTTATTTTGTCATTTTCTTATGGGCCGGGCTCCCTCAACATTTAGAATTCCAACGAGTAAAATCCTGAGGAAGACCAACATTTTGTCTTATAGCCAGGCGCTGCTGTTGTTGCCTGGATTCTCTTCCTTTGGTTACCACTGTGCTGGCATACAAACTGAGCCTTATGTGTAATTTGGAGTCGGGTGGCCATCTCACTTCATGTCATCACAGGCACCATGCTTCCACTTCTGATCTGTTGTGTGACAATTACAGCTGTTGAAGTCTTTTGGCCTGTTTTATGCTTTGGAGGGCGACCCTCTGCCCGTCAGAGTGGGAGGGGTCTTCCTCCACCACTTTGGCTGCACTGCCACCCACCATGTTAAGATATACCTGCTGACCTGTGCTTTTAAAGACGCAGCCATCACAGTGGCTTCTCTGAAGGCACTGAACGTTGGGCAAATAGCCGCCATGTTTCAGAGCCCCTCACCAAACTTTTTTGTTTTCTAAAAACAATCACCTAAACTTGGAGTTTGATATGAAAAACAAGATATAAATGACCCTGACACTCTGGGAGCATTTTGCCAGGATGTAGGGATTTAGGGGGCATTTTTTTTCTGTTCAGGACCACCACTTTTAGCAGACTAAGTACACGGACATGTTTGTGGTGCAGTGCCATTTCTACCAAATTCTAAATCAGGCCACTTGTTTCCTTCCATTGAACTATTTAGACTAAGACACCTGTGACAATAATTTGGGATTACAAAGCAGTGTCTCGGATGACTTGGATTCAGCTGTCCACTCTAGCTGTGAAGCTTCACTGCAGGCTCAAGTGATCTGGAACATCCTGCAGTTGAGGGCTTCAAGAATTGTTTCTTAGCAATGATTTCGAACACCCCACAGCAAAATAATGACATGTATGCTTAAATAGTTTTTCTCAATGCATGAGGAGATTTTCTACCAAATTCTACTTGATAACTTTCCTTCGAGTACTGTAGAGAATTCTACAGGTGAGGGAGGACTAGGCTGATTGTCCCAAGTGAACATTGTACCATATTTCTACAGATGAAGTCTGGAGTGCCACATTTCCGAGTAGTATGTAGTGTTCTTACAAGTAAGGATGTGACCTTGATGTCTCCTGTGCAGTGTGGAATACACTTGCAAGTAGGGATTGTAGAGGTCCTCTCCTTTGAGTGATGTGAAGGCCCATTACATGCTGGTGGTGGTGTGGTGGTTTCTTGTGATTGGTTGAGCCTTTATTCAAGTATAGGTTGGACAATGTATCCTCTTTTATTCTTAGTGATTGTGATCTCTTCTGACAGTTCTGGATGGTTGCCTTGTAGTTAAGTGTGTCTTCAAACTGAATAAGACAATGTACATAATAAGGAACCCTATCCCTGGTATTTCCCAGCATATAAACTGTTATATGAATCTCAAGATATTCATAGTAATATCTACGTGTATCATATCACATGTCATCCTAACTGATGTCGCTCTCCAGTGGTTTCGATCTTTTCTATCGGATCGATCCTTTAAAGTGGCAATTCCACCTGGCCAATCTGCCACTTATTCCCTGGAGCTGGGGGTTCCACAGGGATCCTCGTTGAGCCCTACAATGTTCAACCTCTATGTGAAACCGTTGGCTGGTGTCGTCAAACAGTGGGGTCTAACGATGGCCTCATATGCGGACGACACACAGCTAGCGGTGACACTTAGTGGAGACCCTGAGGTGGAGGCCCCCAGATTCCGAGCGGGTCTTGTGGCAGTAGCAAGCTGGCTTCGCACCAACTGCCTTCAGTTGAATGCCACCAAAACGGAGGTGTTGGTACTAGGGAAGCACGCTGAGCTATGGGGTAACCAGTGGTGGCCATCAGAGTTGGGTGTCACTCCCATTCCTGCATCCGGAGTGAGAAATTTAGGCATCTGGTTAGACTCTGCGCTCACCTTCAGGGACCATACTAAAAAGGTGGCTGCCACGTGTTATGGCATTCTGCAGGGAATAAGGCCGGTTTTAAAGTACTTTGATCCCCCTACCAGACAGCTTGTGGTCCAGGCCTCAATCCTATCTCGGCTGGACTACGGCAGCTCGCTGATGTTAGGGGTTAATCAAGCGGAGGCCTCTAGGCTCCAAAGGGTGCAAAACGCCGCGGCACGGGCCATTGTGGGCCTCCCCAGACATTGTTCAGTGTCTGGTACCATCACGGCCTTACATTGGCTCCCGGTCAGACAGTGAATCAAGTTCAAAGCGCTGTGTCTGGCCTTTAAAATTTTGAAATCTTCTTCGCCGCCGGCACTTGCCAACCTACTCACGCCCTATATTCCTTTGAGATCCTTGAGATCGGAGGGGCTTCACCTGGCTGTCTGTCCACGCTTTAAACTGAGCAGAATGGGTGGCCGCTCCTTTAGGGTGCTTGCGGCAGGTTTATGGAACTCGCTTCCTGTTCACATCCGAGCTCTTGAAGACTTGCTCGCCTTCAGGCAGGCGATTAAAACTTTCCTGTTTCCAGTGTCTGATTAATTACCTTTTTCCTCATGTGTGTTATGTTATAGTGTCTGTCAAAGCGCCAGGACGCCCCTTTGCTGGGGCAGCGGCGCACTATAAAAATATAAATAACATAACATAAAGTTAACTGTATGAATAATGTTGGCAGATAAAATACACCACAACACCTAGAATTATTTATCTGAGGGTTCTCTCACGGTCTCCCTATAGTGGTGCCCCTCACCTATCTGTGGCCCCTATCTCCCATTTGCTTCTTTTGCAGCACTGCTTATCCCAAACTAAGGTGTTGGATCACTTCACATCCCTGACACACACACATACTCACACACACTAAACACTCTGTCACTCACACACTCTCACTCACATTCTCGCTCTCACACTCTCTATCTCTCCACACACCATCTCACACTCACTCTCTCACTCCCTCTCACACTCTCTCACTCTCTGTGCAGGGACGGTGAACCACTCAAGAGTGTGTATATATGAATGGAAAACGCTGTATGGGATAATGGGGACCACAGGGTATAGGAGTAGCACATCTCATCTATACTGGCGATCATTGTATGTTGAGAGCACCTGTTCTGGGGAAACCCAGCTCAGGAATAGGGAGGGACACCGTAGCTGAAGTTGTCTGTCCTACTGGGAATGTATCTATACCCAGGGGAACTCTTCTGGCAACCTTGAAATAGCAAAGGATTGAAAAAGGAAGAAACATGTTTTTGATCCAGTGCTTTGAAGTTTGTATGTGGCACTCTGATTTCGGTTCATGGGTCAGACTAGTGCTATATTTGAAGGGTAGTGACTAAAGACTGCAAGTAACAGGAGGATTTTGTCTGTTACTGGGACGTTGACCCGCTGAGTTGCTTATTTGGATTACAGATGTATGATCTGCTAGTTACATGTTGTGCTTTGCAGCAGGCACATTGACACTCTGTGGTACTTAATGGTGCATCAGAACTGTGTCTGGATGGAATGTTAATCTCTCCAGAGGGTGTATTGGCTGACATTGTCTTTCCATGATTTTTTTTTTTTTTAAACTTTATTGATAGGAAGGAATAATGGTTAATCAGTTGCATACATCATTTCAGTAATCGTTACAGTTCATAGAAAGTATCATATCAGTAAGTAATGAGCGACAGTTTCGTAACAATGACTGAGCTGTTGGTGACCCCCCGGGCCTTGCATATATCTCAATTACAGGTTTACAGTGCGTAGTTTGCGGTCTCTTATTAACCCTTCCCTCAAACATCAGTGATGGCTACATCTCTTTTTAATGAAAACTATATCAACAAACATCCCAACGTATCCCCCCAACCATGTGTCATCGCAACCCTTCTGCGCCACCCTTAGCATTTAGTAGCCTGCGCCACCTCTTGCATTGCGTTGTACGGCCAGGTCCGTGTCGCCAGTGCAACATTGTTCCGTGCATGAGGCCACTGTCCCATAACGGTTCATTCACTCCTCCTCCCCTTCTGAGTCTAGGTCCTCTCCCTCCAGTAAGGGCTCACAGATTTCCCCTCTGTATATGTTCCACGCCGCCCAGACCTTGTTCCACTTCCGGGGCGCTGCCCTAAGTACATAAACCGCCCTCTCTGTCACCATTAGGATGTCCATGTTTTTAGCCCATCTACTGGAGGTAGGTACGTCCGGCGCCCCCCATTTCTGTGCTATATCCCGCTTCGCCACCGTCAGTGCCAGTGATGCCCAGATCAGCTCATACCTGCCCAGATCGTTGGGGTCCCAGATATTTAGGAGGCATTTGCGTGGTTCAGGCAAGATGGAAAGTTGAAGGGCCTGGGAGATGGATCGGAGCACCTGCCTCCAGAATTCGCGTATTTGTGGGCATTTCCATAGTGTGTGAATCAGTGTCCCTTCCTCCCCGCAGCCCCTCAGACAGAAGGGGTGTTGCGCTCTCTGTATTGTGTGTAACAGTGTCCTGTTGTAGTAGATGCGGTGGAGGATTTTGAGTTGCACCAGTCGTAGCTTACTAGAGATTCCCACCTCCCTCGGGGAGGCCAACGCCTCATTCCATTCAAATTCGTCTGTCTCGCCTAGTTCCCCTTCCCATTTTTCTTTAAGCTTTAGCGTTGGGTCTTTGAGATTGTTTATCAGTTTTTTATATGTAAGGGAGGTGGCGCTTTGGAGCATGAAGTCTGTTAGCAGTCTGTCCTCCAATGGGGAGGAGTCCGGTAATGTGGTGCCAGCAGGGACTGTCTGTAGCAGCGCATGCCTAATCTGGACATACCGAAACGTTTCCGTAGGTCCGAGGTTGTATTGTTGTTGCAGGTGTGTGAATGGAATCACTGAGTCGTTGTCCCAGAGGTCCCCTACTGTAGAGATACCTATGGAGTCCCATCATTCAAACCCCTTACAGCCTCTCAGATTCCCAAACGCCTTCGTGTCCCACAAGGGCGTCATTTTAGTAATTCGGCCTGCCCACCCCAGACGGGCCTGCGCCAAGTGCCACAGCGCCGCCGTGTGTTTGGTTGGACCAATGAGGGTTTTCAGCTGTGACTTGTTGTAGAGCACGGACAGCATACAGTCCGTCCCGAGTTGAGACCAATCCGCCCGATAAGCCGGGTCGTCTTTTGGGGCATGGATCCAGTAGTTTATGATTTTGAGTTGGGCCGCCCAGTAATATAGCTGAATGTTGGGGAGCGCTATGCCCCCCTCGTACCAGCTCTTTACCAGCTTGTCGTACGCTATGCGCGCCGGGCCTGTATTCCAGAGGAGGACAGTCACCAGCGCAACAATCTGTTGGAAATAGCGCGGTGGCACTAGGTGCGGAGTGTTTTCCAGGACGTAAAGGAGTCTCGGGAGGGCCATCATCTTGTACAATGCCGCCCTGCCCAGTAACGTCAGAGGGAGGGCCGCCCAGTGTTTAACATCTGCTCGCAGGCGATCTATGGGCCGTTTTAGGTTATTAACAAAGAATTCAGCCTCCCCGCTCGTGATGATAATACCTAAGTATTTGAAAGAAGCCGACGTCGCCAGCAGTGGACAGTTCCCTTGCAGTCTTGGCTCCGGGCCTCTCAACGTGTATATGGTGGATTTCGACCAGTTGAGGGTGTAGCCCGACGCGCGCCCATGTGTGTCACATAGGTCTAGCAGGGCTGGGATGCCGGTTTCCGGCGCGGTCATGTAAATAAGCATGTCGTCTGCATACAGTGAGACTTTGTCCTCCCATCCCCTCTCCCATTTGATGCCCGCGAACAGGGTTGTCGATCTGATCTGGATGGCCAGGGGTTCGAGTACCAAAGCGAAAAGCAGGGGGGACAGGGGGCAGCCCTGTCTAGTCCCCCTACCTAGAGGGAACCTCGGTGACGTGTGGCCATTGGCTACCACCTGTGCGACGGGTTTCGCATAAAGCAACCTTATCCATGTTATGTATTTCGGCCCAAATCCCATGCGCTCCAGCACCACGAAGAGGTATTCCCACTCTACCAGATCGAACGCCATTTTGGCGTCTAAAGAGAGGATCACAGCCGGTTCCGTGAGAAGGTGCGTTCGAGCTAGCACTCCGTGGACTCTTCTAAGATTCATCGCAGTGCTCCGGTGGGGCATAAAGCCTGACTGATCAGGGTGGATTAACGTACTGAGGTGGGGCAGCAAGCGGGCGGCTAAAAGTTTAGCCAGTATCTTGGTCTCTATGTTCAACAATGATATCGGACGGTATGAGGTGCACTCCGTCGGGGGTTTCCCGGGCTTGGGTATTGTTACAATCGTGGCCGTGCGTTGATCCAGCGGCAGCTCTAGCCTGTCTCTACTCTCTAAATACATGGCCAACAATGGGGCACTGAGGTCCGAAGCCACGGACTTGTACCATTTGACCGGTATCCCATTAGGGCCTAGTGCTTTACCGGACTGTAGCGCTTGGATCGCTAGCTGGATCTCTTCCTCTGTTGGGTCTGGTTCTAGGGTGTCTCTATCCGCTTGCGCTATGCTGGGGATATCAATGTCTGTGAGTGTTGCCGTCGCCAATTGTCGTGTGACCCTCCGTTCTGGTGTGTATATTTCCTGAAAGTGTCGCGCTAGTTCGCAGGCTATTTCTGCTGGGCGTATCAGTGTTCGTCCATCCTCAGTGTCAAGCCTATGAATACCTCTTGCTCCATTCCCTCTCTTATCTAGCCATGCCAGCATACGACCCGCTTTGTCGCCCACATCGTAAATTCTATGTCTAGTGTTTGCGATATACCCCTTCTCTGTCGTTTTGAGGTGAGCTAGGTACTGTTGCTGCCGGACCATGAGGGTGTGTGTTGTGGACGGGGAGGGGTTCGACATATGAGCGTTATTGGCTGTGTCGAGTGCAAGTTCCAGGTCAATGAGTTCCTTACGTGAGTCCCGTTTGTGTCCCGTAATTGCTGCAATGGCCGCCCCCCTGAGGACTGTTTTGTACGCCTCCCATAGGGTGGAAGGCGACACCACCGTGCCGGTGTTTTCAGCAAAATACTGTGTCGTCACTAATTTGAGCTTTTTCCGAATCTTGGGGATTTTTAGGAAATTGGGGTAGATTGGGTAGAGCCGAGCATTCCGTTTCCCCCCGGTGGTGAGTGACAGGACAATTGGAGAGTGATCTGAGATCCCCCTGGGTAGCGTGTCCACTTTGTCTATCGTGTCTAGTCCCAATCCCAGTGCCATGAAGTAGTCTATGCGAGATAGGCTATTGTGTACCGCCGAGTAGTAAGTGTAGTGGGTGGCCTTAGCATGCAACATTCGCCATAGGTCAACCAGGCCCAGGGCTTCCGCGAAGTCCGACAGTGGCGTCGTGCCTCGTGGTCTGGTTCTGGAGGGAAAGGTGTCTTGAAGTGGATCCATAACAGCGTTGAAGTCCCCCCCTATAATCGTGTTGCTATCGGGGAGATCAAGAAGGAATTTGCCCAGTGCTGGTAGGGCCACAGAGTGTAGGGCTGGGGGAATATACACTGATACCACATTTAGCGCCCTGCCTTCCCACTGCCCATGAACCGCGGCAAAGCGACCCTGGTCATCCGCGACACGGCGGGTCACCATGAAGGGGGAAGACTTTCTCACTAGTATGCCTGTTCCCCTGGATCCAGTAGTGAAGTCTGCGTGTACCGCCATTGTGTAGCCACGTCTATCTAGGGCTTTGCAGGTGGACCCTGTGAGGTGGGTTTCCTGTAAGAGGACCATATCAGGATTCTGGCGTTTTAAGGCCTGGAGGACCAAGCCTCTCTTGATTTTGTCACCCAGGCCCCGGACATTCCATGTCAGTATGCGTAGTGGGGGAACCCCCCTGGTCGTGGAGGTGTCCTCGGCGGGCGTGTGATTAAGTGGCCTGGCCATGAGGCTGACTAGGGAGTTTTGCACACAACGTGTGCTGTGGCGTGATCCATGTGCTGACTTGTGTTGTGCTGCATAGGAGATACGCAAATGCTCGGGTGATAGAACCTTGAAGGTGTGGCACGATGACTACAAACAAAAGAAAACATTTCAACAAGAAAACTTCAATCCCATCCCCCCTCCCTGCTACCCTGCTCCACAGACAAACTCCCGGCCGCTTCCCCAACTGTGCAGAGTGCTTTAACCCTCCCCTAAACATCTTACTTGCTCGTGGGGTAGGTGAGTCCCCTCCGGGCACTGCCTGTGCCCACCCTACTCAGCCGCGTCCGAGCCACGGCGCCGCGGCCCTTATAGTCTAAAAAACAATATAGTTCAGTGTCACATCGGAGCCCCTTGTCCGGAGTCTAGCGGGTCTCTCTCAAGGTCTGAGTCCAGGCCGTTTCCGCCCCCCTGGCGTGGTGGTTGGGAGGATTGGCTGGGTGATGTCCTGTCCGTACTGTGTCGCGGTCGGTCTCGCTGTGAGCGATGTCGCTGCCCTGCCGGTCTCCAGCCCTCCAGCCATTCCTGAGCCACCTCCGGCGTGTCAAAGAACCAGGTCTTCCCCTCGGCCACTATCCGTAGTTTTGCCGGGAACATCATGGAGTATGGTAATTCTCTGTCGCGTAGTGCCTTCTTAACCTCCGTGAAGGATTTGCGTCGCCTGGCCACCTCTGCCGTGTAATCTGGGAAAAACGCCAAGGTTGCATTCTGAATCCGCACTGGCGATGAATTCCTTGCCGCCTGCAATATCGCGTCCCTATCTCTGAAATTAAAGAGCCGCGCCAGTACTGGTCTTGGAGCTGCTCCCGTCTTGGGGGGGCCCCCCGGGACTCTGTGCGCCCTCTCCACCGAAAAGAAGTGGGACAGGCCTTTGGGTTGGAGTTTGTTCTTGATGAGGTCTTCTACATAGAGGTCCATGGCCCCTTTCCCTTCCGTCTCCGGAAGCCCCAGGATACGTACGTTGTTGCGTCGCGAACGCCCTTCCTGGTCGTCCAGCTTGTCATGTAGGAGCTTGGTAACTTTCTGCATCCTCTCCATGGCCACTTGGAGCTCCGAGGTGTCTTCCACGAGTGACTTTGTGACCACTTCCACTTGCGACACCCTCTCCGCCATCTTGTGAAAGTCCGCTCGCAGAAGGGAGACTTCTGAGGAGATGGCGTCCACTGTAGTTTTCACCTCCGAGAGCGTTCTCATGATGTCTTCCAACGTTATTTTCGGTGTTTTATCTGCGTCTGGAGCCTGCCCTGTGGAGGGTCGTCCCGTGGTCTGCTGCTGTCCTTGGTGTCCATAGGCGAACTTGTCCAGCTTAGCTTGCGTGGATCCGCTCCTGAGGCCTTTACCCGCCATGGTGTTGGGGTTAGCGAGGACCAGAGCTAAGTTATAGGTCATCGCGACCTGCGTGGCTTCGGAAGTTTCCGCTGACAGGTAGTAGCCAAAGAGTAGTCGGCAGCGGGAGGCGGACAGAACGACCCCCCTGCCGTTTGAGGAAGTCTTACTGGCTGCTTGCGTGGGATGTGCCGAGCCACTGGTATGATTTGTGTCGGCGTCCCCGGTATTCCTTCTCTGGGATGGAGCGGCCCGTGCGACCCCACTCCTGTTCTGTCGTGCCGGTCTGCCTCTCGTTACCACCTCGGCTAGTGTAGACGTCGGGCCTGGGTTTCCGCCCCCCCGCACACCGGACAGGCCGCCGCGTGGTGGGCCTCCGTTTCTGCTCTGGTGCCACTGGTGCGTCTGGTTGGATGTGGCTTCTGAGGTCCCCCCCCTGCACTCCCGCGCTGCTGTCCTGTAACTCGTCGTCCCCCTGCTCCCCCGCTGATACGTGGGGTGTGATAGTGTCCTCCGTAGCGCTGTGCAGCCCGTTAGGCTTCCGTGGGGGGGGGGGGGGGTCCGCAGGACGCCGACCTCGCTCCGTGCGGTCAAGGCTGGGGTGCACTAACCACTGTGTTGCCCAGGTCCCGCTAGGTGGGTACCGCAGTCCGCTTGCCACCGAGGGATGTTGCCAAGGTCGCCAGGCTCGATCGAAGTTCTCGGCAGGTACCGGGGTGTTGTCACTTCCTTCGGCCGGCCCCACTGCACTTCCGCCGGGGCCCTGGTGGTACGCGAGGCCGGTGCTTCTCCGTCGGTCGTAGGCCCTCCCTCGCCACACGACGTAACTCGGGCTCCGGTGTGCCGATTGCTCTGCAACTTGGACCGGGTACACCGCTTCGGCCCCGGACTCGAACGCCGCCGCTTCAGGCGTGCGTAGTAGCGGATAAGTGAGTCGGATTTAACGGAAGGCTGCAGTGCCCTCGGGAGCTCTCACACTAAGCGGCCGCCATGCTCGGCTGCTAGCCACGCCCCCCCCTTTCCATGATTTTTTTATCCCCCTGAAGATTAATGGGTACATGGCGATGCCTGGGGCAGGTTCCTCAGACCTTTTAGGACATAATAAATGTAGCGTCACCTGAACTTGGAGCCTGGTTAGGCAGAAACGGCCGTGCCACCCTAAAGCTGCCACTGCTCACCTTGCTTGCACTCTTTCAACACTATCTTCTAATCTTTCACAACCTACAGCAGTCTTTGACAGGCTGTGTTCTTCGCTGAGCTCGGCATGTCGACATTGCAGTATTGTGAGTTGGAAACATTGGCTGCCTAAGCACTTGCATGTATTACTAGAGAAAGACATTCCTAGCCAAGAGTGTTTTTAAAGCCATGGCTGCACACAAAATGGCGCGTCTCTAGTGTGACAAATGAGATGATCTCAGTCTTGTAGAGGTGGAGGTCTGGGCAGAAGGAGGCTGTACAGTTGTCCGTGATGTCCTAGTAGATTTCTAGAGCTGCTACTCAAATTGCTGGCATTAGCACTCTAAGGTAGAGCCTGGTATTTTGTGTGATTGATGGATGGCTGTGAGAAGGTGGTTCTGACCATCTGAGCCACCTGGATTTTCCACTTTTAGAACACCAGATTTTTGAGCTTTTACTGTGAGAGAGCCCCATAAGTTGGGACTCACCCACAGTGAGCTCATAACAAAATGGACTGCATGTGGATTTCACCAGTGTCCACCTTGTAAGATAAGGCTGCTGTGCTGCAGCCAGAGTAACGGGCACTGGACTCGTTACACGTGGACACACGTGCACATGTATGTGCACCTGTGTAAGGGGTGCACGAAGGAGATTCCTGTTGTGAGTAGCCCAGGAGCTGGTACAGATAGAATGGTGTGTCAGGGAATTATGCAGAGTTGGGTGGTGACATGGAATAGGCTTTATAATGTGGGGAGACACATGTAAGGGAAAGTCAGTGTGCTTTACTGTTTCACTGTAGGAACACTCCATTGTTTTCCCTATGGAGACAGAGACCACATGGGGTAGTTCAGTTAGTTAGGGCCTACACATTCCAGACATGCGCCAAAGTACACTGTAAGTTTTGTAAAAATAATTATCCTGCTGAGTCCAAAGCCATATCTGTACTGCTTATGGGTTATTCAGAAATTTTATATTCCTCTGACTCCGCTCATAACCAGAGCCTGGCCTGGTGTGACCCTGCCAGGCTGGATAAATTACCTTTCTCCCACAGCTGTAACATCAGAGGCCTAGCCCTTCACTGCAAGCCTTCCCAAGGGCGAATGTCTTTTCTTCAGAAGGGAGAGAGGAGGTGAAGCTGCAAGGTATCAATCAGCAGCTGTTACCCGGTGACAGGCAACAGGCCTTGCCTGGGCCATGAAGTCGCAAGGGGGGAAGGGGCTTTTGAGAGACCATGTGGCATGAGACTCCTGGATGATGCCATCTTGAAGTATCCCAGAGGCCTGTGCACGAAGAAGAGAGCAGGGGTAGAGAGGTGATGTTGTTGCAGGATAGGGCAGAAGTACCTTCCTGCTAGCCCCCACCAATTTTTCTTAAAAGGTCTTGCACAGGAAGAGGAGTTCTCTCTGGGGTGTGGTCTTGGTGATGAAGACTGGTGCCAAGGACAGTTGGAAGAAGGAACCTTCGGACTGCCCCAGGACTCTGGTCTGCACCTTTGAGGGAGTCCAGGGCCACTGAGAAAAACCTATGCTTCTGCGCAAGGAGAAGAGGCCCAGAAGGAGAGCCAGGTGAAAGGCTGATACAGGGTGCCCGTGAAGACCGCTCCTTGCTGAGTTCACCCTCTTGAAGGCCAGGAGGATGGCAAAACCTGCTCCATGTGGCAAGGGCTGGCCACCAGGAGTGAGAGCAGGCTGAGATTGTTGAAATCGGCCCCACGGGGGCTGAGATATACCCCAGAAGGTAGGCGACCGCTGACCTTTAATAGGACCGACAACGAAGCACGTGGGTCTCTGCCGCCATTCTCTGATGTGCCCCCGGGCTGGGTCAGGCCCCGGAGGCTGCCCCCAGAAGGAGATGCAGAGGAGAGCAGTCGTGACCCCGTGAAGGTGGCTACGGGGCACAGACTGTCAATCCTGGGCCCAGCGAAGTAGTCCGGGAGCGCCATCACGCTTACTGCGAAATGGCCCCTAGGGGCCCAGGAGCCTATCCTGGGCCCTGATGAGAGCTGAAGTTTGGGAGCGCTGTCGAGCTCCCGTGAAGTAGTTCTAGGGGCCCGGGACCCCATCTCCAGGCCTGCCGAACAGGAAGCCGAGGAGTGCAGTCGAGCCGACCGTGAAGAAATTCCTGTGGCCTGGGACCACATCTCCAGGCCCGGTAGAAGTAGTCTGGGAGCTCTGTTGCACTTCCCGTGAAGGTGAGTGGGGCCCAGGACCCTTTCCTGGGCTCTGGTGTCAGACGCGAAGAGGGAGAGTGCCATTGCACTCTCTGGCAGCAAGGAGGAAGAGAGGGTAGTGTTGTCGCACTCCCCCCGAGGCCCCGCCCGATTGCCACATCATTTCTGCCCACAGGAGTGGGCAAACCAGAATGAAGAGCTGGCTCCCGTGGCAGCACACAAGGGAGCCGGCAAGAGGAGCTGGGGGTGGGCTCCCCATCATGCTCTCCAACTCACTTGCATGCGAGGTGCGCAGGTGGGACCACACCCACGAGAAGATGTGAAGCAGTGTGAGGCCGCTATCCGAGGCAGTGTGGCTCTCCCCAGACCAGTGGGAGAGCCGCTGCTCAGATATGCACGTGTTGATAGCAAAGCACCCCATAATGCCCTGCAGGGCATGGTAAATCAATATGACTCCCCTAGCACAAAATGGAACGTCCTCCCCCCCGTAAGTCTCTGGAGACTTAAAGGAAATGACCCCTCAAGGGTTCATTCATGTTTTAAAGCCTGACTTATGCTGGAACTATTGTTCTTCAGATGGTATTTGATGCTTAGGACTACACTGAGGTATGAGAGGTTGGACATGGATTGTTTTCATGGAGAAATCCCCTAGAGGTGGAAAGGTGTAATTGCACAGGTGGTGATTTACAAATGGTGTTCCTTATGGGGAGTGGAAGTCACATGTACTATGTAATTTGGAAATATGTTGCTAGGCATTCCTGCCAGGGTGTCTGGTTGTAATGCATAATCATTTTGATTCTAGATATGATGCCTTTTAGGGGCTGTGATAGAATTGCATTACACCTGTTATCCGATATGATAAGTATCTGTCATTCTAAGTGATGCCTAGACATGTATTCTTGCTACTGCGTTCATTGAAAAACTAGACTGTCAGCCGCTGTGATTAACGTGTGTATACTGTATGGTCAGTACGAGATGCTCAGTCAGGGTTATGTGTCACTATGGCAGGTGTTCCCATTATATATGCTTTTTGAGATAATGGGGGGGCGCCACCGGGGTGGTGTCAGTGGGAAGGGCCCTCGCTCCAGGTTAGGGTCATCCCACTGAATTTGGTGTTGGTACTAGACCCCGCCCCCCCTCTGAGACATGGGTGTTAATGTGTACACAATGTCAAGAAGTATTTCCAACAGCTTATCTATATTTTATAAATTGATGCATAGTATTGAGTAGTGTGTGTGAAATAAATGTACTCTTCCTTTTTATGCGTACCTGTAAATGGAGATTACTAGCCCACACCACCTCCCATGACTGCCCTGCATTGCTGCCCTTTGAAAGTCAAGCGCTACAATGGGGCATTTGGTTCCCAGTGAAGGACAAATAAAGACCCATCATTTGTGCAGTCACAACTAATATCTTGTTTTCCAACAATGGCATTGTTGCTGCCTGAGAGCCCAGTGGATCTATGCGGAGTCAGCAACCTGAGTGTCCGTATTAAAATGTGCGGGCACCACATACATGGGCAAACAGTGCACCCACATGACTCATTCGACACAAAAAGTATTTTTTTAACATGACGAAGGGTTTCACCTTAAAAGATTGGATTAACTCATTGCATCAATGGCATTCATTAAAAGTGATTGGTCATTAACCAGCTAGTATATTCCTGTTTAAAAACCTTTCTCCCCCCCCCCCACTGACAAAAAGGCCATTAGTGAACTACGGCACTATAATCAATCAATCAATCATATAATTTTTAAAGCGCACTACTCACCCGTGAGGGTCTCAAGGCGATGGGGTGGGGAATGCTGCTACTCATCAAAGCCAGGTCTTGAGTTTTCTGAAGGTCAGCAGGCCTTGGGTCTGCTCTAGGTGGATGGGGAGGGTGTTCCAGGTTTTGGCCGCGAGGTGGGAGAATGATCTGCCGCCGGAGGTGGCTCTTCAGAAGCAGGGGACTGTGGCTAGGGCGAGGGCGGAGGAGCAAAGCTGGCTGGTGGGGGTGTAGAAGTTAAGTCGTCTGTTGAGGTACGTTGGTCCGGTGTTGTGGAGTGCCTTGTGGGTGAAGAGCTTGAAGGTTATCCTCTTGTTGACCGGGAGCCAGTGCAGGTCTCTCAAGTAGGGTGTGATGTGGCTGCGGTGAGGGATGTCGAGGATCAGGCGTGCAGAGGCATTCTGGATGCGATGGAGCAGTCTCAGGAGTTTGGCCGAGGCTCCTGCGTAGAGGGTGTTTCCGTAGTCCAACCTGCTGCTGACGAGGGTCTGGGTGACAGTTCTTCTTGTTTCAGTGGGGATCCACTTGTTGATCCTGCGGAACATGCGGAGGGTGTTGAAGCAGGAGGAGGAGACGGCGTTGACCTATTTAGTCATGTAGAGGGTGAAGTCCAGGATGATTCCTAGGTTGAGTGTGTGATCGTTGGGTGTTGGAGCGGTTCCCAGTGTGATCGGCCACCAGGAGTCATCCCAGGCTGAAGGGATGGATCCGAGGAGGAGGACCTTCGTCTTGTCCGAGTTCAGCTTTAGTCGGCTGTTCCTCATCCATTCAGCGACGCCCTTCATTCCTTCGTGACGGTTGGTTTTGGTGGTGTGGGGGTCCTTTGTGAGGGAGAAGATCAGCTGGGTGTCATCAGCGTAGAAGATGATGTTGAGGTTGTGCCGACTGGCGACGTGGGCAAGCGGTGCCATGTTGATGTTAAACACAGTTGGGATGAGCCCTGGGGGACGCTGCAGATGATCTCAGTGGCTTCGGAGCGGAAGGGGGGTAGGCAGACGCTCTGTGTTCTGCCGGAGAGGAAGGAGGTGGTCCAGTCCAGGGTCCTCTCTTTGATCCTGGCATTGTGGAGGCGTGTTTGTAGTTTGTGGTGGCAGACCATGTTGAAGGTGGCGGACAGGTCCAAGAGGATGAGGGTCACAGTTTCTCCGTTGTCCAGCAGGGACTTGATGTCATCGGTGGCGGTGATGAGGGCAGTCTCGGTGCTGTGGTTGCTGCGGAACCCGGACTGGGAAGGGTTCAGGATGTTGTTCTCGAGGTAGCGGGTCAGTTGTTAGTTGACAGTCTTCTCAATGACCTTTGCCGGGAACGGGAGCAGGGAGATGGGCCGGAAGTTCTTGAGGTCCTTGGGGTCCACCTTGGGTTTCTTGAGTAAGGCATTGATCTCGGTGTGCTTCCAGCTCTCCAGGAAGGTTGCTGTCTCGAAGGAGGTGTTGATGGCTTTCCGGAGATGGGGTGCAATGGATGTGCTGGCTTTGTTGAAGATGTGGTGTGGGCATGGGTCTGACGGAGATCCTGAGTGGATGGTGTTCATGATCTTGATGGTGTTGTTGTCATTGATGTTGGTCCAGGAGAGCAGGCGGTTGGTGCGGATGGTGGTTGTGGGGGCAGAGGTGTCAGTGGTTGTCGGGCGGGTGGTCGTGGTGTTGAAGCTGTTGGGGATGTCTGCGATCTTGTGGTGGAAGATGGTGGCCAGAGAGTCGCACAGGTCTTGCGAGGGTGGGACGTCGTTGGTGTTAGAGCTGGGGGTTGGGCAGTTCCTTCACGATGTTAAAGAGCTCTTTGCTGTTGTGCGCATTGTTGTCTAGGCAGTTTTTGAAGGAGGCCCTTTTGGTGGATCTGATGAGGTGATGGTGTCTGCAGATGGCGTTCTTGTGGGCTGCATGGCTGTCCGGTGTTCGTTCACGGAGCCAGATCTTCTCCAGCTTTCAGCAGGTTTGCTTGGAGGCCCAGAGGTCTTCAGTGAACCAGCTGGCTTTCTTGTTGGTGTGACTGTTGAGGGTTTCTTGATCGGGGCGAGGGTGTTGGCGCAGTCATTGATCGACTGTCTGAGGTTGCGGGCGGCGGAGTTTGGGTTGGCGGGTGGGCTCTGGGCGAGGGTGGAGGTTAGCTGGTCTTAAGTGACTTTGCTCCAGCAGCGGCGAGGCATCTGTTGGGTGCGGTGGTGCATGGTGGGTTTCTTGAAGGTGAAGTGGATGCAGCGATGGTCGGTCCAGTGGAGTTCAGTGGTGTGGTTGAAGGAGACGTGGGGCTTGCGGAGAAGATGGGGTCAAGCGTGTGACCGGCTGAGTGGGTGGCTATTGTGACGAGTTGTCGGAGTCCGAGGTTGGCTAGGTGGTGGAGTTGGTGTTGTTGTTGTTCTCGAGGTGGAAGTTCAGGCCCCCGAGGAGGATGTAGTCCGTGGAGGCGACGGCGTGTGTGCTGACTAAGTCGGCTATAGTCTCTGAACTGTGGTCAGGGTCTGTAGATGAGGGTTCCTCTGATGGTGGTGTTTGGGTCGGTGTGGATCAGGAAGTGCAGGTGTTCGGCGGTGCTGAGGGTGTCATCCGTGTTGGTCGCGACTCAGAGTGTTCCTGTGGACAATGGCAATTCCTCCTCCTGCTCCGTTGGTGCGGTTCCTGCGGGTGATCTTGTAGCCTTCCGGGACAGCTATGGCTATGTTGGAGACCTGGCTGAACCTCGCCTCGGCACCCGTCAGGAAGGCGACGTCTGGGGAGGTTGAGTCGAGTAGGTCCCAGAGTTCAATGGCGTGTTTGCGGGCGGAGCGGGTGTTGAGAAGGATGCAACAGAGGTGGTTGGGTTCTTTCCTGGTCGGCAGCATGGTGCGGCGGATGCTTGTGAAGCTGCAGTTCCGGCAGGTGAAATCTCTGTGGGTGTGCTTCGGGGCGGCCAGGAAGCAGGTGTGTGATCGTCTGGTGTTGAGTGTTTGGAGAGTTCTGGCATCGTAGCGGTGTCGGGCGGCGGGGCGTTCGTGGGGTCCAGGAGTCTTGGAGCTGGGCACGGGACGGCGCAGACGGGCTTGCCTTAGGCTTGCCTTCAGCGTACCAGCGGCGCGGCCGCTGCATGGCCTCCATATGAGGGGAGATGGGAGGCAGGAGCAGGGCGGCGAATGGGATTGCAGGGGGGGGGGGGCGCAGGGACGCAGCAGCAGGAAAAACGGGCAAGGGCCGTGGGAGAACTGGGCACAGGAAGGAAAAACAAGTTTAGGCAAGAAAACAAGTTCAGGCACAGGGGAATAAAAACAAGTCTGGGCAAGAAAGCAAGTACAAGCACAGGGGAATAAAAACAAGTCTGGGCAAGAAAGCAAGTACAGGCACAGGAAAATAAAACCAGTCTGGGCAAGAAAGAAAGTTAGGCACAGGGGAAAAATACAAGTCTGGGCAAGAAAGCAAGCTAGGCACAGAGGAAAAATACAAGATTAGGCAAAAACAATGCAGGCAGAGCCGTGCAGCAGCGTGGGGAGCGACCTGGCTGCGAGCAGGGTCAGAGGTCGCTATAGCAAGTCATTTGTCAATTACAGCCTCTATTTGGCCAAGATTTCTGTCAAATAAGGACAATATTTGTTGCTCTCATATGTGAGAATTAAGAGCGAGGAGGCTCTCTGAAATTAAAAATTTGCCTAGAATCATACCATTCGGTCAAGCTACAAAGCAGGGATTGGCCCAATTTTTTCTGGCTTCCTGCTGTGCAGGTCAGCCACTAGGTATCTTTTCCTTCTATTTTACAGTAAAGGTTAATGCTCTGTATTTGTTTCTTCACACCCTAGTTTAGATTTGGTTGGCAGGTGGAAGCTACATGAAAGACTGGTTTATTTTGGACCTCAAACTGAACCAGAACCAGGCATCTGGCTCTAGCCTTCAGCTCCTTGACCACCCCTGTTTTACAACGTTATGCATGTAGCAAAATTCATCAAGATATGGGACACACTTTCTGGTTTCTAAAAAATGTAACACCATACCTTCAGAATTCGTTCTTTGAATCTTATTGCTTTTTCACCAAATTTGTTATCAAAATTTGTTTTTAAAAGCACATTTTGCCCCTTTTTTTTCAAAGATTTCTTGCGGGGAGAACTCCCACAAACCCTCTTATGCCATTCTGGCTCAACTGCTTCGCTCACTAACTCAAACTCACCCCCAACAGTTACTCCCCACCTTTCAAAAGTCACCAGCTGCCACTGCTAACTACAAAGGAAAGTGGCTTTGCATTAGCAATTTAATCAGGTTACCATCAACTCTGCAAGACATTTTATCTATATTACTTAATCTTCTCTCTCTTTAGGTGCATGGGCAGAAAGCGGCATGGGAAGATCCCGTCGAATGGGTGAGAGACACACTGCCATGGCCCTCTGCTCAGCAGGACCAGTCGAAGCTGTACCACCTGCCCCCACCCACTGTCGGACCCCTCAGCAGCACCTCGTCTGCCGAAGAAAGGACCACGAAAGACACCACGCCAAACTCCTTAGACACAGACCCCTTGGTTAGTACAGATACAAAATACTTCATTTTTGGTGTAACCGGATTAGGGCATTGCAGTTTAATTTGATAATGTTTTGTGGAAATTAGTGTCATTGTACTAGGATAAAGGAGGCAGAATTCTGTGATTAGTTCCTTTTTGGATAAAGAGCTTAGTTTCAATCTTGTTAACGTGCATTTCTTAGGCAAACAGTTGCAAATCCACATCATATAATTATTCCTAATCAATAGTCTAATATATAATTTTTACAGCATGAACATATCTGAGATTCACAGGTTGTACCTAATTCCACCATTTATTGGTTGAGCTCAAAGTAATTTTGATATTTTTGATACTTAAAATGTGTGCATTTAGCCTCAGCACAACAGAAGTAAACATATCTACCTGAAGCCCACAATATTCCACACCCGGCATGCCATTCTCAAGTTATCTTTTGCCCAACATTAAAAACGAATTATCCGACAAGGGTGGGTAACTTTTTAAGACCCAATCATCTTCAAAAGAGTTTTACTTTGGAACTCAGCCATACATGTATTAAGAGAATGACCCCAAATTGCTTCATGTATGTGGCTTCTCCCCGTATTTTTTACATTTGTTATGGACAAATGGCCTTTTATGTTTTTTCTACATTGTCCTTTGTTATTTCTAGGACTATACGTCCACAAACTTTGTGATGGTGTTCTTCCCGGAGATCACATCAACATCGTGTCAGGTTTTTAGTAGCTTTAAATCAGGTACATTAAAGAATATAGAAAGAGAAGTGCTCTGCGTTATGTGCAGTGGTGCCTGGGTTCATTTTTATCCAGCGTTCTGAAACTGTGCAACACGCTCAACCAGCGAATCCAAATCTGAACACTTGAGCATGAAGGAGGCTGAGTACACAGAGGTTCCTGACCACATGCTCTGAGACACAGGGGTATTTTGGTAATTCAAGAAAACCTCAATGGATTTTCACACACAAAAACCCTTTGTCATTTTGGTCATTCCAAAGGCTCCTGAGACAAAATCACAAGCCAAAGAGTTGCTGGAAGAGGATGAAAAGAGACTTAAAACGTGATAAAAACATGTGTAACATAGCATTGTTTTTGTTCCTCTGTTACGATGTCATTTAGACAGACCTACTTGAGAGCTTGTTCATAAATTGGTTCTTTAAGGTGAAATAGATATAATTGTGGCCCTGAAAAGAATTTAATGCCCTGTATTCAGAGCATTCTGTTCCTAAAGAGGGCACATTTACCTTTGTGGATACTTTAAACACTACATCTGTTCCTTGAAATCATGTAAAAAGTCTCCTAGAGAAGAACCAGGCTCCATAGAGGACTTCTCATCCACACCGATAAGATTTTATCCACAACTATCAGGGGCTAGTGCTACAAATGACACAGACTTAGGTTTGCAGTGTAAACCACATTATTCTGCAATCTAGTGGTTAGACCTTGAAGTCTGTCTTTTAAGCCCAAATTCTGTACTTCAGGTGTCGACCGTTGGTGCTGTCTCCGCTGGCTTATATAGAAGCACCAGAACAAGAGGAGCATGAACAAGTGTCGCAGGGTTACCAAGTGAGGATATTGTTCCCTACCCAATAAGATTTACACTATCACATGAGGTCACTACATTCAAAATATCTGAAAGAGACACGTTAGTGATAGATTCCTTACTTTAGAATATCCCCAGGCGTCCGACTGGATCCGGAAAGTTTTGCGTAGCAGTACCCTTGCGCGTCGGCAGGCGTCGTCTGCGGCTCCCCGTCCGTTGTTGGCGTCGTGGGCACCGTGATGACGTCGTCGGAGTACTTAGACGCCGTCTCCGCGTGCTGACGTCAGTTCTTCTTTCCGCGCCAGCCAGCGCAGATCTGGAAAGAGCAGTTCCCTAGTCACTTTTTGACTAACCTTTTGTGATCTTTTTGATCCCTTTTCGAAGTCTTTACGACTCAGACGGTGCCGTTAGGGATGCCCGGCTTCAAGCATTGCGACGAGTGCGACCGTACCATGTCGGTCACAGATCCCCACCGCTTGTGCCTGATGTGTTTGGGCGTCGACCATGACGACAAGGCCTGCTCCGACTGTCGGGCCCTGTCGAGGAAGGCCAGGCGGGAGCGGTCCCGCAGGCGACTCGAGATCCGCCAGTCGGGCCCGCGCCGTGTGAGGTCCCGGTCCCGGTCCCACGGGAGGTCGAGGGACAGGTCGCGGGGACGGAGCCGTCACAGCTCCGGGAGTCGGCGCCACTCCTCTGGGTCCAAGTCGTCAGGTAAGAAACACAAGAAGTCGAAGAGACATCATCGCTCTTCAATCTCCCCCCGACGCTCGCACGATGCGGCCGGGGGTTCGGGTGACACCGCCCACGCCGCTCCTCGGGAGTCACGGGCGCCGCGTTCGGCTCCATACCCCACGGTCCCTGGGCTGAACGCGACGCCGGAGGAGATTGAGCGTTTCCTCATGGCCATGAGGTCCCTTTCTTCTCCGACGGGTTCCACGGCGCCTTCGGGCCCAGCGAACCCGTCTGGGGGGCCCTAGTGGGTCGGGGGCTACGACCCCGACGCCATCGGGTGCTTCCGCCTCGACGCCGCCAGCGCCTTCGGGCTCGGCGCCGCAGGGCTCCATGATCCTGACACCGCCGGCGCCCTTGGGGCAGGGTGCGGCGGTCCCGGCGTCGTCGGTGCCTTCGGGCTCGGCGCCGCAGGGCACCGCTGGGCCCTCCTCGGGCGATGGATCGTCACCGGTGGACCTTACGACCCCCCCGGCGTCGGTCCGTATGGTGTCCCCTCCGGCGTCGGCCTCGGCCGGCGCCGTCCCCGATGCCTCCTCTCAATCGGTTCTGACGTCGGGACGACGCCTATCGGTGCCGATCTCGACGCCGTTTGGAGATTTTCAATTCTATGAACCGTCCTCATTCGCTTATGACCCTGAGTCTCAGGAGATGGGGGAAGAGGAGTATTGGGAGGGGTCTCTGGACCCTCTGACAAGGTAGTGTCAGTCTAACATGGACTGGACAGGAGATCTTGGGGAGGCCAGTGGCCTGGAGACCTCTCCAGAGACTGGTTTCGTCTCTCCTCCTACCGTGGCTTCGGAGGAGGGTGCGACTTATGGTGTGGTGCTGATGAGGGCTGCCAAGGCCTTGGGCCTTGAGCTCCCTGTCGCGGCCGTGAGGACTAACCTCCTCACTGAGGTCCTTAAGCCGCATTCCTGCTCCGTGGAGCCTCTGCTGCCGTTTAATGAGGCCTTGACGGACGTTCTTTTGGGCACTTGGTCCAGGCCCGCTACAGGTTCGCCTGTAGATAGGAACGTGGCCAGACGCCACCGCCCGGCTCCGGGTGACCCCAGTTTCCTGTCCACCCACCCCCGAGAATCTGGTTATCCAGGCCTCTAACTCCCAGACCGCATTCCCGACGGCTCCCCCCGATCGGGAATCCAAGAGGTACGAGGCCTACGGCAAGAAAGTGTTCTCGTCCCTTAGCCTGGGACTGCGGTCCTCCAACACCGCATGCCTCTTGGGCCGTTACACCCACTCTCTGTGGGAAACGGTGGCGGAAGTGCTGCCAGAGTGCCCGTTGGAGGTACGGGCCAAACTCGGCCAAGCCCTAGTGGAGGGCCGGGACGCAGCGAAGTATTCCATCAGGTGCGGACTGGATACTACTGACTCGCTGGGCAGAGCGATGGCTACGACGGTGGCGATACGATGCCACGCCTGGCTGAGATCCGCCAACTTCTCAGCAGACGTCCAGAATACACTCATGGACATGCTGTTTGATGGCCGTCGCCTCTTTGGCGACAAGGCAGACCACGCGCTTGAGCGCTTTAAGGACTCCAGGGCTACGGCCAAGTCCTTGGGCCTCTCGAGCCCGCGCCAGCAAATGGGTGCCTTTCTCTCCTTTCGTGGCCAAGTAAGGGGCGTCCCCACGCCTACCGCCAGCCACTCGCCGCAAACTGTCGTCCAGCGCGGCGGCGGCCGTGGAAACCGCCGTCGAGGCGGTCGGGGGAACAAGCGGAGCCAGTCCACACCTGCCCCCGCAGCATCCGCCTCTAAACCCTCCTAGTCCGTGCTTTTCGGCCCATGTGACGCCAGTGGGGGGCAGAGTCCGCCATCACCTCTCTCACTGGCGCACAGTCACTTCGGACAGGTGGGTGCTGCAGATCGTCCGAAGGGGCTACTCCCTCCCCTTCGAGACGACCCCTCAAGCCATGCCACCGCAACACCACCGCGTATCGGGGGATCATTTGCGGCTCCTGCAGGAGGAAGTTTCGGCCCTCTTGGCCAAGGGGGCCATTGAGCGCGTTCCTGGCCTAGAAGTAGGTCGTGGTTGCTACTCCCACTACTTCCTGGTACCCAAGAAGGGCAAAGGGGGCCTACGCCCTATCTTGGATCTGAGGAACGTCAACGGCTTCCTCCGGAAGGAGAAGTTCAAAATGCTGACACTGGCTCAGGTCTTGGCTGCCCTAGACCCAGGAGACTGGATGGTAGCGTTGGACTTGCAGGACCCATACTTCCACATCCCCGTCCTGCCGGCCCACCGGCGTTACCTGCGGTTCACGGTAGGCCTCGAGCACTTTCAGTTTACCGTGCTCCCCTTCGGCCTTACAAGCGCCCCACGGGTGTTCACGAAGGTGATGGCGGTGGTCGCAGCTCACCTGCGCAGGTTAGGGGTATCCGTCTTCCCCTACCTCGACGACTGGTTGTTGAAGGCGGGCTCGCCCCAGACAGTCGTCAGCCACCTCCAGACTACGGCGGATCTCCTGCACCAGCTGGGATTTTCCATCAATGTGCCGAAGTCACACCTGTGCCCCTCTCAGAAGCTCCTTTTCATCGGAGCGGTTCTCGACTCGGCACAGTTTCGGGTTTACCCGCCCGAACAGCGGGTCCAGGATATACAGGCCCTGGTTCCGGTCTTCCGGCCGTTATCCCGGGTTTCGGTCAGGTTGACGCTGCGGCTTCCTAGGCTGATGGCCTCCTGCATCCTTCTGGTGCATCACGCACGGTGGCGGATGCGGGCTCTGCAGTGGGACCTGAAGTTTCAGTGGGCCCAGCACCGGGGCAACCTGTCCGACCATGTCCTGATCTCGGAGGGCACTGCGAGACAGCTGCAGTGGTGGCTCACGGACCGCGATTGGGTTAACGGCAGATCCCTCTCCCTTCCCCAACCGGAGCACGTTGTTGTGACGGACGCGTCCCTCCAGGGCTGGGGAGGCCACTTGGGAGAGGCGGAGATCAGAGGACTCTGGTCTCCGGCGGAGTCCCGGCTCCATATCAACCTGTTGGAGCTGCGGGCGATTCGTCTGGCACTGAAGGCATTCCTCCCGTCTGTCCGAGGGAGTGCAGTGCAGGTGTTCACCTACAACACTACCGCCATGTGGTACTGCAACAAACAGGGCGGAGTGGGGTCATCGACCCTTTGCCAGGAGGCTCTGCGTCTCTGGCAATGGCTGGAACATCAGGGCGTGACTCTGGTGGTTCAACACCTGGCCGGTTCTCTGAACGCCAGGGCGGACGAACTCAGCCGTCGGTGCTCGATGGATCACGAATGGCGTCTGAACTCGAACGTGGCGCAAGGCCTCTTTCTGCGATGGGGAGAGCCTTGGTTAGATCTATTCGCCACCGAAGAGAACGCACAATGTCATCAGTTCTGCGCGTTGGAATTTCCAAGGCGGCGCTCGCTGGGAGACGCTTTTCGTCGCGAGTGGAGCTGCGGTCTGTTGTACGCCTTTCCGCCTATACCTCTTCTGCCCAGAGTGCTGAAGAAGATCAAGCGCGACCGGGCTCAAGTCATCCTTGTGGCTCCGGACTGGGCACGAAGGTACTGGTATCCCGAGCTACTCAGCATGTCAGTCGATCCCCCGATTCGTCTGCCTCTTCAGGAGGACCTTCTGTCGCAGCAGCAGGGGACGGTCCTCCACCCGAACCTGTCCAGTCTCCACCTCCATGCTTGGAGATTGAGCGGCGACAGTTGAGGCCATTTGACTTGCCTCCTGAAGTTTGCAACATCATTCTGGCAGCCAGGCGTCCCTCCACAAAGACGGTATACGCCTGCAGGTGGAACAGATTTGTGGCATGGTGCACAGCAAAGGCTGTGGATCCCCTCAATGCCCCTCTCTCTGAGGTTCTTCTCTTCCTTCTTTCTCTTGCCCAGCAGGGCTCTGCCCTGGGCACTATCAAGGGCTATCTTTCGGCTCTTTCAGCCTTTCAGAGGCTGCCTGACCAACCTTCTTTGTTCAAATCCCCTATTGTTAACAGATTCCTGAAAGGCATCACTCATACCTTTCCTCCTGTTCCTTTCGTGATGCCTCAGTGGGACTTGAACCTGGTTCTAACCTTTCTGATGTGCGCTCCCTTTGAGCCACTTCATAACTGTCCACTTCGTCTTCTTTCTTTGAAGACTGCCTTCCTGGTAGCCATCACCTCTGCCAGGAGAGTGAGTGAGTGAGCTCCAGGCCCTCTCTTGTAAGCCTCCTTTCCTGTCAGTCCATCCGGACAAGGTTGTTTTGAGGACTAGGCCCTCCTTCTTGCCTAAGGTGGTCACGGCCTTCCACATTGGGCAGTCCATCACATTGCCCACCTTCTTTCCGCCTCCGCACCCCTCGAGAGAGGAGGAGAGGCTCCACCGTCTGGACCCAAAACGTGCGCTCTCGTTCTATTTGGATCGCACACGCCAGTTCCGGGTGGATGATCAACTCTTTGTTGGGTACGCGGGCGCTAAGAAAGGGAAAGCGGTGCACAAGAGAACCATCTCTCGATGGATTATCATGTGCATTCAGGCGTGTTACTCCTTGGCTAAGAAGGAACCACCTGTTCGGCTGCGGGCTCATTCCACTCGAGCCACGGCCACTACAACTGCCTTGGGCCGAGGTGTGCCCTTGCAGGACATTTGCCAGGCAGCTACGTGGGCCTCGTTGCACACGTTTGCTAGGCACTACTGCCTGGACAGTCAAGTCCGGAGAGACGGCTACTTTCGCCGCTCCGTTCTCCAGGACTTTCTGGTGTAACTATTGGTTCGCAGACCCAATACCACGAGGATGGTATTGCTGGGGTATCTATTCTAAGGTAAGGAATCTATCACTAACGTGTCTCTTTCAGATGCACAAGTTACTACTTGTGTAATGATATATCTGTAAGAGACATTAGTTAGTGATAGATTCCTTACCGACCCACCCATCCTCCCCGTTCTGCGAACCGATATCTAGGGTTAAGGTCATCCCCTTTCAGGGCCCTAGTTTCTTGGCACCAGTGTCGGTTTTTGTCATGGCTCTGCGCTTCTGGCGCGGAAAAGCTGTGGCTAAGAACTGACGTCAGCACGCGGAGGCGGCGTCTAAGTACTCCGACGTCATCAGGGCGCCCACGACGCCAACGACGGACGCGGAGCCGCAGACGACGCCTGCCGCCGCGCAAGGGTACTGCTACGCAAAACTTTCCGGATCTAGTCTGACGCCTGGGGATATTCTAAGGTAAGGAATCTATCACTAACTAATGTCTCTTACAGATATATCGTTACACAAGTAGTAACTTGTGCATTAATACAAAAGGCTGGTTTGCTTTGTAGAGTTAAGGTGAACGAGGAGGAATGGGACTCTTATTTTCGCTTTAAACGAAGCGCTTACAGGGAGCTCCCCTTCCTACATATGACCCCTCAGTGCTACAGACAGGCAAAGCAAATTCTGTGGCACCTATTGAAATCTAAGAGGCCAAAGATAGAATGTAATTACAACTACACCGGAGGAAGGTGAAGGGAGGAATCTTGACTTTGAGGCTGTCTTGAAAATTGCTATTACACCAATGAATATTAACACGTCTATGTAGTTGCATAGCTCAAACACTATATTGATAGGACTAGGACTTTTTATAAGACTAACCAACTTGTTGTTGCTTTTGCTAAAGCCTACGAGGATCAGCCTAGTTCTTAAGCAGGCATTGCAAGGTGGATTGTCAAACACATTTAGTCTTGCTATACGTGTAGTCAATTGTTAGTGCTTGTCACACTGTAGATTCACATGTATGTTATTACTACTTTACTTTACAAAGCATTTTCTATGAAAAAGCAATAACATAATCTAAGTCATTCAGATTATTGATACATTGTGAGCTTTGAAATGTAATCCCACATCATTCTTAAAACTGATACTTGATCTCTTCAAGTAAACAACATGTACTATTCCAAATACAACATTAGATTGTAGGAAAATTCACAGCATTTGATCGACAGACTGCGAACAGTTAGTGAAAGGGAAGTAACATGTTCTTCTCTGGTGCACTTCTACCTCTTATCAAAATGGGTTTCAGTACAGGAGATGTGGTGAGGATAGGCAGACCAGCAGATACACAGGAAGAACTCTGTGTAGGCTCATGATCCTGCAATCGCATGTAATACCAAGAGGCTGCATACAATTGTGCTGTCAGGAGTCATGGATGAGGATTATGTGCTTCAAGTTGAGATATAGGTTCATATGTGGAGTAGTGATGGAATGGAAATGGGGGAACATTGCAAGGTAGGATTGAGGTGCACATCTAGAGTGCTGTGTAATTGCATTTTAGCATTATGGCGGTGCAATTTAGAGCAGAAGAAGATTTTTGATAGAGGTGCATTGGCACTCCCATGAGTGTTAAAAAAATAATGAATCCATTTAATATGGATGTCGGGGAGGGAGCATGTGGACCGTCAGAGCTGTAGAACAGCAAGAGGATGATGTCCTGGGAAAGCAGTGTGTGAGAGCAGTTGTGAGAATGCAGTAAGGGTGTACAGGACCTAAAAGAAGCATTCTGACAGATCATGCGAGTATTGAGTTAGTAGGTAGTGCTGAGGACAGGAATGTGAAGGCAGGAAAGCTATGCCTAAAAAAGGCACTTGTAGGCCCCAGTAGAGAGCAAGAATATTGATTGCACCAACAGGCTTTGTGCTGCTTCAGTCCTGGACCACCCGAGGGTGTTGCAGGGCAGTGATGATCTGTCCATGACACCCCTGCTGGGGTTCCTTGAGAGGAAGAGCTATCGAATTAATGTGGACTTACAAGAGTACTGTTTTTGTGTCTGGTGTTTAGTTCAATTGACTGTTTGATTGGATGGGCAGCCTGAATGCATAGAATCATTAAAAAGACCTCAACCCTCTTTTCTCTCCCCTCACAGATGGCTATGCTTCTTAAGCTGCAAGAGGCTGCCAACTACATAGAGTCTCCGGACTGTGAAACCATGGGGGACCCAAACCTGCAAGCAACACTTTAAATGAGCTATGCGGCTCGGACACCGGGCGTGAAGGTGACACAAGCCGGCCAGATCTGTGGTTTTACAAACTATCAAAGATTTTTTTTAACAGTTTTTCCGCTATCAACACATGATTTTTTTAAAAGAGGTGGAGGAAGCTGAGCTCACTTCGCCCCAAATCTCAATGCACTTGCAGCCCATTTTTCCCACTTGAATTACGCAGGGACATGCTTAAGAGGGATGTTGCGTCTCCATTTTTCTCTTTTGCTGCCAGCTTGTGACACTCAGAATGGATGGCGGCTGTAGCAAATAAACCTGGTGCTCACTTAGAAAATCCTGGAAGACGCCTGCCAGGCCACAGGTATCGGCCTCGCAAATATTGCTGGGGAACCTCTGCAGCTCCAGCCTGGCTGAGGAGTAAGTTCACTAGTAAAGAACCACTGTTGCCCAGTGTTGTGTACTCCCTCTGGAATGGAGATATTTAACGGCACAGCCATCAACCTGACTCACTCTGGAGGTGGCAACATGGAAACCACTGAAGGAGTGCTCTCAACACATATCAAGTGGGGAACCTCCACCAGAACATGGGCTGTGTTTTTTAAAAAAGTACAGGAAAGCATCGGATAGGAAAAACAATCAGTGACGTGGACAAACAATCGGTGACATGGAAAAACACTCTGCTTTCAGCAGAGCATAAAGTTAGAGATAAGGACTGTTAAGCCTGTATTTGTACTTTTATTTAACTTGCATGGTCGTCGTTGAGGAAGGACTTTGAATAAATCCTTTTTCTTTGTCTATCTTTTGATATTTATTTTCACTTAATTATGATTTTTGTCAATGTTCTGCCTTATGACATGTGTAGCCCCTTATTTTGACCTTTCTCCTACCCCCAATCACAGCTGCCGTCAGCATGTCTTCATAAAACTGGTGCTGACTGGATGACCATCCAGAACAAACACACCTCATAGGTCCTCTTGGCTTTCAGGTTCCTCCATGCATGGTAGCTGCACCCAATTTTTGTGCCTTGGCAGAAAGACATTTATACTGCAACAGGGATCTTGGCTGAACAGGGGTTGCCCGGTTTGGGACAGAGACCACCTCTAATCTTTTTTCCCATTAAATGAATTTCACAAAATGGTGGCAAAAAGTATTAGAACCGTCAGAACAAAATATGTAATCTTGTTGTGGTCAAAGCTGTATTGCTCCTTCCATTATTGGTTCAGATGATCTGATGTGGAAGGACCAATTGGAAAATGCTTTACGAGACTCTAAGTTTAGAAGAGGAACTTCAAATGGGTCGATTAGTTAATTAGATATGACTTGGTATCTTCAAAACCGGCACGACCTCTGGTTTCAGAAAATGAAATTCATAATTTAGAAGCTCGCCTTAAACCTATTTTAATGTAATTAGGAGTTGTCTTCAAAGTTTGCTGCGCGTCTTGCTGTTAGTGAATGTATACTTTTTGAAAGAGGATCACTTTTAATCTTGAAGTCGTCCATGTAGTTATGAATTATCTCCTTAGTTGCATAGTCTTTTAATTCTAAGCAGTTTACTCTGTAGCTAATAAAAATGACGAGTCTAAATTGGGGGTCCTTGAAATTTAAGGACTTGACAAACATTACAAAGGTTATGGAATTTAATAACGTCTTGTTTAATAGTATAAGCAAAATCTGCAAGATAGATCTGCTAGGGTAGAAAAAACTGCAGATTGGCTTTTTGGCGGACTTTTTTTTTCAAGCTAATACATTTCTAAGAAATATAACAGATCCTTTCTGAAAGATGACTAATTACCCCCAGCCATTCCAGTGGAATGATACTTTGGTACTGGCCTAAACAGGATTTTACTTCAGGACATTCATTTTCTAATATCCTTGCTCTGAAGTAAGACGTGGAATGTGAGTATTGGCTGGGTTGGAAGACATGGCAGACTATAGCGGCTTATTTATTTAAGCTTACACAGAGAATTACAGATTTCTTGTTTGATTTTGCTTCATTTGTAGCCCTTTTTGAGAACTCTTTTTCGGTAGTGCTGCGATTTTAAAGGTACCTGTGGTCAGCCAACCAATTCAAAGCAGTGATTATGGAACTCATATGGTGCCGTGGGTAGGCATTGTGCTGGGATATTTGTCAGCCTTGAGAACCTGAAACGCATAGGTAATAACAGCTATATATGCAACTGGAAGCGGTTATCAATATGGTGGTTCAGATATGGTGCTGTAATAATAAGCCTTTTATTATCTGCCATTGAAACATCTGCCACTGCAGTGACTAACACAAACAGACTTTCAGACAATACTCTGCAGCTTATCTCCTCCCTGCCTGCGCCATGATTGCCCTTTCCACATCACTCACCTCTCGCTTTCTTCTTCACTGTTGCTCCTTTATATCTAGCCTGCCCATTTCCACGTTGGCTTACACACTCCTCCTTTTACGCATCCTTTAGTGCCACAAGATGACCACAGAAGATAGCCACAACACAATGAATTCCATCTGATGGAGCAGGGTGTGCCTGCGCATGTTCTGAGATTTAGGAGCGATACACGACTAATAACACTTTAGGAGAATTTACCTGTCTGAAATTAACAAGTGGGGGCCTAAATGAAGACAGTGTACTCATTGTGCGACGTTTTTTTCCTAAATGAATGCTGTAACAGAGACTCTTCTGCTTCCTGGTTGGCAGACCTGCCATCATGAATAAACATTCTCCTTTTCATTGGGCACACGTTCGTACAGTGGTAGTTTCCAATCCATCCTCTGTTTATCGTTTCATACTTAAACAAAATAAACTCCGTGAAAAGAATCCCTTTAGTTGGTGTCTCGTTTTGAGGTGCTTCTAAAATTGCCAACATTTGGAGTACTTCTTCGAACATCATGCTGTTAGCAGAGGGTCACTGTTTCAAAATAAGCACCCGGGCCAATAGGTAGGCGTCCGAGGAGAGTGGGGTATTTTTAAATTCAGGTAATTGATGTATTATAGAAGTAATGAATGTTTAGTGGTCGTACACTTGATAGCAGGGTGATTTGTTCTTTCTGTCTCAGATGCGAGAATGCAGAGACAGAATTGATTCCTTTTTCTTAGAAATCTTATTGCCTACATTTTTATCAGGGTAGCCATTTGGAGTATACTTAAGTTTTTTTTTTTTAGTTTTCACAAAAGTCATTTGTTAACTTGATTTCAATGTGTTTCCCAGAATCCATTAGACCTGAACCCTTACATTAATCGTTACTCACAAGTATAAATGGTCTTTAATGGCATTTATGTGGGTTATTTATCTGCTTTACAAATGTTTTATACAGAAAAAAACAGCATGAAAACTGCAGTGCACAGCTTCGTGATCTACACTTGTCCATTTTCAACTGCTTTCCCATTAAGTTGTATTGCGTTTGATGTTGTCCTGTGAATTTCTGTCACATAAACAAGGCGTCTCATCATTGCATGGACATGTATTACATTTACCTATCCGGTCTCAACCTAAATCACGTGGAAAACTTGGTATCATACTTCTATTCAAGCCATTCAAAACGTTATCAGTTTAGAGTATTTCTGCAGGATCCCAGGCAAGGGAAGCCATAGCAAGTATGGTTACATTCTCATTTATTGTAGACCTAATTAATATCATTGCTTATCAAAGCATTAAAACTGTGACACCCCACACACCATCAACCATTCTAAGATGTACAACTGTCTTCTGGGTAAACAGGCTGTGAAGTATCTAGGGAATAACATGGATCCTGAAGCAGAGGTTAATATATTCTTTAAGGAAGTGACTCCCGTTTTAGATATTTTCCTATGATTAATATTGTGTGCCACCTGAAATATCTGTGTCCACAGTTTGAGTTCCTTTGTAGCTCAACGAACCACTGAAATTGGGGACTTTTTTCAACTGGCAAAAAAAAAAAAGTAATTGCAATTGTTTGAAATGGTTTAAACAATCACCAGCCCAACCACACTGCCTCCTTCTCAAACTGCCTAGCGCTGCCCTGTGGATTTCCAACCTTCTTTCCATGCATATTCGTCCTGGTAATTGCTACTCACTTATGTTCTGCTAAGGTTATGTTTCTGAACAGATTATAGGCACAGCATAAACACTGCTTTGTGCTGATGGGAGCCCTGCACTATCATTGGAGATCATGAACTCTGTACTTCTCCATGCTTTAGTTGTCTCCCCTGGACCAAGAGACTTGATGTCCCTGACCCGCACGAGTCCTTGAAATACGGTTTCATGGTTCACACTGTGGATTTTGCGTTACTTGTGTTTTACGAATAAATACACCGGAGCTACCCTGTAAACTTCTATGAAACCTGCTTATACGAATGTCATCATCAATTCATTGAGGTTGCGTTCATCAACAATTCAAACTATTTAGAAGAACTTTATCCGGTATAGGCAATAAGCCTCTAATGCAATTAATGATGAGCACTATTCAACAAAAAATAAACTCTCGCATCAAGTAACCTTTATCTTTGCATAAATTCAGTACAGTACAAATCCTGTTCGCCCTACGTGTGTCAAAGTAGGAACCTGGGCCAGATGTGCGCTAAAGTAAGAATATGTGCCAGAATTGATGGAATACTACATTTTGAACTTGCCTACAAAAACTATGCCTACTTATTTATTCTTTATTTTTTTAAATAGCTTGAGTAGTCAACCTCATTTCGAACCTCTTCATCGTTAGAGGGTCATCACCAGGACACAGAAAAATGTTTGCATAAACACAATATTAAAAAAATTGGAAGACAGTTCAAAGAAGTGGAAATTGTTTTCAGTGCAATATGCAAGCCAGCGAGTACTGAACATAACCACAATTGGCAAAGCCCATATGGCTTGCCTTTGTGACCAAATGGATTTGCCAAAGCCGTGTAACCACTCTGTACTGCAGCAGCAAGATTGTAAGGCATGGCGAAAAGCTTTTTTAAAAAAAAAAAAAAAAAAAAAGAATCCCACCGCACAGTCATTTTGTAGCTGCCCGCATGCTCGATTATGGAAGTGTTCCTACAAAATGATGAATTTGCACTTTTTACTTTTTTGTATTAACAATCTGTGATAGATTGGTAAGTAAAAAATAGACATTGAAGTAATGCAAAGCACTGGCAAGCCAGACTGGTTGACAGCAATTTGCTGCCCAGTCCTCCGCAACATAAACAAAATGCATTAAAAAAAACAGGTTGAGAAAAGGGTCAGCAATGACAGGGTAAGAATGGGCACCAATGGAGTGTGCAGGAGGATGGAAGGGTGAATGGCACTTGAGGGAGAGTCATACGAGCAAGAAAGTATTGGAGAGGGAGAAGTACACAAGGGCGAGTGCATATCGGAGGGGTCAGATGTAAGAGCAGTGGATTAATCAGGGCCCTAGTAGCCATGAGTTACATTCAAACTCGATAAGAAAACAAATAATTTGATTTAAAAGGACGCAAAGCAAAAGTCCTGGTCTTCCCTGAAAAGGAGCTTTATATGCAAACATGTTGACTAATATTGGTTATTAACTACTTAGTAGAGTAGTAGAGATTTGATCTGTGAGTTCTGTTCAACAAAATCTTCTATTCTTTCAAGTCTGATGCTGATTTTTATTTTATTTTTTAAATACACGTATGGGCGGAAATCTTTTGTATTTTACTCTATGTATTATCTCATTACTTACTGCTCTAAGCACTTTACACTATGATACTGTTTGTCTGTTTTTGATTTATGATACAATTCATCTTCCATTAATGAAAATGACATGAAGGGCTGGTGGGTTTTAACATTTTTTATTATTTTGGTTTATCAATTGCATTACAAGATTCATAACTATAAATTATGAAGTTGCTCTAACTAGTTTGTTTTGTTCCTGAAGGCAACCTGAATAAATGGTCGATGAGTTCTATCCAAAGATCTTTGTACATGGAGTTCATCCCAATTTAGTCGGAGCTACAAATAACATTTTTGTACTGCGGAAAGTGCTTATTACCTATGATAATGCAATAATTCTAGACTAGGCTTGAGACTCATCAACCTCCTTTTGACAGTAGTTTATGGTCCGGGACAATAGTTTTGCAAGACCGTAAAACATAGATTAGTTAATTGGAACTCTAAGGAACACACGTAGGAAACGATGCCTACATGACCAGCCGCCATTCATGTCATACGTGGATATCACCGTCTCACTGCTGATGACCTCTCACACTCTGTCCCATTGGCAGTTCATAAATATTACAGGGTTGGAGGCCTATTTCTCTTTAATATCAAAAGTGATGATGTGTGTTGATTGATCAGCTCTGCTATTACCAATGACTACTCCATGCGTCAAGGAAATGGAATTCCTCATTTAAAATGGAGCTCATATACATATACCAGGATTCTATAGCACATACACATCATATAATTTGCACCTCCTTGCAATATTAGCCCTTTGTATTTCTTGACAATCCAGATTTACCACAACATGTTTTGCCATCACATATAAGAAATGGATCAGTTGCAAATATATCAAGAATAAAAGTACATCTCTGTAAGGTTTTAACTTACTTCAAGCTAGTTTCTATGCTAATTACATTAGTAGTTGGGTAAAAGAAGCACAAGTAAACAAAAAAGAGGTATTACAATGTGACGAAAGCATGACAAATACTATGATATATCAAAGTAATTAAATTACTTATACCTACGTGAGTGCAAGTTCGAAAACGAATCACACTTCATGCTTAAATCATTTAGCTGTAATGCTATTGATTCTGTTTAGCAAAACCGTTAATAGCAATAGAGATCTAAGAACTCTTCCCAAATTAAATAAATCCAATTGACATCTGAGTTTAAATAATTTTTTTCCATTTGTGCTTAATTAGCCATGTCCTCTATCCAGGTATCTAAACGTCGCATGTGAGAGGATTTACAATTTGTCAGATTGATTTTTTTTTTCGCACCATCAAACCACTTTGTAGCCACCTCTTTTCTTTTCCTTCTTGTGCACAGTTTTTTTCTGGTCTTAAAGAAAATGTTTCGGTTTAATAGTGTTGCTTCTGCATTTAAGATCACATTTTTCTAAAGTTAACTTTTTTTTTACACCAGTATGATCTAAGAATGTATGACGGGGATCAGCCTCAGTTTCCTGACATCCTGCGCCACCTGGCCTCTAACAAGCCAAGCTTCTCCAATGTGACCAGTGTCCAATAAACCCATAAAAAAAAATTGCCACTCATGCTCCACTTTGTCTTTTAACAAAAAACCTTCCTGAGCTATTCGACCAGAGTTCACTTTTACCACACTTTCCCAGATACCAAATCAAGCGTAGACATGGAAGGCATTGTGATGTCCACAATACATTTCGGTATAGTTTACTTCATCACTAATCTCTGCCAATCAGTAGCTACATCAGGCCAACTGAGGTAATAACTATATCTGCTTTGTTGCAAATTGCTAACAGATTGGGACTGTGATATAGAAATTGTCACATGGATAATTGGTGTAAACTTTCCTTGTTAGTCCTGAAAGGTGTTTGCAGCATTAATTGCGTGAGTACTACTATGCTAGTGAAGCAGGCAACTGTCTGATACTATTGTAGATAGATACAAAATGGCTGGTTAGTGCTGCAATAAAAAAAATAATTTTGGTTTTATTAGCTTTTTCCTTCTGCCCATGTGATCCCATCTGACAGGGCGAGATACGTGCCATTGCTTACCTCTTCACATTGTAACCTTTTTCATTTAAACACAAATAAATATTACTAGTCACACTTTCAAACGTTGTCCCCTCACTCTTATAATTAGAACCTGTCTAACGAGAATCCTCTCCCATCAGAAAGTGTCACCTCGCCCTGCATAAGCAGTCTTTACTAGTCAAAGTTCTCACTCACCAACCTAGTTGGTGGCATGCTTCATCATAGGGTTCCCAGCTGGGCTGCCGAGTGCCGATGAAGCATGCCTCCAACTAGGTTGGTGGGTGAGGGTTCTTTAAAAAAAAATGGGTTTTTCTACATTCCTGTGAATTGCAGTGAGTAATGTTCTCCTACTTTGGATCCCTCATTGGTTTTGTCAACGTTGGTGGTCATCTATTACTTTTCCAGGAGATGGACGTCCTCCACGTTCTATACTCTCTTTTTGCCATTTCTAGTCCAATATTCGCCATATCCTCTTCTCAAGCAGCCAGCTCTCTCTCCAATCGAACTCGTATCTATAGGTTCTTATCTCAATGATATCTCGCTGGTAGAAGCAGTATATGCAGGTTTACGTTTCAGTGCCATCTCCGCCTTAGCAGCAGTGTGCATTGGTTTACATCTTGGTGACATCTCCTCCACATAAGTTGTTCCTACGGGTTCACTTCTCAGTGCAATTTCCACCAAAGGAGTTTGGCCTACAGGCTCAAATCTGTGTTAAAACCCCTATAAAAACCTGTGTATGTGTTCACACATTAGTCCCCAAATACAAGTGCCCTGGTGGGGAGTGAAATACCCCAGATTCTGCATGTACCGGATGTGATCCATCTTGCACAAGACCAGTTGTGCCCTTCAAAAAGGGGTGTAACACACAAATCTTGGTACTTTCTGCACAAAATACTCATATCCTGCATTATTGGGCTTTTTTCCTGTTCTATTTTCCTGGTCATATAACATAAGGTTTGCCTTGTTGATGTGAACCTGGGATAAATTGAAAAGGGGTGGGGTCTTTATCACATCCAGTAACTACTGTGCCTGGTAGAACACACAAATTATAATTCCAATCCGTGTACAAATGAGTTTGCGCAGGGCTCAGAAATATTCGGCCCACATGCAAGCAGAGCCACAGTGTTGTCACATCCATAGAAGCAGTGTGTAGAGGTTCAAATCTCGCTGTTCTCTCCCCACAGATTCTGTAGTTACACATGGATGTCACTGCTCTCACTCCAAAGCAAAAGTGGTCTATAATGGTTCACACCTGTGTTATGTTTTCCAGAGTAGCGCTATACACAATTGCATATGTCGGTCATTTCCATCATAGAAGCTGTATCGAAATGTTCATATCCTATCTCCTCCCACGTACCAGCTGTGACTACAGGTCCACATCTGTCATTTGTGCTATTGAAGCAGTGTGTTTAAGTCCACATCTTTGCATCATCTCACCCATTGCGGCTGTGTGCGCAGGTTTTCATGTTGGTGTAGTTTGGCTCATAGAAGCTATGTACAGGTTCCCAACTGTGTCATCACCCTCAAAGAAACTGTGTGCATGGTTTCATATGTCAGTGTAATCTCCCTCTAAATGTTATGCACTTGTTCACATCTCAGTTGCCCAAGAGACCTAGTGTATACAAGTTCCCAGCTCGGTGTATTTGTAAAGTGCACCATCTCCCACAAGGGTATCCTGGCACTGAGCAGGTGTGTGCCTAGCCCTGCCTCGAGCAGGTTGGTTCATTGGAAGGCAGGTCTTCAGCTTCTTGCAGAATTCAAAAAGTGAGGAGGAGGCTCTGAGGTGAATTGGGAGGCCGTTCCATGATTTAGGGGTGTGCTTACAGGTTCATATCTCAGTGGCATCAGTCCCTGAGAAGCAGTGTTTACAAGTTCACATCTCCTTCCCCCATTAAAGCTGTTCTGGAGGTTCACATCTCAACCATTGTCTACCTCCTGTGGTTAGAAGCTACATCTTCGAAATCACCCCTCCTGGGGCCTCAATCCCACAGATAGTGTCACATGTCTTCTATAGTTTAAAAGTGTGTGACCTGGGACACTCCAATTTCAAACCTAAGAGCTACCACCAGGGTGTAAAGTTTTACGCCTCTTACTGTCCTTTTCTCTCACACACCCTCAAATCCGACACATGGTTTAGAACCCACATCTTGCAGGTGTTTCTTTTCTAATTCAGAAGCTATATATTTTTTCAGCCCACACACAGTGTCTTCTCATGTTCACTTGCACACTCCCATTTGGCCTATCAAAGTTGTAGGTTTGTGTTCACCCCTTTAAAGTCTCCCTCCTACAGTTTGCCCCATAGTAAGAAGCAGTGTCTGCAGGGTCATTCACATATTGTCACCTCCAAGAGCGAGAAGCAGTGTGTAGAGGGTCACTAACACTGTCACATCCACCATTGCCTGAACTTGTACGTACGGGTTCTCAATTTATGGTCATTTCCCAACATAATTATAATCCATGTGTATAAATTCACCCATTCACACAGCGTTATCTCCTGTCTCTAAAGAGACGTACTGGTGCCGAATTAAATGCTGCTTATGTTTGTAAATATGTCTATATTTTTGTGGATTTTTTTTAAAACAACCAAATATTTGTGATTTGTGTGAACTGAAAGGCAAACAATGTGTATTATATGAAATTAAGTTTTTCATTGAGCGATGGATATGGTCAACCAGTCTTGTTTTGCTCTTGCCTGTTGTGCAGGATTGTGAGGCAGTTTGTATATCATTTATCTGGCTGAGGCTCTTTTAATGTGTATTAATGGATTTACATGGTCCGACTAGAGCCTCCGCTTGGGGCCAACAAGTTAGAGCGATCAGTGAAAGCCATTTCTCAGTTTTACAATGTGAAGGTTTATACCCGATTGCTACATGTGACGAGTACAGACCATTTTTAAAGAGCCACAACTATAGTCCCACAACCATTCTGCAATATTGAGGTGGGGAAGATTTGGTTCAACACCTTGAGGACTGCACCTTGGTCAACTGCTTGATATTTGGGTCTACCAAATAGACCATTGGACTGATCAATTGTTAACTACACGGTGTTCAAGCAGGATAACAGAACACTGCTGAATCTAGAGTCTTCCTCTGGTTTACGCATGCTTTCTATAACAAATCTTAGGACAGATCACGGAGGTGCTTTACTCAACATTATGTGCCCCCTTTTAGAACCAAGCATAAAAATGTTAGGAGCCTACCTCCAACCGGAATAGCTTCCTGGCTTTGCATAGTCCCTAATCCTGTTTTTTTGAATCCATCATTTCCACCCTGGTACCAGACGTCTTCAATGCATGGAGCTAGGGAACCTTCATGTACAACTCGGAGGTGTCCTTGTTCACACTGTGGTGAATCCACATAGCTGGTGACAGTCATGATTCCTGCTCAAAATAGGAAAATGATGTCTGTGGGTGTATATTGGCAGTAGGTAGGGTTGCCACCTGTCCGGCTTTATACCAGCTTGACCAGTATTGACCAGCATTTTAATGTCCCCGTCAGTACACAAATTAGAAAAATAACCTAAAGCCTGTGTTTTTCCCCTTACCAGTAAATGCTTTACACAGTTGAATGTTAGATGAACATGCTTTACAATCGGTTCCACAGATGCCTTATCAGCCCTTGAATGATAGTTAAATCAATCCTAGAATGGTTATGCTAAAAATTAGTACACCCAACTTAACATAAATGTATACTAAATAATCCTGTCCGGGCCTTTACAGAATCCTTAAACCTGAGAGGATGATCCTCATTTTTCTTTGGGAAATGTGGCATCCCGAACAGTAGGACCATTACAACTACCAATGAATAAGATTGAAAAGTGGCATCTGGTATACGAGCTACCAACGTGGACAGGGCTGGTGAATTGTTGCTAGAAGCCTTCAGTGCACCACACCCAGTGCCAAGCTAAGCACCACTGATTGGTTATTGATGTATCCTCATTCCTGACAACCATCTTAAAATTGTGCTACATAATGATAATGCTGATCTGCAGTCCCGCTTGTAGCTTCCCTTAAACACTCCCTCCACATGTGTTGCCCTTCATTTTGCTTATGTATTCCAACACTTACAGCCTTGTACAATTCTGTGTGATTCCTTCACAGAAGTAATGTTTTGATTACTTTTATAGACTGTATTGGCTATGACTTCATTCTTGCTCTGCAAACCAAAACACTTTTAACAAGCTAAAACTGATATTGTGAATATTTTTTGTTTTTACAACAATTGCCATGCTGTAACACCTACTAACACAAACATGATTGCATCTAATTCTATAAGCCCAGCAGAGGGTGGCCACATTTGACTCCAGCCTGCTGGACACCAACATTACTGTTTTACCAGGACCCAATGAACAGGGTTTTGAATTCCTCTTCCTTGACTAAGAGGACTTTGCTGGTAGGAGAAGGGTCTGAAAAATGGTCTGTACTCTGGGATAAACCACCCATCTCTTGTTCAAAGTGTACAGTATCCCATGTAAATATTATATACTTGCATGCTGTTTGAATGTCTGTCAGTATTGATGTGATCGGATTATTAGTATGCATAGGGTAGCTGAATCTTTGTGCGCAGTGCAGAGGAACCTCTGCAGATGGCAATGCTGTGCACATGTATCACTATGCCCACTTCAGCCTCAGGACTGGAGCATAGCAACAGCATAATATGTTATCCCCTTTCTTGTGGTGCCCTCAAATTCCAGTAACCCATTGGAAAATATGGTGGCTCCCATGATCAGGGACTTTCTGCTCTTTGAAGTCATGCTGCCTATGCGTGCAGTGCTCAGCCCAGAGGGTGTATGAAATATTAGATGTAAATGAAGAATGTCACAGAAGATGTAAGATGGTCTGCAACATGCAGCTTTTCATGAAGCCCTTTGACAATGTAAATAAGTTCCATTTAGATTAATTGTATTCAGATGTGTCTTATTTGAAAAGCCTGAAACTCCAACATGGATTCAGCCCTAGCAAACCTGATTTTATTGATCTTTCACTCCCCTGCTATTCCTGCTTTGTTCTTCATGACCTTTTCCTGTGTTTGGCTACGTTTAATTTGTGGTTTGTAAGCAAACCAACATATGGCTTTTAAACCATTTCCGTGAGCAGAAAGTCATGAACCTTGCCTTACATCTCTCTATGGAAAAGAGTTGTGGATGCAAAACCTACGGGTGAGGTGTGGCAGTGTCAAGAGCATCGTACATCTTGATAAGGAAGGGCTGGGCCACATCAGTGCCAGCCCATGCTTTCAGGTGCCTCCATTAGTAGACAGATTATCCCTTTATAACCACCTGAACTTCATTGTAATTAGAACATTGGAATGTTGGGAGCTCCATTGCAGACAATGGAGTGCTCCCTGCTTCTACGGGCCGGTAAAGGCCCGCAGAGCAACATTCCAATGTTCTACAAAGGCTTCTCGAAGCTCAAGGGGCTATATATCCCCTCGTACTTCGAGAACCCTTTGTTTAATTTGTTAGAACATTCTGCCCTCTAGTGGCAAAATGTTCTAATAGCCTTATAGCCCTTCTAGCAGGGATATACCGGATATTAAAGTCCCGCTGTCTTGTTAAAGTCCCTCGCCTTTGGCTCAGGCCTTTAACGATTCAGCGGGCCTTTAATAGCCGGTATAGCCCGCTACGGCGGGCTATAAACCTATAATAGTGATGATATCTCTGAGAGGGACTCTGCACAGCAAGGATAGGAGGTTCTGTTCCGGTTTACATAACGGGTGATTGTACTTCATTGGAGTGACACTACAAGGAAGTGGGCCAAATTGATCATGTTTCAACAAGAAAAGAAGATTGCCCCGCATGACACTCCATGGATCATAGCAGAGAGTGGCCCAGGTGATACTGCACTCCAAGGCAGGGACGGGCTCCATCACAAGTCATTTCCACCCGCAGGACGTGATGTCATCACATATTAAATTTGAGGGGTTTTCCTACTGAGCAGTTGGCACACCCTTGCTTTGAACGCTGAATGCCTTAAAATGAAACCTGCAGCTTTCTGATCTCTATGAAGACAGTTGTAAAGGGACTCTGTGAACAAACTCTAATCCTAATTTATATGAATAAATCTGCATTTATCTTTAGAGGATGACTGCACGTGCCCATTGCGATCATGATACCCTCCACCCTCTCTGGGGATATGTCACTTTGTGGTTAGTGACATCCAAGATGGCCTTCAATGGTTTGGAAGCATGAGTCTGTGTGACGACACCAACAATGCTCAGTTGCACCAATATCTGTTGCCAGTAGGAGGAAGGAGTATAGAATTCTTATTTGCAAACTCTGGCAAGCTATGGAAAAATGTGCATCCCTTGATAATATTAACGGTTAATGTTCCGAGTGTGCTTTGTACCATGAGTAGGTCATGTAACATGTTGCATGTTCTGTTCGAATTGACATTCTTCGATTGCAGCCTATATTTTGTATTTCAGATTATCCATTCTGATCAGGCATGGCGGTGCTCTTGACCCTGGTCCCCCAAGCACCAGACTTGACTTTACGCAAAAAAATTCTTGAGAATCAAATTTAATAGCATTTTTTCTTTAAAACAGACCTTTCTGCCTTTAAGCTGCCCTCTGTTTCGTATCTCGCACTGAAATAAAAACACGCCTTGTAATCAATGGTTCAGCTAGCCCAAAACATGTAGCAGAGTAGGTTTTAAGATGAAGCATGCCCGCTTGAACTTCAGGCAACTTAAAGGGCACAAGAGCAGGTATAGCAGGAGAGAAAGTCGGTAAACCGGTAACACCCATGCACAGGACTCAACCCCTTGACCTCTCTGGGCTCCCGCCATTGATGCAACTCCGAGAGAACAAACATGGTGCCCACTACTACCTGTTAGTGATGTCTTTCTCGACACTGAATTTTTGTGCTGCTGTTCACCCTGTTCCCAATATTTTGCAGGTGATTTTCGTTTGGGATCTCTTGTTCTGTATGTTACTGTTTACCATTGGCCCCTTGGATTCTCAGCAAGGGGTTATTTGCACAGTTGCTAGATAACTTAGTGATTTCAAATAAAACCATTTTTGTACTACCATTCGGCTCGAAGTGGTTTTTGTTGTTGTTATTATTGTTTGCCATTTGTACAGCACACAATATGCCATTAATATGGTACTGCTTCTCTTATCAAAGTCCACGGGTGACTATTCCAAAAACTGTTATGTTTTAATCCCAGGCTGGATAGACTCTTCATTAGTATGCGGCGATGTGTGCACTGAATAGAGCGTAGGGTGCAGGGCGGTCTTGGGTTGGTGAGTTAGGTTTGATGTTTTGTCTGTCTGATGTGTTAGACATGTTCCAAAAAATTGTGTACTTGCCTTCTCGGTTGGTTTGTGTAAGCATTGCCCGGCAAATACAAATGTGTCGCAGCTGGTGGTGGCAGTAAGGGCTATTGGGTGCTGTAATTGTTAGTTAATTGTTCATTTGATCTATGTTCAATGACTGTTCACAGTGATGTTTAAATAGGTTGTATTGTAGGATAATGTGTCTTGCAGATTATGTGGATAGCAATATGCGACATCAGCTATAGGCTCTACTTTAAGTTTCACTTTAATCCTGCATCATTAATGTTCCTCCCACAATTACTGACACCACAAGTTTTTGTAATTTCGAGTGGCAGAAATACAGACCTATTTTGATTGGTTCCCTGATTGCCTCATAACAAATAAGGAATTACTGTGAAAATCTGAATTATCACACTCTAGTTCCTTGGTAATTCACCATTTTGGTTATTTTTCCACCCAAAGATTTCACAGGGTTTTACCTGGTGAAATCCCCGAGGTCCGCAAGGGGGTAAACATGGGAGTGCAGTAGCCCATCAAAGCATATCCAGGACTGCAGAAAAAGTATGTTTCACACCACTGCATACACTTCCATGTGTCTTCATGACATTAAGCCTAGAAATTGAGGTGGGGTGCATTGAGATTGATATGCAGCAAATGAGTTATGATTAGTACTCGCAATAAGTGAATCTTTATGGTGCTATTTTCTTCTGATTAGCTTATTAGGATGCAGCTAATTGCCCTACCAGGAGGGGACTCACCTGAGCTCACTCTACGGAATTGTGTTGATAACTGAAACTCTTTGAAAAGGTAGTAAAAGAGCCTATGTGATGTGCTCTCTTTCAAAGACCTTAAACACAAGTAGCTTTGATCAACCACTTCTATACACTGTGCCTCCATTTAGGTTTTTCCATGATCCATAGGCCAAACAAAGAAGCCTCACACCACACGAACAACAGGCAGTGATGTTCACTGTTCCTCAAAGCTTGATGCTCCCCAATCCGTTGTCGTGATGACAACTACTTAGAACCAGCCTTTGGATATTCATAGGTTTTAATGTTTTCTAATGTGAATCTGTGATCTTTAAGCAGTAGCAGCCAAACCCAAAAGGTATAGAAGAATGATTACTGCTCTTTGTTCGGCCAAGCCTAGATTGCGCTTGTGCAGTCTCTTCGAGTCATTTGTATATACTTTGTGGGCTTACAACCTGCCCATTGCTTTTCATTGGTTTACTTCAGTGTCCTTTAAAAACCTTGATTCCAAGTGGTTAATCTTTCCTATTTCTCCCTCCTTTTCGTTTTTTGTTCCCTCCTATGGAACAGGCCCCCATTAATTGTAGTCTTACACTTGTTACATTTTCGCATGTATTTCAGGGACTACTTTTTCCTTGCTGATCCGAGTGCTTTGAGCCGGAGGCCATGTTGTCTCCTCAAAGCTTGCTGTCGCCCTCCCCCCCCCCGTGTGCCTGCAGTTACTTCATTTAAATTATATTCATAAACCACTTATCTCCCCATGCCATCCCCCTACACTACCTCCCACATGTCGCGGTTTGTATTTAATCACATCTTAAATCTCTCCATGTTATTTTTAGCTTCCTTACTCGCTATCAGCAATGCCAACCTCAGACCTACCCTATATACTACCCCTTTTGCCCTCACCCCCTTTCCATTCCTCACCCAATTTTCCTTTTCTTCTATGCTCCTAAAGTTTTTTTTGGTATCTCGTCTCTACGTCCGGTCTTCCTCCTACCCCTTTACCCTATCCCCTTACCCTTCCTGCTCCATTCACTTTGTTCCCTCTGTTCTTTAAATGCTTTTCTTGATATTTATGTAACTTTTAACTGATGTAATTTGCAACATTTTTGTCCCTCATGTAAAGCGCTCAGATTCTATCGGGTCTAGCCAGCGCTATATAATAACTCATTAATTAAATGTGTTCCCATTTAAGTACTCTTTCTCCCTTTGTCTACCTCCCTAGCTCCTATCCACTCCTCCCTGAATCTCTCACCGTACCTGCTAGTCTGCGTAGCCCCCTGTCCTTTGTGCCCTTTGACTAAGCACTCCATCTCCCCTTGTTGGGGAAAGATCCAATATTTATACTCTGGAGTCTCAGCGTACCCGCTGAGAGTCCACTGCACCAAGGGAGCCACTCACAACTGAGGTATGGTATGGCACCCCTTACCAAAGTACTCCCTCTCCCCTTTTTGGGGAAAGATACAGTATGTAGGCCCTGGAGTCTCACAGACCCCTCTGAGAGAGTCCACTGTGTAAAGGGAGCCTCCCGCAACAGCGATAGGGAAGTGATACCACTTCCCCTGGGATCACTGCTTACTGGACATTGGACGTTGCTTTGACTCGTCTACTGGTTTGTGTCCCCGTTGCCCTTCCCCTCGTTTTTCCATGTGATGTCCTTCACCCTCCCCTCCTCTTTCCTGCCTTCATTACCTGTCTACTTCCCCAGCTCCTGCCCCACTCCCCTGAATCTTTCCCCTAGCTTTTCCCCTTTCGTATTTGTGCTTCTTGTTTATCTTGACCTTACAAGTGACTATGTTGCCATGCTCTAATAACTGTAACCTTTGTAACGATGTAACCTGTAACTATGATCTGATGCTCATGTAAAGCGCTCTGAAACCCCCGGGTCTAGCCAGGGCTATATAAAACCTTTAAAATAAATAAATAAAAATGAAAAATTGCTTGTTGAAAGCAGAGCTGTTGTCTTCTGATAACCTGCACGACCCCCTGTCCCTCATCAATTCTCTAATTGACTGTAATACTTAGGGAAAAGATTTAAAAAGGAGGACTGGAGAGCAATGATGCCCATTAGCAAGATCTGCACTTTTTTTGTCCTGAAAATGACTACAGTGATAGCCATTTAAAATGAGCTAAAATGCTATGCTGACACATGACCTGAAGACCTGCCGTGGTGATCTGTGTACAGACTTCTCTTCTAGTAACAAGCTATGGTTTTTCACCTGCCAACTCCGAGAGCTGAAGTCCGGTTCTCCAGGGACCTCTTGTAACGGGCTGTGGTAGTGCAACATAGTGCACCCTCAATGTACATTCCTATCCAAGAATCTCTAGTAAAAGCTTGTGGTAGTGCATCATAGATTGCCCAGTGCTGTATATCACGATCTGGCAAACCTCTAATAATGGCCTGTGGCCTTAGTTCACCCTGTGCTGACCCTCACTCTTCAGGAACCTATAGCTATCCGTGGTACTGCACCAGTGAGCTTCCATGCTAGTGCCAGAACAGAGGCACACCAGTAACAAGCTTTGGTCCAGCAACCTGTACGGACAGCACAATGTATAGAAACTGACACCCAGGTCTGTTGTCTTTTACTGGAATGGAACGTTGCCTAAGTAATGGCATGTAACATTGTAAAAGGAAGAAAAGAAATGTACGCACTGTCCTGACACTTGAATGAGTGGTGCTGGCACTCCCTTATTCTGCCTTGGATGAATATAAGGCTGCGTAAACCAGAACAAATGCTATAGGCCTTACTGCACCTTTCCCTTTAAACCGATCTTTAGAATCAGTAAATAAAATGTTCATTGGTGTGTTCTTTCTATTCTACCCTGCAACATGAAATTTGTATAGCCATTCAGTCACTGGCGGAACATCACCCAGGACAATGTGCTGCACGGCTAAACAAAGGCGAGACCTATAGGCTATGCTTCTTTTTCAAAAGTGCATGGATGCTGCCCTACCAGCGACTCTGTGAGTGCTCCTTTTATGGTACATGAACAGTGTGGATGACTGATCACAGAACCTTCAGAGTGGAAGCAGCTGGTCAGTTCATAGGTCCCAATCCTAAAATAGATGGCATGGCAATAGTTACTATAAACCCATCCGTCTGTTAAATTCAATCATAAAGGTGGCAGGAAGAATTATTTTTGGATGGATTGAGGAGTGGACTCCGGCTAATAACATCTCGAGTCCTGTTCAGTATGGATTTAGTGAGGGCATGGGAACAACAGAACAATGTCTCAATCTTAATTTGTTGATTGGGAAATATGTGGTTGCTTAGAAAAAGCACTATCCACTTAGCATTTGTGGACTTAAGTTGTGCTTTCGATCGTGTTAACAGGTCTAAGATGTGGTCCTTCTTGGGCGATTTGGTATTGCCTAAAACCTTGTTGGATTTTTATGTGCCGTGCACTCCGACATCACTGCTGCCGTTAGGTATGGTCAGGATGGGGAGTGTTCAGATTCCCTTAATCTTCCTAGAGGAGTTAGGCAGGGGTGCGTTTTTGTGCCCCTCCCATTTTATTATATATTAAGGGACTGAATACATTTTTGATATGTAGTGGGAGGGACATGTTCAGGGTTAGCTCCGTTTTTCCCCATCTCTGCTCTATGCAGATGACGTGGTTTTGTTATTCCGTACAGCTAATGGCATTAGGCGTTTGGTATACTTGTTTGTAAACTTCATGGATGGGATTGATTTGGAAACCAATATCTCTAAAACCCATTTAATGGTTTGTGGGTAGTTAACCACCAAACCTAGACCCCTAACTATCAAGTGCAGAGTTATTTCGTGAGTTAGTTCCTTTCCATACATACTTAGGTGTTACTCTTGACCAATATCTTAACTGAACCCCTGTCTGGCTCTTAGATGCCAGTGTTTTAATCAAGTTTGCAGTGCTCTTTTCAGGTTTTCTGCGTCCATAGGCAATTAACCTATAGTTTGTTTGCTTCAAATTTACAGGATGAAATGCTTGCTGGTACTTACCCAGAGTGCAGCTATTTAGGCTTTATCAGAATTGTATGAAAGTAGAGCAGGAAGAGAATTGGTTTTGCTGAAAAAATGCTTGGGGTTGGTCCAGTTAGCCCAAGCAGCTTTATCCATGAATAATTGGGTTTGGGGTTTGTTGGAGATTCTATAAAACTAGCCCTACTCCTCTTACTGATCTCTGTGATGCTGGCACCATACATCCTTCAACAGGGAAGTAATCCAGGACTACCTTAACTGCGACTTGCTGCATAAAATCCCTTGACTGTCTTATATTAGACATTTGGCCATCCTGAATTGTATAATGACCCCCAGTCCATTGTCCAAGATGACTGTAAAAGGATGAAAGAGACACACTCTAACAGTCATGGTAACAAGGGAAACTAGGGCCCTGGTGAAACAGATTATATGAGTTTTTAAAATCATAAATTCTAATCCTGGTCTTGAGCCTTATCTCAACAGTTTAAAAATCCCTAGAAGAGATAATTGCTCACAAGGTTTTGGTTGGGCTCAATACAGCATAGGTTGATTTTCCTCCCAGTCAGTTTGACTGCAAATCTATATTAGCTTGTCTTTGTGATGGCACCACACTACAGACTTTGGACCATCTGATGCTATTTGCCCGATGTATAATAACCCTCAAAGGAGATATTTTCTCCTCGGTGTAAGATGTAGAGGTTTCTATCCGTATAAACTGGCTTTTCTCTATCTACAGATGCTGGCTGATCCAGCTATTCAAGATGCTGTGGTGCCCTTCAAAAAGGGCTTTATATCTGAATGCTGCTATAAATATACAATTCTGTAGCTTCATGCACTTAAGGCTTGAAGTTTTATATTTTAAGTATTGGTTTTTACTTTGGTTTTTATGATATGTATTTATGATTGCACAGTTTATGGTTTTATTATGCCAGGTTTAGTGACTGTGCTTGAATTTGTACTTTTATGATTAATCAATCATCGAATAAAGATTTTGAATCCATCAGCATGGCAATCAATCGGGTCTGAACTGCCATGGCCACCCTTTCGAACAGGCTTGTATTGTAAAATTCTGATTCAGTTTTCATACAAACAGCTTAAGCTGATTCTAATTTAAGCTCGGAAGTTAAAGATAGGATTGCATTTTAAAAGGGCAAAAAGCATAATAGGCATGAAAACAGACATCTTGCACGCCCAATATAGTGTAATTAAGAACACCAGCACCTTTTTAGGTCAACCCCAGGCAGCGCTTGCGCTGTCTGTTCGAGACATGGTGGATTCACTCTGTGGGTTTACAGCCAGCCCATTGCCTTTTGATTAGTCCCTTTGATTGTCTTGCAAAAAAGCTTGCTTGCTAGTAGTTAATCCTTCCTCTTTGTTTCTCCTTTTTGATGTCTTTTGTTTCCTCCCATGGACTGCCGCCCACTGACTTGTATCTTTACGCTTCTGTGTTTTGTGTTGTTTTGGGGGACTATTTTTTTTCTTTGATTCCTGCTCGTGTTTGTCTTTGCTTCTTATTACTTTTCAGTTCAAGAAAATGTTATTTGATATTACAAAGGAAGAACAAGGTGTCAATACAAAGTACAGTAAAAGTATAAAATATTGAAAGCTGTGGTAACTAGAACAAGCATAAAAGTTATAAATAGTAACAAAAGGAAAATCTGGACAGTGGAATTAAAACAGAAAAAAAAGAGAAACAGTAATCAGAAAGGCATGGAAATACCTAGGAGTATAAAAATAATATAATAAAGAAAAAACGGAATGTAATGAGCATTTAAGGAGGTTTAAGGACTTCTTGTTGCGAAGGCGGTGGATGAAACAAACGATTAGCGCAGGTGTCCAAGTAAAGCGTGATAGGGAGCCATAAGTCCATACGTTTTGCAGCTATATGAGCCGGAAAAACAAAAGCAGTGTCAAGTCTGTGGTTATGGCAAACGTTGAACCACCTCGCCTTAAAGGAAATATTGGAGGAGTCTTTCCAATTCACCGTTATCTGTTGGAATGTGGCAGCCAGCAATAAATCAACAATCTGAGGTTTAAGTTCAACATTGTCCCAACAAGGGGAAAGACAGCCCAAAAAAATGTTAGTATGAGAAAAAGGAATACACGTATGAAAAATCACATTGATTTGAGCCCAAACCTGTAACCAAAAGTCATGAACAGATGTACATAAGAATAACATGTGAAACAAAGTTGCTTGTGGGGATGAGCAGGACCAGCATGTATGAGAGGTGTTTGGAAAGCGCTTGTGGAGGTCAAAGGGTGTATAAAGAAATCTATTATAAATAAAGAACAGGGACTGTGTTAAAGTTGCCGCTCTTGAGGATTTGCGGATCTTATTCCATATCTTGTCCCATAGCGAAATTGGCCAGGACGTGGAGAGATCATGTTCCCAGCATTCCTCTACTTTAGATTTAGGCCTAACAGAGTCAGTAGTATGAAGGTATTTGTAAATGGAGGAAGCCTTAGGGGTATTGCGCAAAAAGGAGTGGAGCGAGGAGATGGGGGTGGGAGAAATAGGAGAGGGATGTAGCTGAGAGAGCCGAGTGTAAGTTGTCAGTACGGCCTCTCTAAGTAAATGGCAGTTACGGGTAAAGGAGGCAGGTAGGCCATAAAGGGAACGAAGAGTGGTAAAAGGTAAGAAAGAAGATTGAGAAAAGAGTTGAGAAATCCATATCAGCCCCCTGTGACGCCATGCTTTCCAAAAGAAGGGTTTGTTACGGATATGTAGGGTGGTATTATGCCAAATGGTAGAGAAAAAAAATCAGCAATAGTCGTAGGGGGGGGGGGGTGAGAAAAAGATAAGAGCAGTTTAGTGGTGAATTTGTGAATGGGAATAGAAATGGAAGAGGGTTTACGGGAGGTAGAGAGATACTCAGCGAAAGAGAAAGGAGAGAGAAGAAGGCGCTCAAATTTAGCCCTTAAAGGACAAGGAGTACTAGGGTCTTGCAACCAGAAGGAAGCTTGTCGTAATAAAAACGCCTTATGGTAAGCAGGGAAATCTGGGAAATTGACTCTGCCCTCCGCCTTAGGTCGAATCAATCGGGCAAGGGACATTCTAGGTCGTTTCTTATTCCAAAGAAAGGACATCAGAATGGAGTTAATCTTTTTTTAAAAATTAGAAGGAATGGACACCGGATTATTAGAAATAGTATAAAGGACTATGGGAGACAACATCATTTTAATAGTGTCAAGACGGCCCCACCAGGATAAGTAAAGAGGATGCCATCTGGACGTCAAATCCACCAATTTTTGAATACATTTGGACAAACAAAGGGAAACAGTATCTGGGATAGTAGGAGTAACATGTAAACCAAGGTATTTAATATGGGAAGAGTTCCATGTAAAGTTAGAGGCAGCAAAGTCAGGTTTAAATGTGAATTTCTTCAAGGGTAGGACTCACACTTATCATTGTTAAGTTTATAACCATATATTTGGGAATAATCATGCACTTCAGCAAGGAAGGCGGGAACTGAATCAGTGGGATTAGAAATAAAAAGAAGGATTTCGTCAGCGTAAGCGGCCAATTTAACTTGGGAATCTGATGTTTGAAAGCCCTGAATATTAGGGTTCTGACGGAGTTGAGATAAAAAGGGTTCTAAGGCTAAATTAAAAAGAAAAGGAGATGAGGGGCAGCCTTGACGGACACCTCTTCCCAAATCAAAAAAGAAAGAGACTTGGCCATTAGCACAAACTGCTGCACGCGGATTAGAGTAAAGTAAGGAAATCAGATAAATGAATTTGGAGCCAAAACCAAACCATTGGAGGGTGCGAAAAAGATAGGTCCATTCAACCCTATCAAATGCTTTCTCAGCATCCAAGGCAATGGCCGCAAGAGAGTGGGGAAGATGACGAGGCTTAGATAGGACATTAAATAAAAGTCAAGTGTGGTCAGTTATGAAACGACCCTTGACGAAGCCTGATTGTTCCTCACCCAGGAGGTCCGGGAGAAGAAGGTCAAGACGTGCTGCAAGAGACTTTGCAAATGTTTTATAATTAATATTAACCAAAGAGATTGGCCTATAATTTTTACAATATTGAGCATCCTTCCCTTCCTTGGGTATCGGACAGATGTGTGCGTCAGAAAAAAGAACCTGAGGAGGCACCTACAGTGAGGAAAGTGTCAATGAGGGAATGTAATTTTGGGATGAGAAGTTTCGAAAAGTGAAGAAAAAATTCAACAGTAAAGCCATCCGGCCCGGGGGCCTTATCTTTTTTGAGATTCTGAAGTGCTGTGAGTAACTCTTGTTGAGAGATATTAAGCTCTAAGTGAGAAAGATCAAGAGGGAAGTGGGCTGGTTTCTGTATGTTAGAGAAAAAGCGGTCTAAGGACTGAGAGGAGGGTTGGGTTTCGGAAGAGTATAAGGTTTTGTAAAAAGTAGAAAATTCAGCAAGAATGGCCGCATCCTTATGTTTGAGAACAGAGTGTGCATCATAGATGGATTCAATATTTAATTTGTTATGCTTTACTTTCAAATAGTTAGCAAAAATCTTCCCAGCCTTATTTTTGCCCCCATAGAACTTTGCAGACGATTTCAGTAAATATAGAGCCGCATCTTCCGTAGACTGCTTGTTAAATTTCATTTTAGCATTGATCAGGGCTGTTAAACTGTCTTGTGAATGGGAAGTAAAATAAGAGTGCTCCAATTTCTTAATATCAAGGAGGAGAGCAGCTGTGAAGTTACGAGCAGTTCTCCGCTTCTTTGCCACAAAGCCAATTAAAATCTCTCGCCACAGCCTTGAAAGCATCCCAAATGGTATGCTTGGGAATGGAGGGGGTATTGTTAAGCAAAAAAAATCATCTGAGAATTCAGTAAAAGAAGCGGTGAACTTGGGATCCAAGAGGAGGGCATTATTAAAGCGCCAACGTTTGGGTCCAGCTGATTTAGGAAGGCTGTCAAGCTGAACTGAAGTGAGGGCATGATCCGAGAGTAATATCGGACCAAACTCGGCATAGGCAAGGTTTTGAGCAATGTTATGAGTGACAAAAATGTAGTCAATTCGGGATTGGGAATGATGACAGGGAGAATAAAAAGTGAATTCTCGCACCTCTGGATTACACAGGCGCCAGGCATCAATGAGCTTATGTTGGGAGATAGCTTGGGAAAAGAATTTATGAGATTTAGTCGGGACAAAATTAGCCTTAGAATGTCTATCCAGGAAAGGGTCAAGGGGCTGATTGCAATCTCCTGCAGGGATAAAGTTGTCATCAATAAGTCTGGTGATATGATGGAAAAATGTATGCCAAAAAGTAGGATCACCAGCAGTGGGGGCATAAACATTTAGAAAGGAAATTGGAACATTCTTAATAGACAGTTTAACATATGCCCAGCGACCGCCATCGTCTGATTCCTGAGCAAGCAACGAATTAGATAATTTTTTGTGACACAAAATAGCTACTCCATTACGTTTACTATCCCCCTGAGAGTAGTAGACCTCACCCACCGAACCTCTTTTCAATTTAACAGATTCTTCGGCAGACAAATGAGTTTCTTGTAGGAAAGCAACATCAACATTTAAACTAGCAAGGTGCGATAGAATTCTCTGTCGTTTGGTTGGAGAATTAATGCCCTTAACATTCCATGTAACTATTTTTAACGACATAATATAAAAGATGGAGAGAAAATATCAATAAGAAAAGAAGCAAAATAAGAGTCCAGAGGAAAAAATAAGGAAAAGAGAGAAGAAGATGCTAGAAAGGCAAGAAGAAAGAATGTGACAAGAGATCTAGGGCTAGTGAGGAGAAAATGCAGATGAGTTAGCCAAACAAGCAATGGGAGTTTGAGAAAAAATGAAGAGAAAAGATTTAGGAGAAAAAAGAGCAAGGTCCAGAGTGAATGAAAAGCAATAAGCAAAAGATCAGAAGAATAAAGGAGAGAAAAAAAAGAAAGGAAGGAGAGTGAAAAGTGAAGAAAAATGCGGAATAAAGAAGTGATAGTGAAAACCAGTTGAATGAGGAAACAGAAGAAACAAATGCAAGTGAGAAAGAAAAAGATATGAAAAAGGTAGAGGCAAAGGAATTGATGAGAACGGAGAAAAGGAGACTCCTTAGAACAAGGGAGAACCAGGAAAAAAAAACAGGATTAAGGGTAAAAAGGAAATAGCGAACAGCAAGGGGAAGAAGGAAAACATACTTACGAAGGGTGGCACTGGGGAGGGACGATCAAGAGGGAGAATTGACGAGGAGAAAAAACTGAGGGGGGGGGGGGGGGGGGAGTGCCAACTGGAGAAGGCAGGACAACCGATGTAAACGAACCACCAGACCGGGGAGGAAACATACAATAAACTGTGGATCCTGTGGGAGAAAAGAGAGAAAAAAAAAGACATGAGGAGAAGAAACATCGAGAGACTAAAACAATGAGAACGTGGTATCAACCAAAAATGGGAAGCAGATGAGTAAGTTATAGGACCATAAGGGAACACATAAAAATACAAGGAGGATCATATAGGAATGGGGAAATCAGCATAACCAATATGAACAAAGAAAAAGTCAGCATCAGCTGTGAGACAAAATAGTGAGCAACAACAACTCATGAAAGTCATGGAGGGAAGGCTGATGAGGGGCCGGAGAGGTCCATATCGGATGTTTGACAGGAATTTAGGAAGCTCCGAAGGCGAACAGGATCCTCATAGGTCGTCGTCTTGTTGTTATGAGTGGCTCTGAAAAGACAAGGATGAAAAAGGCTGTATCTGCCGCCAATGGAACGGAGCTCTAGTCGCATATCCAAGAAAGCTTTATGGCGGCTGGCTGTAGCTCTGGCGTAATCTTGCACGAAGAAGAAGGTAGATCCTGACCATGTGAGGTGAGAAGCACGGGCTAATGAGAGAACTTTAAGAAGATCTGTATATTCCAGGAAATACATGATGACCCCTCTTGGTCTTGAAGAGGTAGAAGAGGATGAAGAGATGCGACCCAGCCTATGTGCTCGCTGGATGTTAAGCACAGTACCTTCGGGTAAATGTAGGAGCTTAGGTAGGAAGGATTTGAAGAAGGCAATGGGGTCGTTCCCCTCACAATTCTCTGTCAGGCCGTAAATTCGGAGGTTGTTGCGTCGATTACGGTTCTCAAGCTCTTCAACCTGCTTCTGGAGAGAAGAAATCTGCGATTCAATGTGCGTCACCTTGGCGGATGACTCCTGGAGAGAGGATATGGTGCGTTCAGCCGTCGTCACTCTCACATCCAACTGTGACCAATTATCAGTTAAGACCGGCAACTTGGAGTTGGTTTCCTCCATGAAAGATTGAAGAGCACGTATCTCCTCCATCAGCAGCTCCATAGATACAACTGAGGTAGAGCCGTCGGTGATGGAGGATCCTTTTTGAGGTGTTTCGTTGTGGCCTTCCCTGAGGGTTGAACAGGACGCTCCCCATTGGACTGCGACATTTGAACAGCAAGTGCCTGAGAGGCTTCCAAATGTGCCAGTGCAGAAAAGACTTTTGAATTTTTGATAAAGATATGTTGTGGAGTTTTAGAAGAGCGACCAGTTGCACCTTTCTCTATATGATGAAAGCCGCCTCCAGAGAGAAAACAAAAGAAGAACTAGCACCTGGAGTATTCCACGCCTACGAGAATCCACACATGGGCAGAAAAGCGACACAGTCCACAAAAGCACATAGGAGCAAACAAGTCCAAGGGAAGCCTTCTCAGAGTTACCTGGGAGCACCAGAAATTTACAAAGAGTTGTAAAGTAATGTCCAAACACTTAAATCATGAAGCCCTCTTGCAAGAGAGCGAAGCGCAAAATGCCTATTAAGGTAAAAAGCAACAAGCTGGCATTTGTGGAGAAGGAAGTATCCAATTGGAAAGTCACAACATCGTGGTAATTAAGGGCAGCTTGAGGTGAATGCGCAGTGAAGAAAATGTGCAGGTAACCTGAATGGCTGTAGACATGGAGAAAATCCAAAAATGAGAGAGTGCAGAAGAGGGAAATTGGCTTTGGCAGAGAGGAGACACCAATTATGTCCGCAGGTGATATATGTGAGAGGAATGCTCAATGGAAGTAAAATGGCTGTCAAAATCGCGATGTTCGCGAGGAACACTCGCAAAAAGCTGAAGCATATATGCTAGGGGCAACAGAAGCGTAGATATAAAAAAATTAGCTCACCAAGAGCAGCGTCAGAGTTCCGGGGTAACGCATGAGGCCAGCATGATGAGGAGCAGGCAGCGCGTTAGACGCGCGAAACCTAGAAAAGATGGCGGCCGCGGCCGTCAGGAAGCCGCAGCTGTGTGACATCTCGTTGGAGAAATGATGAAAAAGGCCAAAAGGTGCCTCGAATTAGTACCACGGCACTCTCCTCATGTTCCGGTCGGATGTTCTTCTCCCAGAGGAAGTCAGCAGCAGGTGAAAGAGGGTGAAACCTCCGGTCGGCACGGAGCGCTCACATCGGAGCCGCCGTCCACGTCGGGCGCTTCTTATTACTTTTAAATGACATCTCTCTGACACGGATTACACATGAAAACTTGGGTCATGCTCAGCACTGTGATCGTAAATACTTCCCTTTCTGTCCATCCATTCGCACTAGATGGCACACACTAGTGCGGTCATCCAATGTTTTCCTTCATTGATAAAAAAACACATTGAAGTAGCGAAAGACAACTTTGAGTTCTGGGCTACCTTTTTATGTCAAGGTTATTACGTCTAATCTTCACAAAACCCATACATCCACGAGCGCAGCGACGAACTTGAGTTGTGGATACAAATTAAATGTTTTTAAAAGCAAAACTGTGTTTTGGAGTGAGTCTCGATTATGAGTAAAACTATGATTTACAAACTATTAGCGGGACTTCGATCGGACATTCGCGAGTGCACCACCTACAAAAATGTTGTTCCTCAAGGTTTCTTTAATGAGGCTGTGTCCCGTGCACCAAAATATGTTTCAGCGTCATCTTTTTAAGTGGAAGAGCAGAGTTGTAAGACACAGAAGGCATCATAAATAACAATCCAGGGCAGCTTAATTTATTATTATTTTTATTGCGGTTTTACATAGTGCAAAATAATCCCAAGTGCATTGTAGCATTTTACATGAGCACCTGTTACATTACACAAGGTCTGATTGTGCTTACCATTTGGATGCATTTATTTGTAGTGTAAAGTGACTGTAAAGCTTGTTTTTATATCTTTGAGCACTCCATACAGTGCTCGTATTTTCGTTGTCACTTTCTTCGTCTTCCATCGCCTCGTTACACAATCCTACCACCCGCCCATCAACCCCAGCCAAAACGCCTTCACATCCAAACATGCTTTATTCATTCCAGCTTTACTTAAACACTTTACAGAAAACATCTTTTTGCAGGAAGTGTCTGCCATATGCTTAGGAGTTTTACATGACTTTAACCCGTGCTGTAGCCGTGATGCTATTCAGCATAGTCAAAATACATTAACATGAACACTACCAATAGCTCTGGGATTGCTGCAACCTAAATGAACAACAAAAAAAGAATACGTACAAACAAATATACACTACCTTAGTCCGTAGCAAAACAAACACAGCTACCTCTCGACAAGGTGAGACCTATTGGCTTTCCCAGTACTTGTTCATCTGCATTCCTGCACACTGCTGAAAAGAGCGCAAGTGGGGGTGGGGACTGAAGGAAGCTTGAAGAAACCAAGGAGGCCAATGGATGGATAATGTACTTGCCCTACAGCACATTCTCAGAAAGTAGGTTTGCAAGATACAAATTAGTTTATATTATTTTAGAGTGGACTGCAAACTATTTTGGAGTGAGAAGAGCGTAGCCAGCAATGATGAAGCTGTGTAATGGACCATGCTATAAACTAGGGGTCTGAGTGGGCCCCATACCACCTCTTGCTGCTAAGGAGCTGGTCACAATGTATAGAGCTTGCCAACCTCTTCTGCCTTAGGATTTTGTTGCCCTAAAGGGGGTTACGAAAGAGTAGGGGTAGAGGGTGGATGCCCTCCTCCTATTCATATAGCAAGTTTACTTTGCCAACTAAAAGTTGCACTCTATAACGGCGCGCATCACATACCTTTGGGCCTACTAGTACCCTGAATGCAGGAAGACAGTGCTACCTGAGAATGTATGTGGGAAGCAACACTCGCATGGCGTGAAAGCAGCTTGCATGTATACATAAGGGATGATTGCAGTCTGCACTTAGACGCAGAGGGTAGCTTTCCCACTCACCCATGAAGGAGGACAGCAACCTGTACATGAGTCTTGCTGTAAGAACATAGCCAGCTCATGCACTCATACAGTACAAGTTCAGCAGCCTGAACATATATTCATGCGATACGAAAATAGCCTGCTCATACACTTAAATGTTATATAAGTAGCCTGCACATACACTCATACGGTATGTAAGTAGCCTGCACATACACTCATACGGTATGTAAGTAGCCTGCACATACACTCATGCGGTATGTAAGTAGCCTGCACATACACTCATACGGTATGTAAGGAGCCTGCACATATTCATATGGTATGTAAGTAGCCTGTACACTCGGGCACACAAATATCCAGGGCATACAGCCATGCGTTATAAAAAACAGCACCCTGCACATACACTCAAACTTTGTAGGAAAGCAGTATTCACATACACACAATCCACATGAAAACTAGTTGCACAAATTGTCTAGTGAAAGCAGCGAAATTAGCCTTCACATATACAAAGAATGTGCAGGGAAAAGAGACTTAACTTATAGAGTGTATTGGTAAAGGAGTCTTGACATGCGGACAGTAGGAAGATAGCAGTCAGTAGTATAGCAGGTGCATTGCCACTAACGTCCTTCCCTTTTATTCCATTCCTCCTTTCATTCACCCACCTTTCTGGAATTCTGTTTTTACTTCTTTCCCTTTCTTTATATCCTGTGTCTTTCTTCCTCTTGTCTTTCTCGCTTTCTTTTCCTTAAGAGTATTTAACTGTTTGGCTGTGGTAGGTACCTAAGGGCAAGTAGGGTCCCGCGTTCCAACATCAGGGAAAGGAAGGTCACCTTCTTAGATAGCCCCACTCACCCCCTCGGTAGCTTGGCACGAGCAGCCAGGCTTATCTTCAAGGCAAATGTATAAAGTATTCGCAACTACGCTCACAATAATACAATGATGACTCCACAAAGAGACTCATACGAGTTTTATAAAACGAGTATAACTTTATGTAAAAAGATATACGATAAGATCACACAATAGAAAACCAACATGTGCAGTTGTGTAATATATCTCCTGGCCGGTTGTTAGGCCAGCCAGCCCTTGCAAGTTCTGACGATGTCAATGAGCACTTATAAACATTCTCCTGTACTCTTAAGCACATGTCGTACAGTTCGTAAAGCTAGAATCGGCTACTTTTACAATGTTAAAATACTGTAATGCATAAAATAGCAATCAGACACTCTGCAATGAAAAGAATGCAATGCGTAATCTAACCACCAGATATGTCATTCTACAATAATAAGGCAATGTGTATACACCAATCAGGTAATTCGTTATTCAGGAATAATGCAGTGTGCAATATGCTAATCAGGTAGTTCGTTATGCGGGAACAAGGCAATGCATCATATGACAATCAAGTCGTTCGTTATACAGAAATGTTGCAATGTGTAATACGTCAGTCAGCTACTCCGCTCCCAGAAATGGAATACTATTTAGTACACTCAGGCCCTTGCCTTAGGCTGTCTCTCTGCCTCCTCTTCTGACCTTCAGTCAGCCTCTCACAGTTGCCCCAACACAGTACAATGTAATTCCAAAGTGCAGCTTCGCACTCCTGCCCCTGTATCGCTACTCCCTTTGGCAATACGGGCCATGACAGGAGCTGAAGCAGAGGCTCGCACTGCCACAACCAGAGAGAGTCCGAGAGCGTCTCCCTCTGAGCCGAGCACCGCCCCAGGAGTCGACACATTACCTGGGGGCGGGAACCCACTGTCCTCTCCTCATCCAGCGGCTGGGCCTCCAAGCAGCTTTGTGAAATGGCAACTGTGGCTCGCGCCCGCAACACAGCTCCTCCGGTACTAACGGTCCGGGCCGATTCACTTAAGAAGATCTCAGACTGCCACAAAGCACACGCACACAGCGTCGCTGAGTCTTCCTTCACTCTGGCTGCACGATCACTGGGCTCTCCACACACAGGTCTCAGGCTGCAGGAAGATCACACGTACAGTGACGCTGAGACTCTCTTTACTCCGGTGCACACGATAACACTGCGAATCCTTATAAAAGTCTCCCTGTGCACAACACACCCGCACACAGCGGCGATGAGACTCACATGGATTCCGGTGCACAAGATAACAAGACAAATCCTCACAAAGGTCTCACAGTGCACAGCCAACACGCACACAGTGTCGATGAGACTCACTTGGATTCCGGTGCACACGATCACTGGACAATCCTCAGAACAGGATTCAGGTTGCACAAAGCACATGCACACAGCGACACTGATCCTTGCTTGGATTCCAGGTGCCCCGCCGGTCACAGGCCGATCCTCCTGAAGGTCTCCGGGCTGCACAAAGCACATGCCTACAGCGTTACTGAGACTCACTTGGACACCAGGCACCCCACGATCACAGGCAGTTCTTACGAGGGTCTCGGACTGCAACAGGCATGCTCCCACAGCGCCGCTGAGACTCTCCTGGAAACTTTTATGTACCTGTGTTTACAAAAAGGGAGCCAGCTCACCTCAGGCTCTTGGGGATAGTTACTTCAGGACACAGCAAGGTCCTTAATGCAGGGGGACAGAGCACACAGCAAAGTCCCTTTAGCCTTTCCTTTGTTGAAACCGCAAACTGCAGGCCATCCCCAGATGACTCAGCAAGGGTCAGTACTATCCTTCAGTCTCCTCAGTTGTTTCTACCTTGGCAAATGTTCTCTTGACCATGAAGTAGCTCTCCTAGTTATACCCCTCAGTGGTTTTGAAGTATTTGTGCTTCAAGGGGCACTGACCCCTGTTCAAACCAGTTGTGGGTTCAGCCCTGCCAGTGACACCTCTCTACCTTTGATTAGTGGGGGTCTGGATTCTCAATCACTCGTCAGGAGGTAAGCCAATTGCTTTATAGCAGCAACCCAGGCCTCTTCACCTCTAAGGGCTTTTCTTCCCCCTACACTCCAGATGCAGGTCAGCCTGTTGCTGTCTCACCTTCTCCCATGGGTCAAGACATTCCCCAGATCCTATCACTTTCAAATCCATACAGTCAATCCACAGCCAGGCAGAGACACACAAAAATGTTAGAGCACAAAACTCAGCCACTTCAAAGAGTGGCTTCTGAACAATGCAAAAACTAACTTCATAAAAAAGATGTGTTATTACATTGTGAGTTCAGGCATACTAAACTTTTTTTCTATCTTAAGCCCTTTGGAAGATAGGCTGGAAAACATATCACACAGCCTTACCATTCTATCCTATGGACAAGATGGCCTTTCAACAGTGAAAAACGAAATTGGAGATTATTTCATTGTCAGGACATGACACACACCTTAGTACATGTCCTACCTTTCACATGCACTGCGCCCCGCCCAGGGGGTACCCTAGACCTACCATAGGGGTATCTGATGTGCATAGAAAGGGAAGGGTAAGGTCTGGCAAGTGAGTGCACTTGTCAGAACAACATGGCAGTTTAGCAAAGTGCGCACAGGCACTGCAATGGCAGGCCTGAGTTCCCTTTTTAAGGCTACTTGTGTGGGTGGCACAAATAGTACTGCAGGCCCACTAGTAGCAGTTGCATTACCAGCCCTGGCACCCATCGTGCACTTTACTAGTAAGGCAAACATACCAATCATGGACAACCAATTACCATTACTTTATACAGGGAACACTTACACTTTGACACTGTTAACAGTGGCAAAGTGTCCAAAGCATCTAAGTTCGCAACACTGTGTCCGAAAGAGATCTAGGAAGGAAGCAACAAGTTTAGGGACTTTAGCCAAAAAGGGTCAAGTCCTACATTAACTATATAAAGCAACCTTTTCATTCATTAATTTGTGTTTCATCATTACCTCGCAGGTATAACAATGGGCATTGGGGATGGCTGCACAGAGATATTTACTTGTAGACTGCTATTGTTATTGTTATTGTTATTGTTATTGTTATTTTAATTTTATACCGCGCCTAATCACCTGCAGGCCTCTAAGCGCCAGGAAAAGATGGTACAGGACAACAACATAACGAAGTCAGAGCAAAGAGCAGCATTCCGGTTATGCTATGCTCAGGCTTCTCCTAAACAATAGCGTTTTTTTACTTGTAGACTGCTATGAAGTAGGCATGTACCTATTACTAAATGTCCTAGTTAAGGGTGCATTGAATATATTAAAGAATATCTTTCTTATTTAGTTGTGTGCATATTTGCCAGCCGTAATATCATACCAGTCATTTAATTTTTTCTGAGCACTGTGGGCCACATTTATTAATGGTGAGGAGCTAAAATCCCACATGATATAGACATTTTACACAAAACTATTACCCTCCTCTTAAGGCACATGACATCTTCTCCTGCCATACGTTTTTTACAGTCCTTTTGAAACTGGAGGTATATTTCTGTCCATATATACCAATCCATTGGCTCTGATGAACTTCTATAAGAGGATCGGATACCTATGAGAAAGAGACTTGGAGGTGGGTCTCCTGAAGAAGGTGCTGTGTTGCCGAAACCCATGTAGAAGAAGATGAAAGATTAAGAACATAAGCCAAACAGATAGAATATCCTAGAATCATAATTGAAATTAGATGTGCTGCATACCATTGATCCAGAAAAGTCATATTGTAATATCAAAAATTGCTTGAAGATGTAACATTAGTGATGCTTGTATCCATAGGATCTATTTTTTTTTATGTGTTATATGATTTTATTTGTATGATTAGGATGTGTAGCTGAATGCAATGTGATGATAGATGGTATGATTGGTGTGAATGTTGTGTATGCAATATCCATTTTATATTTTTATAGTAAATCTGTGTCATTGATTCAGGATATTCTGTTATTTCATAATGAGAACAATTATGTGAATTTAAGAATTTTTCATTGTTGATTGCAAATAACGTTTTATATACAAAGAAAACCAATGTTCTCCAAGTCATAGCATTATGTATGTATTTAGAAAAGAATAAGCAAGGTTGCCAGCGTTTTTTATGCAATGTATAATCCTTATAAAAGACAGTAGCTTGGGGTCATTTTTGGTGATGAGAAGTAGCTTCCACAATTAAGAAGTTTGGAGACCCAAGATTCAACCTCTTTGATGCGGTTTGCTCCACCAGGATATTCTGTCCACCTGGAATCAGTCAGGATTGGCAATACATGAATAGGTGGTAAAAAAGGGAAGATTCTATCTACTACATACACCCAGATTTTTCTAATTTCCACCAAATTCATATGTGGAACCATAGTTTCACTCACCCCTAATTATCACCACAGAGGGCCTGGGAGAGAGACTTAAGTTCAAAGGATTGGACCACTTTACTCCGCTCTTGAAGAGGTGGGGCATTTTATAATCATTAGCATGCAAGTAGCATACTGAATAACTGGAGTTTGGTCTCCAGGAACCTCAAATGCAAATCAAAAACAATAAGAGGGGGCGAGCTAAGAGGGCGAAGGAATAACTACTCCGAATCGCTGCTTAGTGGATCGCTACCGGAGAATTACCATAACAGGCAAGGAAAGCTGAACCTGAGTTGGTGGGGGGAAAGAGGCTGGGGTGGATATCACATCCTCAATCTGTGGGAACTTGAGGAAAATCAAGACTGAAGAAACTGATTTCGATAGATTATCAGAAAAGATTTATGCAACCAAGCGGCCCCCAGGTGGCAGTGCTCTCGGCTCCCTAACTAAAATTTGCTGTGAGAAGATAGAAACCATGGGCCATGCATCAAATACTGGGTCCAGGTATGACCAGGTCTTTGCAGTGCATCAGACAGGGGGAAACAAAGGTGGGACCCAGCAAAATTGGTTAGCTTCATGGTTGGTAGGCAGTAAGGAAAAGAGTGCCTGGCATTGTGAGATAGGCATCCCCCCACCCTGCACCCCAGATGACAGATTGTGACTTAGATGGAAGGGAATTTTGGAGGTCACCCCAAAAAGCAAAGGAGTTTCTGAGGGTAGACAAAATCCAGTAAATATTTAAGCTCGGAGCATGCAGGGGAAAGGGATGGCTGAGTAGCACAACAATCACTGAGGAAGAGGTGCTCAGTGGACCTCTAGCTCTGAAACAACTCAAATCCATTAAAAGAGGGAGCATGTAAGCTGGGCCTCTCCATGTCGAATCAAGGGAAGATACCCTGGAAGACTAACTTTCATTTATTCTTTTGTCACTCACTCTAGTCAATCGGATACACTAACAAACCAGGATGACAAAGGTGGGGAGTTTGCCACAATGGCAACGAAAACTGTGCCGACCTCTCTCAAAGGAAGAACCTAAGGGCTGCTGAGCTGACCCTAAAGACTTTGACTAAACACTATTTTAGGGCCTTAATCCAATCCGGGGGTCCCTATATCTGACATGAAATGTAATCTACTGAATATGAACTTGAGAATCAATTTAACAAAACAATCACTCTTGGATAGGAGTTAGATAGTCACAACCTCCATTGTCTCTCTTGAAAACTAAGTAAGGCCTCTCCTGGAAAAATGCAAAGACCTGGAAAACAGGTCAAGGAGGGACAATTTTAGAGTTCAACACCTGAATGAAGGCAAAGATGGAAACAATAGCAAAGTATATCAGAGATCATTTTAGATGGACCATACTCAAAGATAAAGAGTTACTCATAGCTATAGAATGATCACATAGAGTGGGCAGGAGACATGCAGATGCAAAAGCATTGCAATGGGACATTGTGGTGAAGGTATCCGCATGCCACACAAAATAACTGATCTTAACGACAGGATGGACAAAGATCCTGAAAGAGCATCACCTTGTGGTCTCCACAGAGGATTTTTATCTGACTTCAACTACACTAGTGAAACGAAGGTCTTCGATTTCAGTGGTTGAGATGCAGAATGCTAAAATTGTAAGCTACAGATGGAAACTCCCCGGAGGTATAATGTTCAACTGGAATGACTAAGAGCTGGGGGTGAAAATGGCACCAGAAGCACATACAATTCTAAATATAGCAGAAGGAGATACAACACCGGAACCGTAATATAGATATCACTTAAGAGACACCAAATAAACCAAAACCATTGATCAAGGTTGGTCCTCACAGCTTATTCATAATGAAAATGCTGATGCGCCCCAGCTGTGAAATAAGTCAAGAATGTAAACCAGTCATGTGAACTGAGCAGACCGGCTGCAAATATGATCAATGACCGCACAAAAAAGGCAGAACGCAAAACACATATTTGCTTCCCAATAACGTCATAATGATGGGAAACATTTACAGGTGGGTCCAAAACTGGCAGTTGCTGTACAACACTCCCAGTTGGTGGGGGCACTAGGAGCTAGTGAATGGCTATTGGTTAGCACATAAGGCTTTAAACAGAGTTGGGCCACGTATTCTTTGGCATATCTTTAACTGGCACTCCCCTTCCAGACAACTGCGTTCGGCTAATGCCTACTTACAGAATCAGGACAACAAACTGGGGGGGGGCAGGAGTTTCAGTCATCGCACCATTATGCTCTGGAACTTCTCCCGAATACTCTTAGGAAGATACCGTCTCGAATAGAGTTCAGGAAAAACCTCAAAACATGGCTATTCAAAAACTAAGCTCTCTGTGCAGTATGCGGTGCACAAGCGCCTAGACGCCTAAGGGTTCTAGTGTGCTATAGAAATTGTGATAACATAACATGGTGGGCACTCTTTACACCACCAGAAGTTGGAAGGAGGGTATATTTTATATCGGAGGGTATGGAAGAATGTTTTTTATGTTAAAGTTCAAATGTTGTGGGAGGAGACAGGGAGGGAAAAGGAGAACACACGTGGTGGTGGGGACAATATTACAGTACAAGAGTTTTCAGATAGAAGTGGTACTTCAGAACATAAAAGCCGAAACTTCCATCACTGACTGTGAAGGGCCTAAACTCTCCACTGAAAGACAAAGACTGTGGTTGCACCTGTATGGGGTTGCACCTGATACAATACTGCTCCAAGAGGCACATTTGTTGGGGATAGATCAGAATAGATTAAGATATAAAAACTAACCATCTCAGGTCCACTCTTCAGGGCTCACTAAGCCAGCTGAGGTATCTATATAGGTCCAGCACAGAGTTAAAGCCCTAACAAGATATGTATTTAGTTAGATCACAGTGGTTTAACTATCACATTACTTAATCTCTATGCACCAAACACTGGTCAAGATGGGTATCTATAGTCACCACTGTGGGAAGTGGTTTACCTTCTTAAGGGCGAAATAGTGGTGGGTGCAAGCCCGCTTCAGTACTCCAGGTCAAGTATATATTCGGCAGCTAATAAAAAGTTAAAAGCATTGACTGAGTAAGTAGGACTAATTGATGCCCGACATGACTCCGAGAGATTACTCCTTCTCAGCTACATACACTAGAATTGACTAGGTTTGTGGACAAAAAGATTAGGAGTAGAGTAGATATGATTGGAATCACAGGCATTATGGTGTCAGACTATGTCCATGTTATGTTACAATGGGAGCTAGAACAGATGGGACAGAACTACAGGAACTGCTGATTTAAAGATTATCTGTTCAAAGACCCATTTAAGGAACAGGATATATGCAATGACTTATGAGATTTTAATGCTGCCAATGCAATTGCTAACACACCACTGTTATTCTTTTTAACTCTTTTTTATTGATGACATAACAAGGAATATCGCAGATTGTTGCAGTGCAGAGCATAGCTTGAATGACAATTGGAAAGTCAATAAACACCACATTTACATCAGGTACTGTTGTTATTTTGTTTCTTAGCCCTCTCACATCATAGCTATCCATTACTGACTGATGTGATTATGGGCTCCCAGCATGGGGGTTGTACATATGCCTCCCCTGTATAATTTCTACCTACCCCATATTTGCTCACACTTACTCAGACAACCCCAACTTTAATACATCACTTTCTCCGCTATCATGCACCAATACAAGTCATCCTTCCAGACTTGTTATTTCGGCGCGTTAGGTACAACCCACAGTCTCCTAATATTTTGCTGGGCAATTACCATACCCAGCGTTACCCAAGTATTTTCTTTGCTGTTTAAGTTGCTTGCTTCCCAGTTCCCACACACCTAGGCGGCAGCACTTAGGCGAAGGTTCCTGTTTAACCCCAAATACATCACTAAAACAGTGCTCAATTTTCTGCCAATACTTTTTAAAGTACTTGGCTGCATCGTCGCCTGCACTTAGGATCCGACCCTTTACCCGTCTCAGCAAGAGTTTGACATTAAAAATATGCTCTGTGCAATATTTTAAGCTGTATTAATTTGAATCTCAAGGAGCTAGCCACTTCTCTAGGGGAGGCCAATGTGTCCTGCCAGTCTTCATCATCTAATTCTCCTATATCACATGTCCACTGTTCTCGGAGTTTGAGAAGGATGTCGGGGGGAATTATTGATACATTTTTGGAAGGTCAAAGAGATTGCTTTGCGGTCCATATAATCTGTAAGGATTCTATCCTCCAGTAGGGATGCCTCAGGAAGGTTCATTCCCTTGGGAATGTCCACCTGGAGAGCGTGCCTGATTTGGAGGTATCCAAATGTTTCTGTGGCGGCTAGGTTATAGTCTTGTTGTAGTGTTGTGAAGGGAATCGCACCCCCCCTGTCCACACATCACCCACCCTAACAATGGCTAGGAGATCCCATATGTCAGAGCCGGGGCCCAGCTGCTCCACCTCCCACAGCGGGGAGGCATGCATTATCTTGTTAGCTCATGCCAAATTTTTGTTAACCTCATGCCAAAGCTGGACGGTGTGCTTAGTGGGACCCGTGAGCCAGAAATGGCTGGGTGCAGTGAAGAGTGTCCTCATATAGCCCCCAGCATGCAGGACAAATCTGTCCCTTCTATTTGCTGGCTCGTCCAGGTGTCAATGTATACAGTGATTGATTGCCAATAGTTCTGCAGCCCAGTAATATTTACGTATGTCGGGTAGCTCCACTCCCCCATCATACCATCCTCTTCCTAACTTCTGTGTGGCTATCTGTGGTGGCTTCCCATCCAATAGCAGCGATCTTTGTTCGCTCTCCATAGCTTTAAATTATAAAGATTGGGCTGGAAACTGTGTATTTTGCAATATTTATAGAAACCATGGGAGTGCAATCATCTTAAATAGCGGTACAAAAGGGGGTGGTGATGGACGGAGCAACTGAATCATTCAAACACTCACACCCAGTTAAAAGATCTGGGTTTAATCCATCACCGTTCTTTAGCCCGCTCTGCCACCCCAGTTCAGACATGGCCATATGCAAATCAGTCTGACCCTGTGCCTCATGGGAACAGTCCAGCCCGAACTGCCAAGCCATATCTTCCCTGGACCGGAAACAAGCTTCCAAGGACCGGTTTCTGGCATTCCAGCCGTCTTCAGTGAGTGGGCTAAAGAACGGTGATGGATTAAACCCAGATCTTATGACTGGGTGTGAGTGTTTGACTGATTCAAATGCTCCATCCATCACCACCCGCTTTTGTACCGCTTTTGGCCGCCATAAGTGTGGCAGGGTATGCTCAGACGTGAGTCCCTTGCTCACTTTGCCACTGGATTCAAGCAAGCCGAGCTGAAGACTGCTGGAATGCCAGAAACCGGTCCTCGGAAGCTTGTTTCCGGTCCAGAGAAGACATGGCTTGGCAATTCGGGCTGGACTGTTCCCATGAGGCACAGGGTCAGACTGATTTGCATATAGCCATGTTTGAACTGGGGTGGCAGAGTGGGCTAAAGAATGGTGATGGATTAAACCAAGATCTTTTGACTGGGTGTGAGTTTTTGATTGATTCAGATGCTCCGTCCATCACCACCCCCTTTTGTACTGCTTTTGGCCGCCATAAGTGAGGCAGGGTATGCTCAGACGTGAGTCCCTTGCTCATTTTGCCACTGGATTCAAGCAAGCTGGGCTGAAGACGGCTGGAATGCCAGAAACCGGTCCTCGGAAGCTTGTTTCCGGTCATGGGAAGACATGGCTTGGCAGTTCGGGCTGGACTGTTCACATGTGGCACAGGGTCAGACTGATTTGCATATAGCCATGTCTGAACTGGGGTGGCAGAGTGGGCTAAAGAAGGGTGATGGAATAAACCCAGATCTTTTGACTGGGTGTGAGTGTTTGATTGATTCAGATGCTCCGTCCATCACCACCTCCTTTTGTACCGCTTTTGGCCGCCATAAGTGTGGCAGGGTATGTTCAGACGGGAGTCCCTTGCTCACGTTGCCACTGGATTCAAGCAAGCCGGGCTGAAGACGGCTGGAATGCCAGAAAACGGTCCTCGGAAGCTTGTTTCAGGGCCAGGTAAGACATGGCTTGGCAGTTCAGGCTGGACTGTTCCCATGAGGCACAGGGTCAGACTGATTTGCATATGAAATGAAATGAAAATGGGTTTTGTAGAGCGCATATAGCTGCCCGGGGGCGTCCCAGCGCTGAATGCTTACAAGTGTTCTCAGTTGGGCTGTAATGCAGAACAAAAACACGCTATTTATTGAACAGAAAGGTTTTCAGGTGTTTCCTAAAAGAGGTAAGGTCCGAGTCCGAGTTGTCTGAACTGGGGTGGCAGAGTGGGCTAAAGAACGGTGATGGATTAAACCCAGATCTTTTGACTGGGTGTGAGTGTTTGATTGATTCAGATGCTCCGTCCATCACCACCCCCTTTTGTACTACATCATCTTAAATAGGGCAGCTCCTCCTAATAAGGAGAATGGAAGGGCCCTCCAGTGGTGCACATCTCCTTTTAAACGCAGCATTAAATTCCGATCATAAAAGAGGGTGGGATCCAAGGTGATGCAGATGCCGAGGTAGCGGAAACAGTCTGTCACCACCGTTGCCCCACAGTCCTTAGGTAGTGGAGGGAGCTCGCCACTCAGTACTTAGATAAAGAACTTCAACCAGTTCCTATTAAAGCCGTAGTATCTTCCAAAATTAATGAATATATTCAATATTCCATATAGTGAGGATTTAGGCAATGTCAGATATAGAAGTATGTTGTCAGCATATTGGGGAATTCAGTCCTTATAGTCCTCTGTCCAGCGTAGGCCCCATATGAGTGTATCCCTGCGGACACAAGTTGCCAGGGGTTTGAGTATTAGGGCAAAGAGCAATGGCATCAAGGGAGAGCCCTGCCTGGGAGAAGGTTTGCGATGGACTATTGTTTACCGTGACTTAAGCAAGTGAGTCTGAGTATAGGAGTCTCAGCCAGGCCTTGAATTTGGGGCCAAATCCCGTCCTATCCAGCACTGTGAATTGATATGGCCATTCAATGGTATTGAATGCCATTCAGGCATCTAGCGACATAACAACTGCATCCTCTCTCAATGTATCAATTCTTCCCAGGACCCCATTAAGCCTGTCTAAATTAAGCGCTGTGTTCCTTTCAGGCATGAAGCCGGATTGATCGGAGTGTACCAATTTCGGAATAATCTGTATCAAGCATGTAGCGATTAATTTGGCTAGGATTTTAATTTCTGCATTAAGCACAGAGATGGGGCGATAGGCTGAGATGTTGTGTCTTGGTTTACTTTCTTTATGGAATACGACTATTGTGGCTAGTCAATGGTCCGCTGGGAGCCTTCCCTCCCTCTGACATTCTATATACAAAGCTTATCAGTTGCCAATTTATAGAGCTGGATTGGGAGGCCGTTGGGTCCCATCGTTTTTTCAGACCTGGTACCGTAAATCACTGAAGTCATTTCATTGTTGGTTATGTTTCTCTCCAACAAAGCTAGGTCGTCAGTAGTAAGAGTGGGCTGTGTATTGTCTGTTACAATTCCCTAGCTGCGGCTCCCGTCAAAGTGTCAGTCGAGGAGTAGACATGATGATAATGATTAGCGAACGCCTCCACTATCATTTGCGGGTCCTGAAGTATTTCGTCTTCGTCAGTCTTAAGTTCAGTAACCAGGCTGCTCACCCATTCACGCTTGTCGAGCCAGGCAAGTAGCTTCGATGCCTTATTCCCAACTCCATAGATCCTCTGAGGCAAGTAGCTTCCCTGCCTTATCCCCAACTTCATAGATCCTCTGGGGGACTTCAGTCATGATCAGTACAGATCTCCAATCTGTACCTGAACCAATCACGACTGATGGCTGTACCTGAACCGATCACTACTGACAGACCCCAGAGGATCTTTCCCCATACCTCTGTCGACATTCATTGCTCCACTAAATTATACTCCCCAGCGCCTGGACGATTCCCATGAACGCCAGACTCCTATCCCTGCCGCCGGCAGTTGGAATAATTAAATTTCTTGGCAAAGGATAACTGCGTGGTGACAATGATCCTCCTATATCCTCGGGACGGTGTTTTACCACTGTTTCACATACTTTGGTGGCACACCGTGCTCACCATTGTTTTATTCTGGTTTGGCCCACATCTGGACCCATGGACACCCCCGGATCCTCCGCCTTCTTCGCTTAACACTTTCATCCAGTTTCCTTTCTCACAAATAGTAACATCGTCTTGAAGATGACCCTGACTTATGACTGGTCGAAACACTGATGATTTTCAAGCGCAACCTTTGGTGCTACACTCTGCTTCACAAAAAATGCTAAGCCCTCTGTAAACTCTTGTAAATAATTCCCTGTGAGCCACAAGTACTTTGTAAATACTATCCCTATTGCTCACCTTGCGCCGTTCATCACTGTATCACTCGCGCCGTCCACCTTGTGTGTCACGAGCACTTATGTGCACAAAGTTTGTTCTGGTTACTCCCAGATTCACTTTTAGCAGTACTGATACTACTGTTTTCATTTAATTTGATTAGTAATAAATATAATGTGCCTTTGGCACATCCATGAAATTTTGAGTCTGCCTGCTTGCTCCTTTTGCAACTATATGTGCATGTTTATTTACTAATCACCTATTGCGGCACTGATCTGTATTATGGGCGGTCGAGCTCACACCTCTTTCTTGCCTGGCATGCCCAGTGGCTGCACTCACCTGTTACTATGGTGGGTCCGATAGGTCATGCTCTGTCCAGTAGGTGGCCTTCCTCACTGCTGAATCTGGAGGTTTAGGGCTGGTCTCTGTCCGGACCCCAACTCTGTGCCGAAGTCAACTTTCTCTTCTAGTTTTCACGGAGCACTGGTCTCCTTACCTCTCTCCCCACTCTCCGGGCTCTTTGCTGCTCATCCCAATGGAGGAGATGAGGGTGGTGGAATAGGGGGAGCAACCAACCACCAAACTGCAGTCCCACAACAACTGCCGTTCAGGCGCCATGCAGTTGTGGCAGCATCTCCTCACCACCGCAAGACCCTCGACTCAAGGCTGCAGCTTATTTCTTCCAGTTGGCTGGAGCCTACTGCGTATCTTTTCAGGGCTACATGAGGCTTGCTCACCTCCACCAAAGTTGTTGTTGCCCCACTGGGACTTATTACTGCTTCTCTGGTGGTCAGAATATTTAGCGGATTATGAGGGGGTTACTCAGTAAAATGTCGGAGCCTCTCTACCGCGTGGTCGTCTTCTGTGACGTTCGGCCACGCTCCCACTAACAAGCCACTGTTGATGCAATGGGACATGACGAAAGCATTCCTTAGAGGTATTCTGATAGTGTTAGATGCATGTAATACAAGGGAAAACACACTAGTAACAGAGAACATTTTAGGGAACAGTTAGGAAGTTAAGAACAGCTCAACAAAAAGCAGACCTTGTTAGGTAAAATAGAAGGATCAATAGATTAAACTGGGCAGTTAAGTGTCGTTTCTATTACAAACATCAGAAAAACTCCTGCTGAGAACACAAAAACAGTTCTACTCTACAGTCAACAAAACCGGGTGACTTTTGACTCTACAACCTAAGGCTAAATTCACTAAAGCTATCATTGGGATGTTAAATTAAGGATTCCCAAGACTCCCTATTGAAAGACGAAAGGTGGAAGACTGAAGCTTTTTGGAAGCTTTGCCAAGAGCTGCACTCCAGAGTGGGAGACGATAAAGAGGAGAACTGCCTACAGGAGTGTAGCCCTCCTAAATTGACATATACAAAAAGAGATTCCCTAGTCAGACCAATTGAAAACGAGGAAGTTCTAAGAGCTGCAAAAGTAATTGAAGGGGTAAGTCTCCTGGGCTGGATGGATATATAGCCAAATCAATTCATAAAGCTTTATTCGGTGCATATAAGAATGACCATAAAAGCACATGAGCGGCACATAGGATAACCGATATTGCAGAATTTAACAAAAATACTTACATAAAGTTTAAAACAACATACTTTTCCTGGCATTAATTGATTGGTTTAAAAATGTAGCAATAAAAAAGCATATATCTGCAGATTGCATGTTAAAAATTAATTTCATTGCATCATTAATAGTCCGTGAACTGTACTTGATAAACAAAGGTTTTAAATAGGCAATGCGAAAACTCTTGTAAAGTTTACATATCAATAAAAAGTGCAAGGTGCTCTGCTTAGATAGACCATCACATGGACAGGGTCTGGTCGGATAATTTTTAAGGTGGGGGGATGCCACCAGATGGTGTGCCAGCCCGAACCTAAGTCTAATAAGTACAAATCTATGGGATGGCCTGGTCACCATGGCTAGATATAAGGGGTAACCTTCATTAACTATATGGCTATTGTAAAACAGAGTGGAAGACAATACCCCAGTCTTTAATGACCACCTCCTCATTCTGTGCACTTAGAATGTTGACTTCAGCTCACTTTTGGATATTGCGGCAGCAGCACATGGATCGTCCGTTATATTTATGTCAAAGATTTCCTGAAAACAGTCGACAATATATTTTAGCCAGGGGATTTTTAAATAATTATCTAAGGCGAGACAGTCCTCTATAACAGATCTATTAAAAGCGGTCTCCTCCTTTAACCAGATTGATCGCCAAACCATAAGAGGCCTTAGGGATAACAAATCTATCAGGTAGTTAATCCCCAGTTCTCTATGGATCAGCTCAGTTGGGGCGGAAGTAGGTAAACAAAGAAGCTTTTTGAGTAAAGAATTTTGCTCCGTCTGCAAACTATAATCACAGCAATGTCCCCAGACTCCGGCCCCATATAATGCAATTGACACACATCTGGCTTGATCGATCTGGAGCATATCCCTGATTCGTCTTTCTCCGATCTTCGCCGCGAATCTAAAGACCCCGTGAGCACTTTTAGCCATCTTATTGCGAACATTAATAAATTCATTAGACCATGTTCTATCTTTTGAAAAGGTTATTCCCAAATAACAAAATTTGTCTACATGTTGCACTTTTTTGGCCATCTATAAAAAATGCATTAAGCAACTTTCTTTTGGCCCAACAGGTCATGGTATGCGTTTTCTCTTTGTTGATAACCAGTTTCCTGTCCTTGATAAAAACAGAGAATCTGTCAATCAAACGTTGTAAACCAATGGGGGTTCTCGATAGTAGCACGGCATCGTCCGCGTATAATAACACTGGCACTATTTCCCCAATAGCCATATTTTATTAGATTTCAGATGGACACGGGCCTCACAAATGAGATATCTCTTCTATTCCTTTGGATGTGAGACTGTGTCTCCACCATCCATGAGCAAGGGGATGTGGCACTGATTCCTAAACCAAGAAAGGATGTAAGGGACTGTAAATCCTATCAACCTATCACACTACTAAATCTAAACTTAAAAATCTTTGCTAAGGTTCTTGTAAATATGCTGGGCAAATATTCCCCTGTCTAATTGAGGCTGATCAATCGGGCTTCGTCAGAGGCCTGCAGACACATGACATTATTTGAAAGTTCCCTAATATGGTGGAAAAAGCCACAAGAAGGAAGATCCTGTTGTCCCTGCCAACATTAAATGCAGAAAAGGTGTTTGATCATGTTGTAAGTGTAATGTTGAAAATGTAAATCTGTATTTGTAAAGCGCAAACTACTCACCCTTACGGGTCTCAAGGCGCTGGGGGCCATCGTGTTAAGTAAGTGAGCTACTGCCCAGAGTTGCATGTTGCTGGGCTGAGCTGCCGCTGGAGCAGCGGGTTTGAACCGTGAACCCTGTGCCCGGAGTCAGCTGCCCTGGCCGCTACACCACACCTCTTCATGTTATCTGGAATTGTTTGGGAGGGAAGGCTGTTATTTGGGGTGAGTATGCACAGTTCAGTAGGAAGTTAGCAAACTACAAGGAACCAAACCTGTGAATGATAGTAAATGGGGACAAATCTGAAATAGTGACGTTTACAGAGGGGCACTAAACAGGAGTTCCCACTGTTCACTGCTTCTAATGTCCCTGTATATAAAGTCACTGGCAGTGATGCTGAGGGATGATTCAGAAGTACATGGCTTGAATGTGGGGGAAAGACTCAAATTATGGCCTTTTGCAGACGATGTTCTCTTTATTTTGATTTGACTGCTTCAAGAAAAATGCAGGTTTCGAAATTAATAAAGTCATATCTGAAATATTAAATATGATTCCTCACAGGAAGAAGTAACTAAAGTACACAGTGATTCTTCTCTTAGGTGGGCTATCCTTCACATATAATATACTTATGTATAAACATCACCCCTTCCCTCTCAAAGATGGTGCGACCTAGCTGGTCTATGTTAAAGAGGGATGTAACGCATAACCTAAATGGATGGGGCATCTTCCCATTTTCAGGGAAGGATTGCCATGGTCCAAATAAGAACATTACCAAGGCTTCTTGACCTCTTTCAGGTTATACCATACCCCACAGTGAAGGAGGAAATAGTCTTGTTGCAGAAAGAAATAGAAGCATTAATACTGAGTGGAAAACGGCCAGGGAATACAGGAAGATACTGACCGTGCCCTGGACTAAAGGCTGGTTATCACTTCCACACTTACGGGGAAATTATCAAGCCACACAGTTGCGACACCTCCTGGACTGGACAATAAGAGAAAAAGGCACCAAAAAAACTGTGTTGATGGATAGGGCTGTGATGGGGAGGCCACTCTGGGGTGCTCTACGACTGATGAAATATGATGGGTTCAGAACAGAATATGCTAGTGACATAGTCAGCACGATCCTAAAAACATGGGATGCAGTAGCTAAAAAAACAAAAATCCGGACTCGCAGCCTATCCATCATCATTTACCCCATTCACTAAAATCCAGACTTCATAACGGCATTGGAGGGAAAGACGTTCCAGAGTTGGAAGGAAGGACACTGTTTAACTTTGGGACACTGGTTTTTAAAAAGGAATATTAAGTCCTTTGCACTATGTAAGGTAGATGTTAAAATCACCCAAAAGACAGGTTAACAAACATATGCATGACTGAACACTGGGCCCTCCATCCTTGGTGAAAGAGAGTCATCCAATATCTTGCAGCCTTTGAAAAATATAGAATGATATGTACTGAATCCAGGGCAGTTATCTCAAGTGTATACAAACTCCTGAAGAAGGGGTTGTTTCAGAACTTACTATGTTGATTTCTTTGTTCCTGCCCAAGGACGTGCATAGTCTCCAGCGTTGTCCTTGCTTGCGCTGCAGTGGTAGCAAGTGGCATCATCTCCGCGAGGGCCCTGCTATTGGAACATCTAGACTGTGACCAGTGGGGTCTGTGGTACAGGCGCCCACCTCTTGTGTGTCATCTGAGGGTGTCCGGGTAGACTGGCACCCTGGCTAGACACTACTTTAGTACAGTTACCCAGTCGCTACTGAAGTCATGGAGCTCCAGTAACTGTGCCAAGAGAGCAGCTGCCCATATCCAGACCCCTGACACCATCAGAGCGGTGTCCTTGCTAAGGAGGCTGGACAGTTCTGTTGCCTTGGGTGTTGGGGCAGTGGCTGGACCAGGAACATTTGTATTCATATCACCTGCTGAAATCCTAAAACTGCAATACAAGGTACTACTGCTCAAGCTTTGAAGCGTAACCTTATGCAACATGCTCTGTTAAATTCAATGTTAGCTGTATTTTTATAGTCTGTAGACTGAGTCTAGTCGTGGTATTACTATTTGGGGTCAGAACTCTGGCCCAGAGTGTAGTAGTGACTTCTGGTTTTCACTGTGTGTCTTTGTTTTCTGTGTAATATATTTTTCTTGAGTGTATTAAAGTACTTTTTTTTAAAACAAAAAGTAAAGCACTGGCTATACATTGACCGTATAGATGGCATTACAACATAAACTGTATTCTGAATAGTGCAAAGTTTATGTAATTCAAACCCTTTTGTTTGATGCACAATGATTCATCCTCTCTGATAAATTCTTGACCATTTTGCGCATATAACTAATGCAGACCTCTCCGTGATTGTCTTTCCCTAACTCAACCTGTGCCTGCTTTTCCAGTTCCTCTTACCATGCCTGTCTAGCTCACAATGGACACATCTATATGTTCAGTTTGTGTTCAGGGAAAACTGCAAGTGGGACCTCACTAAAGGTAACATCTGATGGCAGCAAACATTCCACTATCCTCCGCCTTCTTTCAAGCCTGGTGCGATTTAACTGCCCCAATACCACATCGCATTAGGATGTACATAAATATGACACCTAATGTTTATTGTCATGAGTCACAAAAAACATGTTTAGCCCAGGCGAAGAAGTTCAGAAGAAAAGTTAGCTTGTGGAGACGTATATAAAAGCTATTTTTGCAAGAGTTACAGATCAAAGAAGACCTGTCCTCTGTTTAAAAAAAATAAGCCCTTCCAAATCTGTGCAATGCTTGCGATATGAACAAAACAATTGAAGATAGTTAAGGCTCTTTTCACTGTAATGCTTCTTTTTTTGGTGCTGAATTGTCATTTTTTGGTAATAACAGAAATGGAAACTGGAAAGAGATTTAAGAAGGACAAGAGGATGCCTGCACCAGATACAGGCAGCCTCTCTGAGTTCAAAGGGTTCCAAGGAAAGTATTGGACTTTTCATGGAGGGGAGATGACAGAAGGGTATCATGGGTGGGCCAATGTAGTCTTATACTGTCAGGGCAGCAAGCTACCAAGTGCTTCATGCCTCACCATCGCATGCGCAGGAGGATGCGATTGTAGCTAGGGGTTGGACTATGCTGTGACTGGGCCTCAACCTACTGGTCCTTGTCCGACCTCTGTGTGTCAACTCTTGTGCAAAATGTGGCCTCCTTCAGCCCAGCAGGAGTTGGTGAAATCTCGACCTTTAAAGGGTGTGTACTTTCTGATTAGGTTAATAACTTTGATTGTTCTTCAGTTGTGCACGATTGTGTAGCCTCAAGAAGCCCAGGTTAATGCCCATGCATTATTAAAGTGGTAAATGAAATGAGGCTGAGATATAGCGTTGGAAGCTTCATTTTAAATGAATAAAGGCTAAAAGAAAATAGCGTTACTATTAATTAGATATGATGAGTGTGTAATATATGAATTCCACGTCCATGTTCGCCACTCAGGCTCTAATTCGTGGATCGCATGAAAGTTGCATGCTTTTTGTTCAGTCTGAGGTTAAAGTAAACGTAAACATTTTACATCTGTGTCTAACAATGAGATCAGTAAGTAATTCATTGCCTGTTCTTTCACATGAAAAAAAAATAGATGTGATGTAATTATTGGTCTTTGTCTATTATTACACATGTGGGAGTCTGCATCTAGGGCCCAGTGAAAGACTATTCAGGTAAATTGTCATGCCAGTACCAAATGTCTGTTTCATTGTATCTTTCTTTGTAACATTTAGCATTTTTACTCTCAAAAACGATATTTCCACTTTTGATGTGGGAAGCCACTCATGGGTAGATGATGATAGGCATCTCCCAGAAGATATTTCTGAAGATGTGTGCTGATCAGACCAGTGATGGGTCTGCAATTTGTGAGTTATTTACATTCAGACATTGTTAAACGAAATCTGATTCCACAGAGGTTTATTTGTCTCCAGCTATGGTGGTTCCAGGTTACTACAATTGCAAGTATGAGATGTAACTTCATTGAATTTAATGTTTGACTCCATACCTTTTGAACTGTGGCAATGATTCTTTGCAAATTATAGATTACATGTCTGTATAGTTTCATTACATGAACCAGGACAGATTTTAACCCCAACTTTAATCAAATGCAAAGTCTGTCAGATTCAATCTGGACACCAGTCTCACTCTAAAGAAACACAACACTAAAGCAATTAACACTGCGTGTTCTCTAACAAAAAATAAACTGGACCACTTTCTCCCAGAAAGAATTTCAGAACAGCCATTCAAGCTCTAATGGTCTAACATCTGCTTGGTGGAAATGCCCTTCTTCATGACCTCCCAGACTCCATACTGGACCTCTTAACCCCTTCCACATGGGGCTAATTACCCCACGGTGCGGGGGGGGGGGAGGGGGCTGCGCGCAGTGCCGTGGTGCTCGTGACGAGCCCAGCTCGTCATACTGCTCAGAGGAGCTGGACTCGTCACGACTCCGCCCACTCCAATAGAACGCCCGCACAGGTGGGGAATTAGTTGTGTGTGGGCAGGCCGCAGCAGTTATGACGAGCTCAGCTTGTCATGAGCACAGCTCCACTGTGCCTCATGACGAGCTGAGCTCGTCATAAGCATGGAAGGGGTTAAGGGCATCCGCCATGCAGAAAGAGGCTCATCTCATCAAAGGTAAAAATGCCTTCAAGGGGATTTATTTTGTACGTATTTGGTAACTTAAATTGACTTTAAAAGGATGAATTAATAATCCTTATTAGGAACCAATCAGATACCATAAGATTCCAATTCAATATAGAAACTAAATTTTATCAAAACACAACATACAGACAAAAACACAAGGTGTATTAGAAAAATATAGTTTTATCAAAGGATTGTTTGAATGAACAGCTTCATATACAGATAAGAACACAAACAGAAATTAGGCCTGTGGGTACACACATAAGTGAATTAATACGCGACTCTACAGAACCTAAAACAACACCTATCCTAAATCACATTGAATAAAACAAGACAGGGATAAGATGTACGGTCGACGTTTCGGTTTCCTAAGATTTAATTGTAGAAACCATCCTCAGGACTGCTGTCAATTATGATCTGTATAGAGATATTGTAGTCTGAAATAAAAATATTTACAGTTACACATCTACATTGAGCATATATATTCATTACACCTTGGTGACATAACAAAAACATTTAGTGAAACACTTAAGACATTATATGAATGACTATGATTATCTAAAATACCATAATCAGGTTTTTAGACTTTAATGAATTGAAGGATCACGACAATACAAAAATTGCTAAAGTTATCTTTTCTGAATAAGTAAAAGCATCAATGTTACAACATTGTGGAATCCATTGTATGCACATTAAATGATTCACTGTTTAGTGATCCAGTATAGAAATAATGTTCTTGATTTGTACAATGTTATGCTTAAGCGAAAGAATATGTACATACGCTACGAGTAAATGAATTCTAGGTTCACACTGTTCTTTATGTTTCATGTATTACTATGTCATTGTTTTTTAAATTGAGTTTCTATATTGAATTGGAATCTTATGGTATCTGATTGGTTCCTAATAAGGATTATTAATTCATCCTTTTAAAGTCAATTTAAGTTACCAAATACGTACAAAATAAATCCCCTTGAAGGCATTTTTACCTTTTTACTTTAATCACCCAAGCCCTCAAGGGTATTTTTGGGTCGCTCACCTCCTGTAAATCATCTCATCAAAGCCTGCAGGAATATGACCATGTTGTCCCCGCCTTGAAAGAACTTAATTGCTCTTGTTGCCTGTCCACAGGATCTTCAAAGCCAGCTGCATCATCTACCTAGCCAACACAACTGGTACTCCTGCATATCTAGCTGACAATCTCACCATCTCCAGTGGCTCTCAACACACCTTCAGGACCCTACCAACAACATTCTCATAATCATCAGGACTGCCCCAACCTTGTTCTAATTTAGTAGACGGTTGAAGACCAACCACTTTAAAGAACACTACATCATGATGCAGTAACAGTACACTTGTACTCTAAGAAACCAGTTACCCTTGCAATAACACGTTGATTGTGTCTTTGCCATGGACACCGTAGTGCTCACTTCAATATTAGCCTCTATATATCAAATGAAGTGTGACATGAATTTTTTGACTTTGCCCTCACATTAATACATTTACCTTACTGCCTGTAACTAGTGAATGCCTTTGACCCTGTGCCCGGGGGAGAGATCCACTGGACCTTGAGAGTACCTCTCAAGACCTCTCTGCTTCCCTTATATTTTTACATAATTGTGGCGTTATGCTAATACTTATCTCCCAATTTTAAGATGAATTCTATTGAAGTTTCGATGCTGACACCTTCCTGCATTTCTAGATCCCCCTGAGACCTTTGATTCCAAACTATCCTTATTTTAGATTTAGAGCTAGATCAGATGACCTTATAATCTAGTCATGTTTAGGAGGGAGGCGTGGAGTATCTTGAAAGAACACCAATTCCAAATTCTTGGCATCTTTTTTGTTCTGACAGTCGTTATTTTATACATCATGCTATCTAGTTTAAATTGGCTTTGATGCCTTTGTTTGCTCATTGTAATTCTTTACATTTAGAACATCGTCCTGATATTTGCATTTGCTGAAATGATTATTAGCTTGTAATAAAATAACATAACTTTAGTTACTGATTCCTGGTCCTTATCGTGAGTCTAAATGGGTCACACATACTCTAAAGTGTTTGTATGAATGTTGACACACTTCTGCCTCACAGTCAACCAGAAAGATCTATCAGGTGAGAAATGGGAACCACTTCCTGCACGCTCCCAAAAACAACCTCACCATGAAGTCTCAGGTCAATGCCGTCACCTCTTCATGCTTCCGAATCCTCCGCATGTGACAGAAAATCTTAAAGTGGCTCCCAGTAGTCACCAGATATACCATTACGCAGGCCATAATCACAGGCAGAATGGGCTATGCCATCACACTCTATGCGGCATCCCAACCCATTTTCTTCCACGACTGCAAACCATCCAAAATGCTGCTGCCAGGCTCATCCTTGACCTCCCTCAACTATTCCACACCACTCCTCAAAGAGCTCCGCTGGCTTCCCATCCAGAAGCGCTGCCAGTTCAAACTTCTCACACATGTATTCATGTCACTTTACAACACAGGACCTACATACCTCAATCACTGGCTCCATTTCCACCAAATCACGAGACAACTTTGCTCAGCATCATTGTCAATCACAGACACTCCTCGCATCTACAGAAGCAGAACAGGAGGTCGAACATTCTATCAACCTGCCAAATCCTGAAACGACCTTTCCCAACACATCAGGGTCTCCTCCTCACGTCTTGAATTCTGCAAGAAACTGAAGACCTGGCTTTTCAATTAGTCTTCTTGCGGGACCATCAAGACTGCCTGTACTCAGGCCCAGCCTCACCACACCTCTACTCTCATCTACTCAGCACCTTAATACCCTCATGGGTGGCAAGCAGGGCTCTACAAATTCACTTGCATTACATTACAAAGATCGTGGCAGGGTAAAGACTTTCACATAAGGCATATGAGCTTGTGCAGGATTCTGAAAATCATTGTCATGGATGACTTTATATACTTCATCGCCACAAGTTCCTCTTCTGTCCCCAAGCATCAGACTGGTGTTACAAAAGCTGCAACCAGCACATGGGTGAAGTGGTTATGGCTGTTGCTTGGCAAAAGGAAAGGCACAACCAATGCATGTAAACTGCATACACTCTGTCTCTCACTCTTCTTCGCACCATGATTCCATTACATGCTTCAAGAAACGAGATGAGCATCACTCTGGATACTTGTGAATAACACCAGAAAGCTGTCCATACAGGCTGCACCACAATTCAACACCTAACCAAGCCCTCTCTCATGGTGTAGTGAGCCACCTGTCTGATACTGTGCTTGACAGGGGTCTGTAACACTGTGGAAGTACAATTACAACGTGCAAATATGTGGGCATATGTGTTAGTATTGTGTCGTCTGCACAAATGTGTGCGCTCTCAGCAGGGGCCACGTAGATTTTCATCCTTCTGAGAATGATAGATGTTACAACATGGCAAAGTCTAACATAGCAAGCTTATAAAAATATATGTATTCATAATTGTGTTTCATGAAAATAACAAAGTTACCATGCAATTTAAAATTACAATATATACAGACAAAAGCCCAGAAAAAGTCTCCAAAGCTGTACAACACATCCATTAAAGCGTCTTTTTGTTAAGCACACTACATCAATATAAAACTGTCTTAAAGCTGAACATATAACACACATTTTCGTGTTATATTATTGAGTATTAGTGATAATTTGAGATGGTTTAAAGCTTTTGTTGGTGTAACACTATTAGGTGGTTTACATTTCGAAAGCATATAATCTGACGTTTTGGAGTTCATTTGAGTGCTGTAAAGTGCATGCACTGTATGAACCTTGTTTGAACTATATATTAAGTGCTAGAAATAGACTAAATAGAGCTATGTAGTGAGCAGTACATTTTTATCTCATCTGGAAATGCATTCTTTCCATATTTGATTGCACATTTAAAAAAAATATTTTAAACTGTTCTATTCTTTATCAGTGTGAACCGTCCTTAAGATGTCTGAGCACATGTGCCTTCCAGAAAACTGTTATGGATTTAGAAGGTTTAAAAAGACAGCCAAAAATGGCTTTTCTATAGACTTAGGCAATTGTAAAGTAACCCTAACCAAAGCTGCGGTGCAGCACCACTATAATGTTCATCGTTCTGTTTGTGAAGACATTAAGGGGCATATTTATCACAGGGTTGCGTCAAGTTTGCACCACGCAACCTGGTGCAAAAGTGATGCAATGCCTAAGATGCAAATTAGCAAGCGATACAAGGCCCCCTTGCGTGGCCCTGAGTGGCTGGATAAATCCAGAGTAATGCAAGATAGCACAAAGTGTTGCGTTGCGCTACTCTGCCCAGGGAACTGTTCCATGGGTGGTGCATGGGTGTTCCCACATAAAACTCATGGATTTTGACACATTCCCAGATTTAACATTACTGGTAGACCTAGCAATGAACTAAAATGCTGTGCATCCCCAGGGGAGGCATAACGAGGAGAAATATGTTTGATTTCTCCTCGCTTTTTCCTTTTTCTATAGAAAGGAAAATGCCTCAGAGGATTGTTTTTTTGCAGGAAGGTGTCCCTCCTGCACAAAACCCATCCTGCCTAGAAAGCAGGCATGCTTGCCCCGTGGTGCGCCAGCGTTGGAAACAGGCAGGAATGTGCCGTATTGTGATAAACACAGTGCATTCCTGGGGCCTCATTTATGACTTTTTGCCGTAGGGGAGCGCAGCAGGCCTTCCTGCTGTGCTTCCCTATGGCAAAAGAAAAGGGCAGAAATGCGCCGTATCTATAAGATACGGTGTATTCTTGTCCTTTTCCCCTGCGCCGGCGCACAATGGGCTGCCTGCGCCAGCGCAGGCACCCTTGGACAATGGTGCAAAGGTGCCTGCGCTGCGGGGAAATTTATTTTTGTACAGGAAGGGAAAACTTTCTGTACAAAAATAATCACAAGAGGCTTTTCCTCTTTCTATGTGTGCTGTAGAATGCAGCACACATAGAAAAAGGAAATACGAGGAGAAATAAAGACATTTTTCCCTGTTGCGCCTCCCTTACGCCTCCCCTGGGGAGGCGTAAGCTTTTGGCACTGCTTCAGAGTTACGATTTCTCGTAAATCTGGGGCAGTATCAAAAGGCCATGGATGTTGCTGGGAACGCCCCCAGCAACACCCATTGCACGCCCCTTTAACGCAGTATACTGCGTTGAAGGGACTGATATTTATCAGGCAGCAGTACGCCACAAAAACTGGCGTACTGCTGCCTGATAAATACCACGCAGGCTTCTGCGCCACGGAACTTCCTGAAAAGTGAAGTTCCGATGGCGCAAGGGGCCTCATAAATGAGGCCCCTGACCTTTCCCTGTACGCAGTGCAGAAAAGTGACTTGCTGCGCTGTGTTACTCTTTGATAAATATGGCCCTAAGGGTTTATCAAGACTCCAGGGGACGGTCCGCTGACCCTCATCGCCTGGGGATAAGCCAATAACCAACCGCGGTAACTAGAGATACCCCAGGGCTTTATGGGGTTATTTTGGGAGAAAGTGATACGACAAGCAGGGTTGAAGGACTTTGAGCAAATAAAATTGGGATGCCGACCATCTGGCATGCAGCAGCAGCCATAATTTTATTTTTCTTCAGAAACAGGCACTCCCAGTGTCTAAAACATGCCTTCAATACTACTATCTGAGGGCTCTGTGACTCTCTGAACCCAGAGGGGGGGATCCGCAGATCATATCTAAAAGGGGAGCTATCTGAGACTCTGCAGTCATACAAAGGCTGCCCCAGAGTCCATCTGTGAGCATGGGAGCTGCCGGATTGGCAGATGCAGATTTCTGATGGATGTCCCATATCCGCCAATCACTAAATTGGGCCCCAAATTGTGGATAGCTCTGTGCTATGCCTCTATAATACCACCGAGGCCTTCGTTACGAGTTGCCTGAGCGGTACATTAGCAGTTTGGAGGGTATATGCTCGTGGATTTGGGCCAGTTTGTGGGCCTCAAGAACATGAGGAATTGCACCCGGGATTACCGGGTTCACATGTTATTCCCTATCTCCGGGGAACCAATTATAAACCTTTTAACTCGTTAATTCTGGTCCAGAGTTTTCTCAAAGAGCTAGCAGTGAACTCGGAATGAAGGACTGTGTCGCTCCTGCTTCAGTGCGCTGGATTTATCGGATTCTTGCTGTAAGCGCCATACCGTGGACACCAGGTGGCGTCATCAGACTCTGCTTTGAATAAAAGAGCTGGCGGTATTATTTGCAATACATGCATCTGAACTGGAGATGGCCCTATCACACAGACTGAAAATCAAAGTGGCTGCAGTAGCACGCGACTCGTTTGCTTAGAGGCTTTGCGATAAAAAAGGCGCCATGCATTCATCTGCATTTCGGTGACAGGATTTTTTTAATATATATATATGGCTCCTAAATTTAGCTGCTTTGCACACAAACAAGTAGGGAATGTTATTCTGTATAAGGTAGCATATATTGGAAAAATTAGTGATATGTCCTCTGTGTTAAATGTTTAGAGCAATGTAACTGACCTTACACAAATCACCCATGTGTTTCAGTATAATAGGCAGAACACCGATGGTGTATCCCAACACAAAATGTGAAATAATAGGTGACACGAGGTCTGCAATTACACAATCAGAGGTTTGAATTTACACAATCAGAGGTCTGTAATTACACAAGCAGAAGTCTGTAATTACACAATCAGAGGTTTGTAGTTACACAATTAGAGGTTTGCAATTTACACAATCAGAGGTTTGTAATTAAGTGATAGAAAAAGCACTGAGAAGTCCTGTAGGTGACTTTGAAATCTTTGAATGTACATAACATCTGCTAGATGTAGGTGCTGCATCTAATGCTGCCTCAATCGTTCTTTCTTTCCCGCCTTTCTTCTTTTGGCATCCAGACTCTTCCCTCGCATGCTTTCAGTCTTTTCTCTCTGACAGATCTCAGGGGGCGCGTCTCCCTCATTTTCAATTCACCTCTGAAGATCATTTCTGTAGAGCAGCAGTCGAAGTGCATTAAAAAAACTTATGGGAACTGGGATGCTGCATGCAATGGGGCGGGGTCAGTGAGAGTGGAGGCGAGGTCAAAGGTGTAGCTAAAATTGGTCTTTCACCGTCCGGTAGCTACATATAAAATGAAATGAAAATTAATTTAAAAAAAGTTCTGGTGTTCAAGGTTATGAGCCATGTATAATTTGGAAGTTTCAATATATAAGACTAAAAATATAAGGAAGAGAGCAATGGGAGCTAAGGAGCAATTTGGCTCTACTATATGCTGCTTGGTCAAGTTATGCATTGAAAGTGGATAATCTTTGCCTTGCTTGCTTTCCCCGTTTCGGTGTGTTTTCTATTGATTTATATGAGATATGTTCAACTGTATATTGCTTTATTTACGTCTAAAGTATATGTTTAGTCTTCTGTATTGTAACCCGTTTCAAGATGTTTGTGTTTATCCTTACCAAATAAAGGGGTAAAATCAATAAAAATAAAAAATTTAAAAACATTCTTACTCTGTTGGAAATGCACTATAGTACATTAAAAAACCTCTGTTTGTTGATGCACTGCAGAGGTATGTGGGTAACCAGAAAACCACAGAATACAATTTCGGTTGGTGCAGTGGAGAATAGTGACTTGTGTATTTTTTAGTGCGACGAGGTCACAGACTGTGACAGAAATCACTGTGAATGTGAAAGTCAGTATTTTAAACCTGCATTACACACAGTATAAAACAGACTGCTAGAAAATGTGCAAAAAGGTTTAAGATAAAATGGTGCTTCCAAAATAGAAATTATAGTAATACCCACACTGTAGTAATGTAAATACCTCGTCGGGGTAGTAAATGATATGTATATTCAATTACAATTAAAAGTAAGCACTTCACAGCTCAATTGTTAACTCTTTGCACTACCACTCAAAAAGAATAAATCTTTTTCATCACAAAGCTTCCAGTGATTCAATCAAGTAAAGCCAGTACTGGCTCCCAAGCATCCTTTACATTTGCAAATTACCCTTCACATTTGCAAATTAACTCATTCTGCACATTTGCATTTCTTTCAGGCATGTAATGTAATGTAATTGAGCTTGTAAAGCGCACTGCTACCCGTAGGTTTCCTGGCACTGTATAACACTGGGGAACCCGTCCTGGCTTTCCCTGTGAGATGGTCCCTACTGGGCACCCCCAAGGTGAAGCCAGGCATCCCCAGCGTTGATGGGGCCGTTTGTGGAGATTAAGCAAGCTATTGCCCAGAGTTGCTGAGTGGGACCCATGGTTAGAGTGGCACTGAGGTGAGAATTATCGAGCCCGCTGACATTGGCCCAACACCCTGCCGCGTCGGTCCCGGGCCGACCTCTGCTTCTGGGTCTGCCGCCTCTAACCAGTGAGCCACACTACTCCAGGCATGCAGGCACCCTGACAGGAAGGCGTGTTTAGCTGTCATCCCAGCTTCAGTTTTCACAGCACAGAGGACTCACTGAAGGAGGCTTCATGTGAAGCATTTAAACGATCGGAATTAACCTTCTAGAGGTGGTTGTATTTTTACAAAAAGTTGGGGAATGTTTTCTCATAAATCAAAAAAGTATGGGCACGTTGTGCCCCTCTGATCCTGCCCACTTCGACCTCTGCTGCGGCTTCCCTCGGGAGCCCGCTTCATTTAATTTATATGTAAGTCCTCTAGCTTCACTCAACTGCCTTTTCAACTTATGATTTCTGCTGACGTTATCCTGAACATTTGATCTTTCTATGCGGACCGTGTATCTGATATTTCCCGCTCCTGTGTGATCGCTGCCTTTGCTGGATGAGAGTGCACTGCCTCAAACTCAACAGAAGGGACCTTCTCCTTCTTGGCTGTGTCCCCTCGGTCTCCTTCAACATGGCGGCCTTGTGATCGCTGCCCTACACTCAGTGCTTCGTTAGAACCAGTGGTTGCTGCTGTGGTGTCACTGGATTAACTAATGTTCTAGTGAATATGTTAATGGAGATTATGATGACTGAAAGCCAGCTCCCTTTAACAATGTCTGATCTCTCTGGTGCCAGGCAGACATACATGGTTTGCCAAATAGTTTAACTTCGTGAGACATTAAAAGAGTCACATACAGAATATCCTATCATAACAACCATGTACAATGAGGCATAACCGCCCGCATAGGCAGTGGGTAGATAAATACTCTCTCACAAATACTATGCAATGGGACTTGTGCCTAAGGACGACAGTGTCATGGGTATATGCCCATGCTCGAAATGGTGCAAGATGTACTTCCTGTGCACGTGACTATTGGGCCATGAGGATAGGAGATATGATGGATGGCCAGAGGTGATGCCGCTACTACTAGAAAACTCTGCTTTGAGACACAGAAATTGCAGAATTGTGCTAAAACCCCTTCACTGTACTAGACAATGAAACACACCGCAAGCATACTTTGCCATGCTACATGCCCCCTTCAGTAATACTGCGCTTTGTAAGAAGCACATCAGCAGCCCTATGTAGTGACGTGCACATCGGACTACTTTGCTGACCCACCCTCATTATTATTATTGTTTTTTTATTCTTGATGTGTTCATGCTTTACTGATGAGAACGGTCTTGAGTGTTTCTCTTAATGGTCCTTACCAGACAATGTTCAGGTGCCATAGTGCGATTGTGTGTTATACAGTGGCATGAATTGCATCAACTTTAGGTTTGCTCTTATGCATAATGTGAAATGAGTGCTCAACTTGAGCTCAATAAGTTCCTGCTCATACACTTCGAATGGGACATTTAAATTCCATTGTGTATTAAGCATGAGCTGACAATGTTTTTCTAGTGTGAATGGAATTGTTGGGAGTTCATTGCTTCAACAAGGTGAGAGGTGGAGTGTGCACATATTTCGTTTTACAGAAATGTTGTGCCGGGTGGATGGGCTTCTGTAAGGTGGTGAAGGTTATCAGTGATTCCGTTGTATCATCAATGTGTGATCCTCATAAAAATGGACGTGTATAACAGTGGAGTATGGGGGCGGAGCTTGCCGGCGTCCATGAAAGACGTGTGAGCACTGAGCTCCTCGCCTGAGCCCCTTTAATATTCGACAAAGCTATCCTTTTGGCACCTGGCTGGCCCTAGAAATTGTGGGTATCGCTTCAGCTACCCCCGGTGCTGGTGGGGGCACCTTCCCCGGTCGAAATCGGTTGTGGTTTCGCCCTGCTGGCCGGCGGAGGTCGAAGTGACGGACCAGGCCGCAATCCACAGACTCTCCTGAGGGGCTGCCCGGCCTGCGTCACGCTGCGTGCGGCGTGTGGTGCCGGTGTGGACTCGTTCTACCGGATTGGCGACTATCCTGTGGCTCCTTCTGAGTGACTTGAACCTGTGCTTTGGATAGTGGACGTGGTCGCACGGCTCACGGTGGTGCATTAACTGTGGCCCAACTGCTGTGGCCTGGAGGTGCTCCGGCGAGGCCCGGGAACCCCGCGGCGGGAAGCTATATCCTCCAGAAGACAGTTGGCGGAGGACACTCCCATCTGGGACACCTCGGGGGCCGACGTGGCACAGTGGCCGGGAAGTGTGCTGGAGTGTGTTGGTACTATTCCCTTGTCCTTAGTGAGATCTACACAGTTGTGCGCGCCCGGTGACGGGCTTCGTCGTCCCCTGGGCCCGCCCGAAGCTAGCTGCCGGCGGCCGCCATTTTGGCTTCATTTTTTGCTACACAACAATCTGCTCAACGGAGTTCGCTCCCCCGGCGCCCCCATTACGCCACGCCGGCACTGACTGGGGTGCCTTGCCAATGACCCATAAGCGACGCTATGGGGAAGTGAGATAGGAACCAACCGAAACTTTCGTTCGAGCAGCGGAAGCCGAAGGGTGCTGAAGGGGCGCCTACAGAGACCTCAACGCAGACTGCTGATAGCTCGCTGTGCGCGGACATCCGCGAAATGCTCTGCACCATGGAAAAGGGCTTACAGGACATTATGACGGCGATCAGCACGAAAATTGACGCTCTGTCCTTCAGGATGGACTGCATGTCTGAGAGGGTGGACAAACATGCTGAGCGGCTGGATATGGCGGAGCTGCGGCTGACGGAGGCGGAGGAGGCCCAGACGGAATGGGATAAAGATCGAAAGCAGTTCAGCCGCCTGCTCCAGGTCATACAAGACAAGACGGAGGACCTGGAAGCACGCTCACGGCGCTCCAACGTCCGCATCACGGGAGTGGCGGAGTCTACCAATGCTGGCAAGATGGAGCTGTTTGTGGAGAAGTTACTCCGCTCGCTGCTAGGGGAGGGCGTCTTCTCCCCTATGTTCATCGTCGAGAGGGCTCATCGCACCCTGGGACCTAAGCCGCAACCTGGCCTCCCACCGCGGCCGATCATCGCAAAACTCTTGAACTACAGGGACCGCAACTTGGTACTGCGGCTGGCAAGGGAGAAAGGGGATCTACAGTTTGAGGGCATGAACATCTCCCTCTACCCTGACTTCACGGCGAGAGTGCAGGAGGAAAGAAAGCGCTTTGCCCCGTATAAAAAGCAGATGAGACATGGGGCTAGACTACGCCATGTTGTACCCTGCGAGACTCAGGATCAACAAGCAGGGGCACTCGCATTTTTTCACGGACCCAGCGGACCTGAAAAAATCTCTCAAGGAATGGGCCAAGGAACAACGTAACAGTCCGAGGGGTCAACGTGAAGACGAGGAGGAGGCCGCCTCTATGGACGGCCAGGGGTGATCTGCCCTACGACCCTGAACCCGGCTTGGCTAGGTCTCCAGTGCATGTTGCGTTACAACTTCAGGTCCTATGAACTACTTATTTGACTTTGCGTAGTGTGGTTTTTGCTGCTTAGGACATGCTGCAGGGATGTGATATTACTATGGTTTACTGATGGACTTTCGTATTGGGGGGGTGCTACCCTATGACTGAGGGACTTGTTATTTGTCACTCTGCTTTTGCTTGGGCTGGGGGGTGCCGAACGATACTAGGGGGTAAGGTGGGGGGGCTACTGAGGTGTCTGGTTCTTGCTTGATCGATTTGCTGTCTGGCTGGGAACCTCTGCCCCAACGCTTTCGGCTCTTGACTCTCTAGAGGGTCTTTGGGTTTGTAGTGTGTTGTGTCGGGGAGGGTTCAGGGCGGGTGGTGACGTGCTCTGTCTGACCGGGTTGGGGTTGGTCGGCTGTGGGTGGGTAGACGTTTGTCCTGTTCTTCTATTGTTGCTCATGCATTGTGGGAAGTTCGGGGACTGTTGGGGAGGGGGTCTGTTTGAGCCAACTACTGGAGTGTGTCCACTGTACCGTCTGCTCTACTCTGATAGGCTATCTGTCTTACTATGGCGAATGTTCAGTCTCTAGGGCCGGAGAGCGGCCCAGGCTCTCTGCGATTGCTATCATGGAATGTGAGAGGGCTTAACGACTTTCGTAAACTTAGGAAGGTCCTGGCCTACTTGCAGCGACACCAGATTGATCTCGCCTTGCTGCAGGAAACCCACCTGCCCTTGTCCAGTCCCATGTTGCAGACGAGGGGTCTTGGGAACGCATGTGTCGCTGCAGGGTTCACCACGCATGCAAGAGGGGTGATCACCTGGGCTAATCCTAAATCTCAGTTGTCGCTTCAGCAGGTAGCTGTGGACCCGGAGGATCGGTATGCGATTGCTCGTTGTGTGGGGAAAGGACATGATTTGTTGCTTGTGAATGTGTATGGCCCCAACTATGACTCTCCTGTTTTCTATGCCTCGCTAGCGGACAGCTGTAGACAGTATGTGGGCTCTAGGATGCTGTGGGGGGGGACTTCAATTTGGTTTTGAACCCAGAATTAGACAGGTCGGCGGGCCCCCCCAGGTCCCCGGCTGCCTCGGCACTGCTCCTATTAACGGAACTCGTGAAGCTTGACCTGCTGGATGTGTGGCGCCATAGGCACTCAGGGCGGGGCGGGTTCACCCATTACTCGGCCTACCATAACCTCCATACAAGGATTGATTACTGGTTTATTTCCCGGTCCCTGCTTGATTCGGTGAAGGGGTGCACTGTGTTGCCTCGCACGCTGTCTGATCATTCGCCCCTACTTTTGCTCCTGGTTGCCCCAGCTAGGAGGATTCCCCCGTTAACCTGGAGATTCCCCCCATATTCCCTCCTAGACGAAGCCTTCAGAGGGGAACTGGCTGAGGACATAGAGGTGTTTTTCTCAACTAATGTGGGGTCGGTGGATAGTGTCCAGGTGCTCTGGGATGCATTTAAGGTATATATCAGAGGTGTGACGATGGCTAAACACTCAGGGGTGCTCAAGGCTATCAGGCAACGGTTGAAACTGCTTGAAACACAGCTAGCTGATCTGGAACGGCAGGCGGGAGGCACGGGTTCTGCTGAAGTCACGGACGAACTTAAACCCCTGCTAGAGGAATTTCATGAAGAGGCGGACAGGGAAATAAAACACATGGGTAAATACGCCACAGCGCGCGCGTATGGGGAACGAGACCGCCCCGGCTCTCTTCTGGCCAAACTGATGCACAACAGCAGGCCGCCCTTAGTGATCGAGGAGTTGGTGACGGCTACTGGTGATGTGGTGACGGAGGAGCAGGATATCCTGGCGGAATTCCATACTTATTATACGGCACTGTACTCGTAGAAGTCCGGCCACCTTGAGGAGGAAATCGACGACTACTTGAGTTACATACAAATGCCCTTCTTGGCCGACTGGCAAAGAGAGTTTCTAATGGCTCCGTTCCAGAAGGAGGAAATAACGGAGGCGCTAGAGGGTATGAAGTCGGGTAGCGCTCCTGGGTCGGATGGCCTCACGGTGGCTTTTTACAAGGCTTTTCAGGATAAGCTGGTCCCGTACCTGATGCTCCTTTTTGACGATATTTGTCAACAGGGCAGCATGACGAAATCTATGAGGGAGGCGCTGCTCATAACCATCCCGAAGCCAGGTAAACCCCCTAATGATTGTGGCTCTTACAGGCCACTATCGTTGATTAACGTGGACGCGAAACTATATGCGAAGGTTCTGGCGACACGTTTGGCTCTTCTGGTCCCGGAATTGGTCGCCCCGGAGCAAGCCGGGTTTGTCCCGACGCGTAACCTAACCTATAACATCCGCACGGTGTTGGGCACTATTCAGCATGTCCGGCAAGAAAATAAGGCTGTGGCCATTTTCCTAGACATGGAAAAGGCCTTTGACTCTGTAGAGTGGTCGTTCATGCTCAGAGTCCTTCGTAAGTACGGGCTCGGAGAACCATTTCTGCAGATGCTGGGAGCTCTGTACTACAAACCCACTGCGTGACTAAAGATAGGGAATTTGGTCACTGCCCCGATCGAGATCAGCAGGGGCACTCGGCAGGGCTGTCCCCTCTCCCCGCTGTTGTATGCCATGGTGGCGGAACCCCTGGCCTGCGCTATAAGAGAATATCACAGGTTCGAGGGAATCAACTTTCCATCGTACCAGATTGGTATCTCGACTTATGCGGACGACACTCTGTTGTATGTCCGTGACCCGGAAGCAAATCTTTCGGCGGTATTGCGTGAAGTGGTGAGGTTCGGGGCCTTGTCGGGCCTTCGGGTCAATTGGAATAAATCAGTGGCGTTGCCTTTGACTCCGGTAACGCTCCCATTCGACTAGGAGTACCCATTGCAATGGACCACGGACTCCATACGTTATCTGGGGATACGCATTCACACTAACCCAGAGGTCCTGATACGAGAGAATTACGGGGTTGCCTATTCCAAACTGGTGGATGATGTTGAGGTGTGGTGCAGGCTCCCGCTGTCCCTTATGGGTAGGATAGCGCTTATGAAAATGGTGGTGCTCCCCAGATTTCTCTTTCTCTTCACAAACATACCTGTGGTCCTCTCTAAGGCCTTTTTTCGGCAGCTTACCCAAACACTTATACGACTTGCGTGGGGGGGGGCAAACAGCCGAGGGTTCAATGGCAAACGCTCCTTCTTCCTTATGAAGAGGGGGGTCTTGGGGCTCCGGACCTGGAACGGTACTACAGGATCGCACAGGGGGCACATCTTCATACATGGATTCACGGGGATCCTGGCATCCCACATGTGAAATTGGAACGCCTCTTTGCAGACCCTACCCCTCTCCCGGCCACGATATGCTATCCAGCCTATTGAAGGGTCGGTAACTTGGACTCCATTGCTGCCACAAACCACGCTTGGCATGCGATGGTTCGCTCCCGAGAGAGTGAACTGCTGTATCCACCCTTACTGCGAGTGGAGTGGGCAGTATGGTTGGCCCCACTAACGGAGAAGGGCGTCCTGAAAGCGTTGCGGGAGTTGGGCAATGACAAGGTGGGGGATCTCTTTTTAAATGGCACTATGAAGACGTCGCAGCAGGCTCTCCAGTCCTGCCCTGGGGCGACGCTATTGCATAGCTTCCAGTACCATAGGGTTCGTAGAGCGGCGCTGGTATCACTGGGCCCGGAATTGGCGGAGCCGCAGGAAGTGCCTGAGCTCACGTATGTAATCAAGACCCCCTCTTCCCGTAAATTGATCACTGCTCTTAAGAAACTTGGTGATGGGTACCGGCAGTGCCCCCCCTCCAGGGCTCGATTGGCCTGGCAGGCCGACCTTCAGTTTCCTATTTCGGACGAGATGTGGCGTTATTGCTGCGCGAACACTAGGAAAATTTCACTTAACAGTAGGCACCGCCTAATTCACTTTGAGTACCTGCAGCGGGTATATTACATGCCGGATAGGCTACACAGGTATGGGCTGCGGGAGTCAGCGGAGTGTGAGCGCTGCCATTTCCCTACGGCTGATTTTCTCCATATGTCCTGGACTTGTCATAATATCCATAAGTTTTGGGGAGAGGTCTTCACGGAACTTAGCTCTATCCTGGGTGTGGAGATTCTGCCCTGCCCGGCGCTGGCATTGCTGGGTTTCTCTAAGCCGCTGCCGGCGGCATTGAGGCGGCTTGCTGACATGGCGTTTTCTGATGGCCAAGCGTCTGGTTGCGTTGTGCTGGATGAGGGGGCCGGTTCCTACTAAGAAGCGCTGGGAGGCGGAATTGCTTTACTGTTGCACTCAGTCGGAGGTGTACAGTGAACTGCTTCCCCCAAAGAGTCGCCCCAAGAACTTCTGGGGTTGTTTAAGGTATTCCAGGGCGCGCAAGGGGACAGTGAGTCGGATCCTGAGGGGGAGGAGTTGGATGAGCTGCAGGAAGGTGGGGTGACGATAGTTGACTCTGAGGAGAATTGTGGTTGACTGTTCCCATGCCGAAGGTGGGTGGGGGATCCCGCCCAAGTCTTGCCTGTACAGTGTGCTAGGTGGATGCTTGTGACGGCTGTACTGGGTGGTGGTTCGCATAGTCCCTCTCGAATTTTGCTCCGTTCCATTGGGCCCTTGGGTCAGTAGCTGTGGGTCCTGAGTTCGACTGTAGACGTGGTAATTGGTGGGGGTGGGCGAGTGGACACGGGTATAGGTAGGCTGGCTGGTTCGTAGGGTGGGGGTTTTGTTTTTGGGTAGGTTTTTAGTGGTGTACTACACCTTTTCATTTCTCCCTACCAGGAGACTTTATCCTCAGGTCTTCAAGAAGTCGGTTTAATATGCATATACAGACTGCATTACCTTTGCACACCGAACTGCGATATGGAGTGTCACCACCAACGCTAATGGTTGGGTTTTGTTTTGTCATATTGAGGTCAGTCATCAATTGCTTTCATGATTCGATATTGTCTCACATTTCTTTCTCTCCTACCGTTGCGCCGCCAGGCCTCCAGGTTGTTGGCGTCGTGGCTGTGTGTGTGACCTCTACTCAGGGATCTGGGGGTGACCTACTGTTGCCGCCGGCCTCCGGGTTTTAGGCGATAAAGGCTGTGTGCACAATTTAAAGGTGTAATAAAGTACAAATTTAATTTAAAAACAACAGTGGAGTCCCTGTTGCTTGGGGAAAGGATAACCCGTTGTGTGTTAGTTAATGAAATCCCCACAATGGTGGTGCTAATTTGAGTAGAAAGGATCAGTTGCGGCTGACATGGCTTGCGGGTGGGGGCACAGGGGGCGCGTAGGGAAGGGGAGGTTTAATTTACTGTAAAAAAAATGAAACTTACCTTTCCGCCGGCCAGGTCCCACATCTTCTCTGCTCCTCCTCTCCTGCCTCCGGCAGGAACAAGAAGCAAGCAGGCAGCCAGGCTCTCTCCCTTAAACGAATCACAACGTTGTAAGCAGTGTTGTGATTGATTGGGCCGCCGCCCAGCCTGCGGCTTATGAGGAGGACATGTTCTACTAGCATGCTGCATTGCAACCTGCATGGAGAAGGGCAGAGTGCGCATGACTGGTTTGGGCGGCCCGACGGGGCCGACCAAAGAAGTCTTTGCGCACTCGGGAGTGAGCAGGCACACCATTTCTCCCCTGCCCTGCAATAGAGCAGTCCCGCCCACCCACCTGCCTGCAACCAAACATAAAATTGTAATAACCGAAAGCTATTACCATTTTATGTTTCTGCTTCTTGCACTGCGAGAAAGCAGTGGGGCGATGCTCCTCCGCCGTAGTGGAGAAGCCACCCCTGGAAAGGATACTTGTGATATTGCTCTTTCGTGTATACTCCGATATATAATACGTGGCATTCTGCAGCCCCTGAATAAACAGCAGTCCTACTTTTCTTTATAACCACCAACTTATCATGCCCTCTTATTACAGTTAAGTTCTGACATCACAATGATTGTTGCTAGAACTAGAAGTCAGGTAAAACGAGCATAATTAATGTAGCTGTTAATTGTGACAAAAAAATGAAACATTGCTTTTCCTTCTTCTGCTCTGTTTTTCTAGCCTGCAGTGACAAGCAGAAAGAGCATTGTTTTTTTGCACTGCTTTCATAATTATAGAAAAGTTGTAATATTTCTGCATGTTTCTACACATTCTGAGCTACTGCAGTTTTTTTTAAGGAAAATTGACTTGTATTTAACTGATTCTAATATGTTTCTTGAACAAATATCTAGCAGGTTTTAGATGCGTTTAATTTTGCAATAGAGATTCTATTTTTCTTCATCAAGTTTGGAAATATGCTTTCTCTTTCGTATGAAAGAGCTACGCACCAAGAATTTAAGTGTGTTATGGGAAAGGTGAGGGTGTGAACATGTATTTTATGAGATAAAGAACGCTCTGCTGTACTCTGAGTCCCATAACCGTATTAAAAAACTTGGCCTTTGGCCTCATTCCTCTATAGGGTTATGGAACTCCTCTGCGACTTGCAATATCCTTATAATGTACAGCAGGTTGTAGTAAACCATGTCATCGATTACTGACAATTCGTCTTTTACTTTGAAAAAGGAAGCTAAATCTCCACACAACTTCCGCTCTTCAGGCCAACCAGCACACAAAAAGGACTTAACTTTGGTGAGAACCTCATCGTTACGCATGGCATCAGACCAAACACTTTCGGTGATGGAATTATCTGAACCCTTACCACAAATTAGATTAACATCAGAGAGGGAGAAAGCAACATCACATTCGTCAGAGATAACCGTATTGGAAATTTCTTTGACAGGAAGACGTGACATGCAGTCTGCATGTACATTAAGTCGTCCTGGAACATAGACAACTTCACACTGGTACTCCTGCAGTTTAGCAGCAAGACGGGCCAATCGGGCGGTGAGAGTTCTGCCACCCCCAGCTGACAACATATTGACAAGGGGTTTGTGGTCGGTCCTCAAAGTGAATTTCGTACCCCAAATAAATTGTCGAAAATGTTGAGTAGCCCAAGTGCAAGCAAGGAGTTCCTTTTCTATTGTAGAGTAATTGAACTCGGCATCTCTCAGGGTCCTAGAAGCATAGGAAACAACATATTCACCAAAACGATCTCTTTGCATCAAAACAGCACCAAGTCCTACATTGCTGGCATCTACGCATACAATGCAGTCTTTATGGACAGAGAAGGGTTTGAGGAAAGGGGCATTAACAATTTTGCTTTTCAACAAATCAAAGGAGGTTTGCTGTTCTGTACCCCACACAAACTTGGCTTGTTTCTTTAACAAAGAGCGTAAGGGATGTACAATGGTAGAGTAGTCTTTCACAAATTTTCCATAAAATTCGGTAAGACCTAAGAAGGATAATAGTTGTTCCTTCGAAAGGGGGGTAGGGGCATCAGTGATACTTTTTACATGATTTAGTTTGGGTTTTATGCCATCACTGGAGATTTCATGCCCTAGGTATTCGACTTTAGATTGTCGGAATTTGCATTTGTTGAACTTTAGAGTGAGACCTTTCTTCTGCACATTGGACAGTACACAATGCAAATTATGATCATGTTCCTCGACATCAACACCAAAGATTAAAATATCGTCTTGGAACGCAATAGCCCCTTTACAATTAAGAAGAACCTCTTTCATCAGGCGTTGGAACACAGAAGCAGCACTTGCGAGACCGAAAGGCATGCGCAAATACTGGAACATGCCTTCCGGAGTGACAAAAGCTGTGAGTTTCTTCGAGTCTTGGTGTAACTCCACCTGATGATAGGCGCTAGCTAAATCGATGGTTGAGAAGACAGTAGCGCCAGTGAGAGAGGAAATCAACTCATGAATGTTGGGAAGGGGATGCTTGTCTACCCAGATCTCCTTATTCAAGCTGCGGAGGTCCACACATAGACGAAGCTCGCCAGAACTTTTGAGTGACAAAACAATGGGGGAAACCCAAGGGGATGATTCTATGGGTTCAATAATTTGTTTGGATACAAGATCACTCAAAATGTCTTTTAACTTCTCCCGATAGGCCAGTGGAACATTCCTGACCCTGTGTCTGACAGGAATGGCATTGTCATTAAGCATAATTTTATGCTGAAAGCCAACAAATTTACCCAAAGTGTCTTTAAAAACATCAGGAAAACATTTTTTTGTATTCTCTACAAACAAAGAATTATCTTCAGCATCGCAGATACTTAAAACATAGGGTTCTCCCAAGTAGACTGGAGGGTTTGCATTGGGATCAAGTTTAATGCCGAGTAGGCGTTGATGTGGCCAACTAAAAATTGCAACACCTTTGGTGGCGACATAAACTTTCCCTTTAGCAAAACGATCAGCAACTTGAAAATCAGCCCAGAAGAAACCTTCGATATTTATTCTCTTACCAGTATAACCCCCTGGAGATATGTCTGAGGTCAATAATTTCCTATCCCCCCAGAGACTTTTAAATAGATTCAAACCAATGATGGAGTACCATGAACAAGAATCCATCATTAAAAGGATAGGCTGGTTATCAACTAGAATGGTAAAAGAAGGAAATTCTTTTTGTTCTGAGTCATCAACAGATAAAATGCAATTAAAGCTTTGTAAAACTTCTTCTTCTTCTTGGGAGATATAATTGACTCTTTGGGAAGAACGACAGACGTTTGAAAAATGTCCTTTTCTTTTACATTTTACACATACTCTATCCCAAGCTGGACATCCTCTATAGTTTCCAACATGGTTAGAGCTACCGCACCTGTAACAGTAGATATTTCTCCTGTAGGAAAATTTATTTTCAGCAATAGTTTTATTCTCAACTACTTTCTTCTCATTGTCTTTTTTGGGAAATGACCTGTTGGAACTGGATGAAGAATTTTGATTTCTTACTAATGCGACTTCAGTTTCAGTGATTTGAGGTTTGGGTGGTTGACCTCTGATTTCTGAAACAAACAATTCAGATTGTTCAATGCCTTTGGCAATATTGATGACAGAGCTTAAAGAAGATTCAGTACCTAACCAGAGTCTTTCTTGGATTTTCTTACTCTTGGTGCGCATCATAATCTGATCTCTGAGAACTTGTTCGTAAGAAATGGTCTCAAAAGCACAAGAACAAGCTAGAGATCTTAAAGCAGAAACATAATCCTCAATGGATTCATCCTGTTTTTGAATTCGGGAATAAAATTTAAAACGTTCCATAACTGTATTAATCTTCCTTCCAAAACGAATTTTCATTTGTGCACATGCTTTTTCAAACACATCTAAGTCTCCAGCATCATCAAGTGATGGAAGATTGTCAAATTCTTTAATGCCAGCTCCACCAAGACAGTGTCTGAGAAGAGCTAATTTGCGTTTAGCGGAGCACCCATCTTTCTCCAACACCTCAACATAGGCTAGGAACATTGGATGCCATAGATCCCATTCAATATTAGGATCACCAGCAGTTTGTAAAAAGTGAGGTGGCGCAGCAATGTTGGACATGTTTAAATCATTTTTGTAACAGTCTGGAGGACGGTGGTAAAATAAGTGCAAGAAGAAAAAAAAACAAGAAAATAAAGTAAGGTTATATTCCAGTACCTTAATGTTAGTGAACTGCAGGAAAATGAATCCGCTTGAAAAACGAGGCAAAACGAAGAAGATATGAGGAAAAGAAGAGCGTCTTCGTGAGTACAGATTTCCGATGTAGAATGTAAATAAACAAAATGGCGGCACGTCGTGACGTCAGACGTCACAAGGTTGAAGGTGATACCCACAATGCCGCGCGTTCCGTCACAAGGTTGAAGGTGATACCCACAATGCAGCGCGTTCCGGAGGATCGGAGAACGAAGATGGAAGCTTTGGGTGTTGCTAGGCGCTTCTGAGTTGCCTAGATGCTGCGGGTGCAGGCAGAGCGGGTGCAGAGATTCCACGCGATTTAAAAGATGCGTGTAACGGAATCCAATACCCGGTAAGAGCAATGAGCGCCAAAAATGAAGAAATAATTATTGAACTCACGGGTCGCTTTCTTGCATCGGAGAATGGCACCATTAAAACGCAAATCCAGCGGTGAAGAGCTGTAGGCAGGGAACAAACTTCCATAAGCGAGAGTGAACGTTGTCATAAAAAGAAGTCTTTGTCTTGAAAGTTGTAGCTGTAGTTACCCAGTCGTCGCCAGAAATTATGTAGTAATTCAATCCAAACGCAGGTTCTGAGTTACAGCTTTTAATGAAGAAATGACAACTTGACATCCACAAGTAGGAACAGGCAGTTAACACAGGAGCAGCTCACAGCAGAATGAGCTCAAGACACAGCAGCATTCTAAGTGACATCAAGAGTTCTAGAAATGACATCAAATAGGAATACTACACAGGTGTACCTTATCACTTATGTCTTTTGGCTTGGGTAGCGTACAGGCTTTTTTGCTTAAGGTTGGAAGACTATCCATAATTATACTATTTGTTGTTTTTCCTGCAGGGATGGCCAATTTTGGTCAGGCTTCCCTGTGTTTGATGCTATTTTTTCATGTATATGTCTAGTTCCTCTTTCTTTTTATTTGGTCTTTTGACGAGATCTATTTTGTAGTTTTCATCATCTTTGTGTGCTTTATTATGCTGTCCTGTCCAGAAACCATTCAGTGTACTTCTGCCTCTGTGAAAGGGCGTAGCACGTTTTAATTGTGTGGTTCTGTGTTTTGTTGGAAACAAGCTATTGTCCTTCAAGTTTGATATAATCAGTGGGTGTATTGTGCCTTTTGCTGTTCGCGGTTTTTTTAAGCAAAGCTAGTGAGTCTTCCATGTCATATATATTTTAATCCCATCAGCTGAGTGAATGCTGGGCTAGTCAGAAAGTCGCATCTGGTCAAGGCAGAAGTGTAATACATCTAATGTACTTTCTGAGGTAGAGAGTGCCTGCGATATTACATATAGTTAATGTTTCACTGAAGAAGGGCCTTCATGGCGTCTATTGAATGTGTCCAATTTTTACTTAGCCTCCATTCTGCTGGAAATGTTGGTTTATGACATGCATCTGTATTTTAGAATTTCTGGAAACCACAACATATTTTTTTGTGGAGAGAGCCTCTTTAATTGTTAATTAAGGAATACCTGAGGCTAGCAGCCAATGGGATGGTGTCTCAGTATCAATCCTAGTACCATGATCTCCGAATGGTGGTCTCCTGAAGACTGGTGCAACTTTCATCAATTATCCTCACATGACACATTCTCCTCTTCCCTTACCCTTAATTGTTTGCATTTTCTGGTTTCTTCACATCTCTGTAACTAAACCTGTGTCTTCAATGTGTATTTCATATATTTGGAAAGGACCACTGATAACACCCAGATCCTCATTGAGACTACGTGGGATTAGGTTTGACCAGCAAAGGGATTCCAACAAAGATTACTGCAGATAAGAAAGTGGATGCACAATGATCAGCGGATGGCTATAACCTACTACTGGCATGATAGAAATCATGATGGGGGGTGGCGCTACCAACCTATGGGGCCCAAACGTATTGGAACTACACATAGAGTTCTGTCAAATTTATGTGAAGAAGATAAATATGTTAGGGAGGACTTCTCAGTAAGTATTCAGTTTAAATCTGTATACTTCTTTTGCCTCTCATCTCAGAATTCTTCATTCAATAATCTATTCTTATTCCCCAGGGGCCATGCATCCACAGTATCCTGTTAAAATGGGTTTCCCCTCCAATACAACACCCTACCTACGGGCAAATCAAAAGAGTTTAAAAAATGACTTCCCACCTATTTTACTTTGGATCAATATTGCTGCAGTCAATATAGAAGCTGTCAGCAGCCAGCAGAGTGGAATGATTGATATTTCAACCTTTAGTTCATTAGGCTAGCTATTCATTCATTCATTTTCCCCATTCTTGAACGCCATTCTCATCTTTATTTCTCCACTATGCATTCTGTCCCATGCAACCCATTTCAAACGTTTGATTCCACAGTTCTGCAGACAGTGCAAAGGGGAAAACTCTTTATTCTAATCTGAAATAGGTGGATGCCCCATGACCTGCCAGCACATAGGCAGCAAAATACAGGGTTGGATTGGGATTAAAAATCGGCTTTGACATGCAAAAAAAAAGTGTCCCACATTTGCATATTGCTTTTCTGCAACACACTGCTTCGGCGAAATTTTATAAAAAGGAGGGGGGGAAGTCTCTGACAGAGGCATGTTTTCTTAACTTTACTTAGATAAAAAAAATGCACAGATTAGTTCACACTGGTTAAACACACCTGACAACAAGGAAGGCTACTTCTGCTCAGGCCCCCTGCCCCCGCTCAATAAGCATACATTCATGGGCCTGCCAAGCGAGAGAAAGGAAGTGACACCTCTGCCCGTTAATAAAAAGTAAGTAATGGATGTCCATCTGCCTCCAGAAAGGCCACTCAGGCACCCACTGGGCCCCTGGCGGCATCCTTACAATACAGACACCACCCAAATCTGCTCCAGGCTGCCCAAAAAGCAGCCCACAGCTGTAACCTGGATACCAGCCCTTCGGCCATTGCCTAAGTGCCCGCCTTACCAATCAGACCCTGGCTAAAGATACAACTGAAAAAGGTCGGGAGGGGAAGCATGGCATTAGGCCCAAAACTCCCTTTGGATGCATACTCGTCCTCTGCTTTTGCAAGTGGCCAGAGTGGGGACAGGAGTCCAGGCCGGGATGCTGATGGAGGAAGCAAGTAATGCAATGTGTGTGTGTGTCATTGAGGTCTAGTTGCCACAGGAGCTGACAGGCTTTTTAAGGCAGCGCCATCTTTGGTGCGCCCCACTTGCCCGGGACCTCAATACTTGGAACAATGTAGGCAGATGCCCGCTTGCTCAAATACCCATCCACAACATTTATTTGGTGGGGGACGGGTAATAGGTATAGTTGTGTCGGCATTTCGATTCAAGGTGGGATTGCAGGCCACACCAATAGCGGATCTGAAGGATAAGTCACCTCTTCAGCATTACCTTTAGAACAGCACTGAGGAGGACAAATAGACTTCATCCTGCAAGGACATTTCACAGCAAGTGGGCATAGCCTCACCATTTCACTCAGCAGTGTAGGGGTATTGTATTATAATTGCATTTATATAGCGCTTACAACCCCTGATGAGGCGTCAAAGTGCTTTTTCAGCGGGTAGCACGCTACTCCGGGTCCCATAGAGGATTAGTGTTGAATTAGTCTAGTGAAACATGCAAGTACATTTTAAGTGGTGGATAGGTTAGTCAGTTATTTGGATTTGGAATGATAGCAGAAGGATAGAGGAGGAGAAAGGTTTGTATATATTTATCGCTTGTTGACGCACACTATTCAGGAAGCCTATAAAGGATAAGTGGTGAATTAATATGGTGAAATGTGAGGTAATTTCAGTGGTGGATATTAGTCTGTTACTTGGAGTGAGAAGGATAGCGGAGGGATAAAAGGAGAAGAAAGATTTGCATTCATATAGCACACTTGTTACTAACCCTGGGCGGAGTTGGCGGAGTGGGGCTTCGCGGAGCTACGCGAAGTGGGCGAGAAACTACGCCCACCTCCGCACTCCGCGTAGCCCCACTACGCAAACACTACTGGCCGCCAGCCCCGCCACCCGCCTCCCTCCCGCCCTCCCTAAATACTTTAAATTAAAGGAGTCCAATAATTTAAAACGCACTTACCTTGCCCGCCGCTGCCCGCTGCGTCCCCGGGGCTCGCTATCTTCCGTCTTCCGTCTTCCGTCTTCTTTACTAATGCGCATGCGCGGGCGGCCGCGCATGCGCATTTCTCACGAGAAAATGCGCATGCGCGGGCGGCCGCGCATGCGCATTAGTAAAGAAGACGGAAGACGGAAGATAGCGAGCCCCGGGGACGCGGCGGGCAGCGGCGGGCAAGGTAAGTGCATTTTAAATTATTTGATTCCTTCAATTGAAAGTATTTAGGGAGGGCGGGAGGGAGGCGGGTGGCGGCCAGCTACGCTCCGTCTGCGGAGCGTGCGTAGTGCCGCCTGGCTACGCCCGCTCCGCAAAATGTGGAGTAGGCGGCACTACGCACACTCCGTGCACGGAGCGTAGCTGGCCGCCCACCCCTACTTGTTACCCCTGATGCGTGTTGAAGCGCTTTTCTGGTGAGTAGCTCGCCACTCCGGAACCCATGAAGGATTAGTGTTGAAAATTAGTATAGTATAAATATGAAGTAATTTGAGTAGTAGATATGTTATTCAGCTATTTGGGCAGTATATTAGTATACTTGAATAGGAATTTGAGAAGTGAACATGTTAGTCTGTTAATTTTGATTGAATAGGATAATGGAGGGATAAAAGAGTGAATGGTTATTTTATTTTTAGGTCTTAGCAGTAGGGAGAGGCTTTGGATGAGTAAAAAGGAGTTTTGGAGGGGAGGAGTCAGAGGGGAGAGTTTAGAAAGGTTTGTTTTAGGGGATTGGTGTAGTAAAAAGAGGTGTCATTATGCAAGGAGGGGTAGAGCAGGAGATTCTAGAAAGAGTTATTTTGGCAATCATAGTAGTGGTATGGGGTTTGGGATAAATGAGAGAGTGGATGTAGAGGATATATTGATAGAATGAGAGATAGGGTAGTGCATTGGAAGGAGTAGTAGAAAGAAGTTTGAGATGAGTCAGAAGGTTGGGCTAGAAGATATATTGAGCAAAGTATAGGCTGAGAAATAGGTTAGTGCATTGGAAATGCTAAATTAGAAGAAAGTGATCAATATATAGATCCATAAGTACATTGAAAGTATAAAGATACATAAAGGAAATAAGTATATTTAGATTAAACATATGTATAGAGGCACAGGATGAGAAATAAGGTAGTGCATTGGATATGCTTTTTCAGGAGAAAAGTAACAGATACACATATCCAAGTACATGGAAGGTACATAGATGCACAATGGAAGTATGTACATGTAGACCAAAGATGATTTTTATTTATTGAGTATTATTATTGTTATTATTTTTTTTCTTTTCTCTTAACAACATACTTATTTTACATGTTTTATAAAGTAATACACAAAGATAGGAACATATCTATAATGAAAACAAATGCTTATATACAGAGGGACATGCTGTAAATTTCTGTTTCCGTATGGTGCTTATGTGGGGAAGAGCCAAATCTTGAGTAGTTTCACTTAAGATAAGGTGGTTGTCGGTGGATCTTATGTTGGGGGGGGCTAAAGAGTTCCATAGTTTGGCTGCTTGAACAGAGAAGGATGTGCCACCCATGGTTTTTTTCTTGTATGGTGGGATTTTGAGGCTAGATGCTCCTTTAGAGAGGAAGTTCCTTTGTTGAATGTGTTTGGTGATTTTATTCCTGATGAAGAGTGGTCCTATTCCATTTATTGCTTTGTTGGTAATACAAAGCAGCTTGAACTTGGATCTTCTGGCAACCGGTAACCAATGCAGGGCTTTCAAGGCAGGGGAGATGTGGTCTCGTGGTTTTATATGCAAGAGTAGTCTGGCAGCCGAGTTCTGAATCCGTAGTAGTCTTTTCATGGTCGTTAAAGGTGATCCATGGTAGAGGCTATTGGCGTAATCGAGTTTGGATAGAACAAGGGAGATGGTAGCTTGGACCTTGTGTGGAAATCCCAAATGAAGGAAAATTTGTCGCAGCGTTTTTATAGTAGCAAAGCTTGATCTTGCTAGTTTATCCACTTGGGCATTCATCGACAGCTTGGAGTCCATGGTCATTCGAGGTTTCTTACTTCCTTCGATACTTTAGGCAGTGATCCCAGTTCATCAGGCCATGCAGCGAGCGGGTTGTAATTTTTCCAATCACCACTTGTGAGTATTTCAGTTTTTGAAGCATTCAATATGAGATGGCTCCAAGTCATCCACTGATCCACGGCTCTGAGACAGCTGAAAATTTGTGATTTTCCAATGTCTTTGGGGCATTCCAGTTGAAGGAGTATTTGCATGCCATCTGCATAGTTGTAGCACGTCAGGTGAAATTTATTGATCAGTACTGGTAAAGACTTCATGTAGATGTTGAAAAGCATAGGCGAGATGATAGAACCTTGAGGGACCCCTGCTTTTGTGGAGTACGGTTTGGACGAGAAAGATGGTGTATGGATGACATTAGTTCTGTTTCGAAGGTAGGACGCGATCCAGTCTAGAGCAGTTCCCTCTATGCCGGCTTCATAAAGTCTTTGTTTCAGAGTGTCATGGTCAACCGTGTCAAAGGCAGCTGAGAGGTCCAAGAGGAGTAGCGCAGCAACCCCGTTGCGGTCAACTGTATTCTTTAGGTCATCCCATATGGCAAGGAGGGCAGATTCAGTGCCTCTTCCTGGACGGAATCCTGTTTGGAAATTTGAAAGTATATCATTCTCTTCAGTGAATTGTGACATCTGGGCGAACGCTGCCCTTTCTATCAGTTTGCCCAGGAAAGGTCCATTTGTAATGGGTCTGTAGTTGTCAGGGTTCAGCGGGTCGAAGTTTGTTTTCTTCAGTAAAGGGCGTATGTATGACTTTTTGAGTTCTTCTGGAAATATTCCAGTAGTTAAGGAATCGTTGATGATTCTTCTTACTGGAATGGCAGCAGAGGTTGTTAAAAGAATTGTCTTGAAAGTTTGTGGCGGACAGGGGTCAGAAGGGCTGCCGGCAGGCCTGCTTGCTTTGACTAGGTCCATAAATTCATTGTGTGAGATGTTTCGGAAGGAATGGAGGGGCTTGATTAGAGCATTCTTGAATAGTTGTTTTGTACAAGGGTTAGTGCTGGTGCTTTGTTTCTGTTTTAAGTACGAGTCCAACGTTTCTGCTTTGTCCGTGTAATGATTTGCCAGTTTGTCTGTGAAATCTTGAGTAACAGGATTAGTTCCTTCTAGGCAATTTGGTTTTCGAAATTCATTGAGCATTTTATAGAATTCTTTATTTGCACATTTAGAGTTTAGAATTCTGTCTGAATAGTACCTTTTCATAGTTTTTTGATAGCCAACTTATATAATCTGTTAATTTTCTGTAGGTGAAGTTTCTTGTTTGGCGTTTGTTTTGAGCCAGGTACGTTGCAGCTTTCTAATTTGTTGTTTTATGTCTTTTATTTCTATGTTTCTCCAAGGCGCTTTTTTTCTTTTGTTCTGTTGTGTGGTTTTGAGTGGTATCAGGATGTCAAAACTTCCTGTAGCTACTCATATAGATTCTGAACAGAATTTATGGTTTCCAGATTTATACTGGATGTTAGTTGTGTTTCCAAGTGTTCCAAATTGAGTTTGTTCCACGGCTGATAGGTGGATGGATGTAAAGTAGTTTTAGGTGAGTCTCTTAGTGTTGTTTTATGTTGGAAAGCAAGCAAGTGGTGGTCTGACCATGTGATTGGAGTTATAGTTTGAAAGGTAACTAGTTCAGTATTAGCAAAAATGACATCTAGGATATGTCCAGCAGTGTGTGCCGGATTGTGGACAATCTGATGCAGGTTCAATGCGTCTAGGCCGGTGATTATTGTTTTTGGATGGGTCATATTGGTTTTATCAAACCAAATGTTAAGGTCACCGAGAACGCATAGGTTGGAGTGTATTGTTATCAGGTTTGAAACTCTGTCTCTCCCAACCATGATTCGGTTATGAATAGTATGTCTGGTTTAGCATCGGTGAGAAGGTCGTAGATGTGATGCTTGTTTTTAGAGAGGGATCGAGCATTTATTAGTAGACAGTGTAGAGAGTGGCCTTTGGTGATAGTGGGACTTTGTTTTGTAGAAGAGTGATCAGTATTGTGTGGGTGTGTAGCAGGTGTGTTTTTAGTGCTGGTATTAGCTGTATTAGGATAGCAATCGTGTAGCTGTTCTGTATTGTGTTCCTCATCCAGCATGCTAAGAAGACATTTTTTTTTTTTCTTTTTTTTTTTTTTTTTTGTTCCTCATCTCAACCATGGCAGGTCCATCAGTACCGAGGACTAGGAAAGGTGTAACTTGAGAAATAGACATGCTGTCTCAGTGCAGGACTGGTAGGGGTCAATCGTTACGAGGATGCGCCAAGACCCTACAGCCAAGTCAGTTTCAGAAGAAAACACCAACCCTTTTATACACTTAGAATGATGCTTGCCATTAGCCAAATTCCACCATCTGCTCATACCACTGATTGACCTTAATTATGAAGGACAAGCATGAATAAGCGAAGGGAGTGCGACATGGCTTCGTAATCATTGGAACTGGGGGGAAAAAAAACAAAAAAAAAAACCCCAGTTTTAATTATTGAGACCAGTCAAGTTTAAGCCAGAAAGCTCTTTTTTCTGGTTTGCCACCTCTAGAAAGATCTAGTTTCGATATAGAAAGTATGAAGGAACTCCAGTCTTGTAGTGTCGGAGGGGATGTGTTAGACGGACCGGGAGGGTCGGCCGAGATTACGGGGAGAGGTCTCCAGGGAGAGCCGTCTCCAACGACTGTACAGACAAGTAACTTCCCCCCCACAGACGGACACCACACAAGGTTGAAGGTTAACGAGACTTTATATGCAATTCTTAGGTTACGATAGTATGATACAAGGAGGTCTGGACTCCGGGGTCCCCTCGGTTCTGATCTCTTTGAGGAAAAGGGTAGCGGGACAGTCTTAATTACCAATGAGGTCGAAATAGCTCACAATCCTCGAGCTCGGCGTTCTTAGATGGTCGGGCCGTGGAGGAGCCAAGCAGGTCCCGAAGTAGATGAAGGGCGACGGTCCGCGGCGGAGCCTGCAGGTCCCGGTGAAAGATGACGGTTACAACGGTCCGCGGCCACGCCAGCAGATCCGGACGACGATGAAGGATGAAGGTTACGACGACTGTGGCAGCGCCAACAGGCAGGACGATGGTGCACAGGACAGAGCTACGGCAGCGCCAGAAGTCCGTCCAGGATGAGTTCCTCTTTACGTCTCTCGACTCCAAGATACAACTGCCTTCCTGCTCTGGAGCTGCCCCAGTTATAGGGCTGACGTGCTTTGATGTCCGGACCCTCGCACTTGGAGGTCGGGGGGTCCGGGATGAGGGAGTCCAGACACCCAGCAGGGGGGTGGAGCCAGCGCCCGGGGAGGCGATGGGCGAGCGGCACTGGGCGGGGGAGAGCCATCGGCACCTCTTTCTCCCATTGACTTGCCAAGTAGCCCGCTCACCTCCTGGGTGGAGGGTGGTGCCGGAATGTCTGAGGCCGGGCTAGGCCCAGGGTTGAGGTCGATCAGGGGCCAGGCGGCCTCGTGGCGAAGTGTCCAAGATGGCGGCCCGGGCTGGGCGCATGGGCCGGCAGTGGATCGGACCCACGAGGTTATCATGTTCGAGGGCAGGGGTCCCTGAGGGGACGTAGGACGTGCAATGGTGGTGTGTGGTGCTTGCGTGACTGGGCTCGGGCCTGGTCGAGCTGGGGGAGAGCGGCCCGTCATGTGGCCTGTCCAACATGCGTCCCCCCCAGCTGAAGGCGGGGAGAGTTACCCATCCTCTTGGGGACTCTCTTCGTCGAGGCGGAAGAACCGGGACAGGCCATCCGCGTTGGCGTGGTCGGACCCAGGCCGGTGTTCGACTGTGAAGTCCATACCTTGCAAGGAGATGGACCAGCGTAGCAATTTTGGGTTCTCCCCCCGCATGTGCATCAACCACTGCAGAGGTCGGTGGTCAGTCTGCACCCGAAAGTGGGTGCCAAAAAGGTAGGGCCGGAGCTTCTTGAGGGCCCATACCACAGCGAAGGCTTCCCTCTCTATGGTGCTCCAGCGTTGTTCCCGTGGTAGGAGTCTCCGGCTGATGAAGGCCACCGGTTGATCAAGGCCTTCGGTGTTCACTTGGGACAGGACCGCCCCAATGCCCTGGTCGGAGGCGTCTGTTTGGACGACGAACTCCCGGCTGTAGTCTGGGGCCTCACTGACCCTTGTCCAATTTGGCATTTGCTAGCCTTGATCGTAAGGCCAGCTCGCTGAAGGGCTTGCAGCACTGCCTGGAGGTGGTGGAGGTGCTCGGTCCACTGGTGGCTGTACACAGCGATGTCGTCCAGGTAGGCGGCGCTGAACTCTTCGAGCCCCGCCAGGACCTGATTGACGAGCCGTTGGAAAGTCGCTGGGGCATTCTTCATGCCGAAGGGCATGACCGTAAAATGATAGTGGCCATCGGGGGTGGAGAAGGCAGAACGTTCTTGTGCTCGGGGTGTGAGGCCGATCTGCCAATACCCTGCCGTCAGGTCGAAGATGCTGAGGTAGCGGGCAGCGCCCATTCGGTCGACCAGTTCATCTGCCCGGGGGATGGGGTGTGCGTCCGTTCTGGTGACCTCGTTCAGGCCCCGGTAGTCGACACAGAACCGGAGTTCCGGTGTGGTTCCGGGGGCGGCTGCTTTGGGGACCAGTACGACCGGGCTGGCCCATGGACTGTCTGAGGGCTCGATGACCCCGAGTGTGAGCATCTTAGCCACTTCCGCCTGGATGCAGGCCCGTACCCGATCAGGTACGCGGTAGGCCCGGTGGCGGATAGGAGGGCTGTCTCCGGTGTCCACATCGTGCACACACCAGGAAGTGACACCTGGGGTGAGGGAGAACAGACTGGCGAACCGTGATAGGAGGGCTTGGCACTCTTGGCGTTGTTCTCTGGTGAGGGTCTCCGAGAGTCGGACCCCATCCACGGAGCCGTCTTGCTCCTGGGTCCGCAAGAGGTCAGGGAGAGGCTCGGAGTCGTCTTCAACCCCATTGTCTGTGGCCATCAGTAGGCTGAGTTCTGTTCGTGCAAAGTGGGGCTTCAGTCTGTTGGTGTGGAGGACTCGGAGTGGATTCCGGGAGGACTCCATATCGATCAGATAGGTGGCAGGACCTTTGCGCTCGATTACCTTGAAGGGTCCCGTCCATTTGTCTTGGAGAGCGCACGGCTCTGTGGGGGACATTACCCAGACCTGTTGCCCCGGCTCGAATTCGATGGATGAGGCGTTCTGGTCATACCATTTTTTCATGTCCTCTTGACTGGCCTCTAGGTTGGCTTTTGCTAGGTCTCTGAACCGCCGGGACTGGTTGCGGAGGGTGAGGAGGTACCGGAAGACATCTGGAGGGTTCTTTGCCGGAGGCATCTCCCAGCCTTCTTTGATCAGGCTGAGCGGCCCCCGCACTGGGTGCCCATAGAGTAGTTCGAAGGGGCTGAAGCCTAAGGATTTCTGTGGGACCTCCCGGTAGGCGAAGAGGAGGCACGGCAGCAGCACATCCCACTGGCGACGGAGGGGCTCTTCCAATCCCCCGATCATCCCTTTTAGCGTGCGATTGAACCGCTCAACAAGTCCGTTTCCTTGGGGGTGATAGGGGGTCGTGAAGCGGTAGGTGACCCCACACTGTTGCCAGAGGGACTTCATATATTTAGAAATAAAGTTCGTGCCTCTGTCACTGACGACTTCTCGGGGGAACCCCACCCGGGAGAAGATCCCCATCAGGGCCCGGCCGACCACTGGGGCTGTCACGGTCCGGAGAGGAATAGCCTCAGGGTAGCGGGTGGCGTGGTCCACTAGTACCAGGATGAAGCGATGGCCTTGTCTTGTACGCGGGTCCAGGGGTCCCACAATGTCTATCCCGACCCTCTCAAATGGGGTCGTGACTACCGGAAAGGGTTGCAGGGGGGCCTTTAATTTGCGGCCGCTCTTCCCACTGGCTTGGCACGTGGGGCAAGATCGGCAATGCTGGTGCACATCGTTTCTCATTTTGGGCCAGAAGAAGTGGGTCACTAGGCGGCTGTAGGTTTTATCTTGTCCCAGGTGCCCTGCCAGGGGGACATCGTGGGCCAGATTTAGCAGGAAGTCTCTAAAGCGGAGGGGCACCACTAGTACCCGGTTGGCCCCCAGCTCGGCGATTCGTTGCTCGCTGTATAATAGATCATTGTCCCAGTAGACCCAATGAGTTCCGGAGGTGTCCCCTGCGCTTTGGGCGAGCGCTTGTTGTCGGAGTCCCTCAAGGGAGGGGCAGGTCTTCTGTTCCTGACGAAATTGTTCTTGTGTGGGTCCCCCTTCTTGAGCCCACTGGTCAAGATTAGCGAAGTCGGAAGGTTGAGCAAGTTCGAGGGGGGTGCCATGGCCGGGGGTCTCGGCGGGGGCGACCGGAGGCGGTGGCGCCGGCCATTCTGGTTCTTCCGGGTGATGGTTGGCACGGGCGGCCATGGACCGGGTGGTGACACACGCTCAGTCTGGGACGCCCAACATCCCCAAGTGTTCTTTTCGCTCCACGGCTGCCCACGGGGAGCTTTCCAGATCATTTCCGAGAAGGCAGTCCACGGGGGCGTCGTCTCGGACCGTTACCTTCAACATGCCGGAGACCCCTCCCCATTCAAAGGGGACGCAGGCCATCCGACACAGACTCTCCGAGTTGTCGGCTGATCGCACAGGGCAGAGAATGTTCGGTAGATATTGTTCTGGGGTCACCAGATGGCAGCGGACGGCTGTCACACTGGCCCCGGTGTCTCGAAGGGCTTCGGCCCGTTGTCCATTAATGCTCACCCATTGGCTGTACTTCTGGGTGTTAGCGGGTAGGGGGACCCGCGGGACCATGTCTCTTCCCCCTAAGCACGCGAGAGTCATGGCGGCTGGCTCCCACTCTTGATACTCTTGCTCGTCTGTTTCCTGTTCCTCGGAGATCTGTTCCTCCCCTAGTGCCCCGGCGGCCACATGGCGGGGTTTTGGACTCTGATACTGCGGGCAGCTTGGGTCGTTTGCATAGTGGCCGACTCGTTGGCATCGGTGACATGTAACATTGGCTCTGTACCCCGGTCGCGCCGGGGTGCTGCCCCGGTTGGCCGGGGGGGTGGTGCTGGTAGTGGGGGCGGCCGGAGTGTTGTCTCTTCCTCGTCCTTGGCCCCCTCCTCCTCCTCTGGGTCGGTGGTGACCATTGTTGTTCCTGTTCTGCTCGTAGGGCCCATTCCGGCCCACTCTGGTGATTTCCCACCGGTCCGCTTCGGCTGCGAGCTGCCGGGGATCGGTTAACTTGCTGTCGAGGAGATGTTGGCGCAGTTCAATGAAGCAATTGTTGGACAGGTGCTCCCATACCATCAGATTGAACAGCTGTTCGTAGGTCGTGACGTTGTTCCCTCTGATCCAGCCTTCGAAGGCTCGGCTAAAGTACGTTACATAGTCCACCCAAGTTGTACCTGGAATGCGTGTGCAGTCTCGGAACCTCTGGCGGTACATCTCGGGCGTGAGGCCATAGCGGGTGAGGAGGGCCGCTTTCATATGGTCGTAGGAGGTCATCTGGTGGTCTGGGAGCTGTAACAGAGTATCGCGGCCCTCATTGAGGAATTTGCCCCATAAGCCGGCTCCCCAGTCGGCTCTATCGATCCGGTGCGCAGTCATCGCGATTTCATAGGCCTTAAACCATTGCTGGATGTCGTCTTCTCGAAAATATTCTCGGACCACATCCTTGGGGATGTGCACTTTTTTCTCCGTGGTCCCTGGGGTGGACGGTCTGTCGGGCACCCCTAACTCTTTATTTTGTTTGCGCAGGTTGATCTCGGCTAGGTTCCGTTCGTGCTCGTACGTTAGTCTTTTTTCCTCGAGCTCCCTTTGCCTCTGTTTCTCCTCTCTTTCTTCTCGGAGGCGAAGGTGCTCTAAGTTTATTTTTTGCTCGGCCAATTTGAGTTCTATGTCCATCTTGAGTCGGGCCATTTCGAGTTCGTGTAGTCGGGCTTTTTCTCTTTCTTGGATCTCGTCTTGCGAGAGACTGGTTCTTTGGCCCTCAGGGGCCGTGTTGGTATTTTTCGCGGTGCTTTGCTCAGGGGCTTCGACATCCCCGGTCTCTGCCCAAGATTCTAGGGCATGCTTGAAATCATCTTTGGTGCTTAGTCCGGTGGTAGCGATACCTAGTTCGATGCAGAACTGCTTTAGTTCACGATGGCTGTATTCCTCTAGTTTTTCCATTTGGAACTTCTCGGTTGATCCGCTCTCTTTAGTCGACATTGTTGTTCGTTGTGGGGTGAGCTACTCTCTGTACGTTATGCGGTGATTCGGATCGCGCCGCTGGCCACCAATGTTAGACGGACCGGGAGGGTCGGCCGAGATTACGGGGAGAGGTCTCCAGGGAGAGCCGTCTCCAACGACTGTACAGACAAGTAACTTCCCCCCCACAGACGGACACCACACAAGGTTGAAGGTTAACGAGACTTTATATGCAATTCTTAGGTTACGATAGTATGATACAAGGAGGTCTGGACTCCGGGGTCCCCTCGGTTCTGATCTCTTTGAGGAAAAGGGTAGCGGGACAGTCTTAATTACCAATGAGGTCGAAATAGCTCACAATCCTCGAGCTCGGCGTTCTTAGATGGTCGGGCCGTGGAGGAGCCAAGCAGGTCCCGAAGTAGATGAAGGGCGACGGTCCGCGGCGGAGCCTGCAGGTCCCGGTGAAAGATGACGGTTACAACGGTCCGCGGCCACGCCAGCAGATCCGGACGACGATGAAGGATGAAGGTTACGACGACTGTGGCAGCGCCAACAGGCAGGACGATGGTGCACAGGACAGAGCTACGGCAGCGCCAGAAGTCCGTCCAGGATGAGTTCCTCTTTACGTCTCTCGACTCCAAGATACAACTGCCTTCCTGCTCTGGAGCTGCCCCAGTTATAGGGCTGACGTGCTTTGATGTCCGGACCCTCGCACTTGGAGGTCGGGGGGTCCGGGATGAGGGAGTCCAGACACCCAGCAGGGGGGTGGAGCCAGCGCCCGGGGAGGCGATGGGCGAGCGGCACTGGGCGGGGGAGAGCCATCGGCACCTCTTTCTCCCATTGACTTGCCAAGTAGCCCGCTCACCTCCTGGGTGGAGGGTGGTGCCGGAATGTCTGAGGCCGGGCTAGGCCCAGGGTTGAGGTCGATCAGGGGCCAGGCGGCCTCGTGGCGAAGTGTCCAAGATGGCGGCCCGGGCTGGGCGCATGGGCCGGCAGTGGATCGGACCCACGAGGTTATCATGTTCGAGGGCAGGGGTCCCTGAGGGGACGTAGGACGTGCAATGGTGGTGTGTGGTGCTTGCGTGACTGGGCTCGGGCCTGGTCGAGCTGGGGGAGAGCGGCCCGTCATGTGGCCTGTCCAACAGGATGCCTCTTTCCAACGCCTACAAATCTCCCGTCGAGCCACCAGGATTGAGTAAAACAAAAGGTTGTTGTATGCACTGCGTTTTTGGTCCATTACTCCAAAAATTACCAGGCTTAGATCTATATTCACAGTAGTGCCTGTTGAAGATGTTAGTTTGTTACTTATTGATTGCCAATAAGATGTTAAATGAGGGCAATCATAAAACATATGAGCATCCGAGGCTGCCACCTGGCCACAACGGGGGCAAGCTACTAGTGTGCCTGATGAAAATTTGGACAACCTCTGAGGAGAATAGTAGGCCCTGTGAAGGGTAAAGAGATGATTTCTTCGCAGCCAGGCTGGTTTAATAATGTCCCATAGAACAGTGAAGGATGTCTTCCATAATTCTTTTAGGTTTACCGCCGGCAATAGTGAGCCCCATAGTTGATCGGGAAGATGTAATACTCCGTCTATTTCCTCTAAAATTAGGTTATAAAAGTGAGAAACCTGTTTTGTTGTTAGGGAACTATCCAGTAGAGAAGATTCTAGTTGGCTATTGTCTCCCAATGATTGCTGTAGACGGCTAGTGGGGCCGGGTTTTTGTGCCGTCGCCCAGCTAGAGATCTGCAGATATTTAAGTCTAGAGAGGTTGGGGCCTACCTTACTCACTAGATGTTCCCAGGAGACCAATTCCCCCTCAAAAAACAGATCTCCCCAAGTTAAGATCCCAGCGTCTTTTAGCGGACTTGTCAGAGCATCTTTAGTCCACTCCGGTGGAGCCGGGAGGTCCCATATAGGAGAGCCGTTAGAGTAATAGCCTATTTTAGTTATAGTTCTAATATTGTACCAAGTTCTTGCCAGGCCCTGTAAAGTCTTCAACTTAATTTTCTTAAAAAATTTAGGGTCTCCAAACTTAAATAAGAATCCCGTCTGATTTAAACCTTCACATTTTAGCAGTGTTGAAAACATGTGGCCGACTCCCTGATCCAATGGAGTTTTAAGTAAAATTCGGGCATGTGTCAGCTGAAATGCCCAGGCATAGATTTGAATATCGGGGCCGGCCAAACCCCCCTTCTCCCTACGACGCCTCAACTTATTCCAAGAAATTCTTGCTGTCTTGTTCCTCCATATAAATGAGGTGATGTCACTCTGCATCTTTGCTATCATTTTCTTTTCAAAATATAGTTGTAAACTGTTGAAAATAAAGGACAACCAAGGCAAGATGGACATCTTGACCAGATTAGAACGGCCTAGGAGCGTCAATGGAAGATGTCTCCAAGAGTTCATTAAGTGCCTACAGTCTTTGGCTGCTAGAGTAAAATTTGTGTGGGCAATCTGGTTGATATCTTGTAAGATTTTTATACCTAAATATCTCATGCTGTCCCGAATTTGTACTGGGAGTGGCACATTTATGCTGTTCCATGACATGATCTCAGTTTTTGTGGCATTAATTTCGTAGCCTGAGATATTGCCGAATTTTTGTGCCAGGTTAATAACTGATGGAAACGCTGTGTTGATGTCCGATGTTAAAATCATGAGATCATCAGCATATAAGGCTACTTTTTTTTCCCAATCTCTATATCTAAATGGAGCGATGTTAATATCTTCACGAATCAATTGGGCGAAAGGCTCCATATAAATATCAAAGAGTAAGGGCGAAAGTGGACAGCCCTGGCGGGTACCTCTTGTGATGGTAAAAGGTTCAGATAGTCCGCCGTTAACCAAGACCGAGGCTGAAGGTTCATGATACAGTAATTCTACAGCTCGGCAAAAAGCCCGCCCCACCCCAAATTTTTCCAAGGCCCCGACAGGTATTTCCAATTAACCCTGTCGAAAGCCTTGGCGGCGTCTAAGGTGAGAATAGCTAGGGGCTGTGATGAGTTAGTTGCCATATCAATAGCGCCTATCAGATCATGGATTAACTCGTAGAGTTGACAGCCCTTAACGAAGCCCTTTTGATTAGAGTGTAATATTGAAGGTGCTACTTGTCCTAATCGTTTGGCTAGTATAGACGCAAAAATCTTATAGTCAGCGTTTAAGACTGAAATTGGACGATATGATCCACAGGCGGTGGCTTCTTTGCCTGGTTTCAATATTAGCGTAATAGAAGCTTTACTCCATGATGAGGGAGGTAAATCGCCTTCTACCAGTATTTGGTTAAATAGCTTGGTAAGAAAAGGAGCAATATCTGCTGCTATATTTTTGTATATCTCTGCCGGTAGGCCATCCGGGCCCGCCGCCTTGCCAGATTTACTATTTAATATAGCAAGTGCTACCTCCTCGACCAAAATCGGGGTGTCCAATAAAGTCGCGTGTTCCTTAGCAAGTACTGGTAGGGAAATTTTGTTGAGCCAGTTTTGTACATCAATAGAGGCGATGTTGTTATCCTCTCTATAAATAGCCTGAAAAAAATCTTTGAAAACTGACCTTATTTCTACATCCGAAGATGCTGTACCAGAATCAGAAATTATTGAGCTGATATTATTGCGTGTTTGGTCTGTTCTAGATTTCCAGGCTAATAGTTTGCCTGCCCCTTCACCAAATTCAAAATTTGCTAATTTACTAGCTTCCCACTTCTGCAGGATACGCTGATTCAATACTGAGGCCATTTGCCCTTTAAGTTTTATTAACTCCTCCTGTTTTGCATGTATAACATGATCTGGGCAATTATTTGAGTTTTCTAGATCTGATTGAGCTTTTAATATATTGGCCTCTATTAGTGTAACTTCTTGGGTGTATTGTTTCTTTCGGAACGAAATTTTATTTTTAACGATCCCTCTCAAAGTGCATTTAAAAGCGTCCCATACTAGACTAGAACGTGCCGAGCCAATGTTGAATTTAAAAAATTCTTGCGTCTCCACCTTAACATATTCCAGATCTTCAGAGGATGTAAGAAAAGATCTGTCAATTGTCCAAGACCTTGTCACGGTTTGAGGCTGTAATTCGAGGTTTATGAATACAGCCGAGTGGTCGGACAGGTGTGATGGTAAATATGTTATATCTTTTACTAACTTTTCCAGACTTTTGTTAACCAATATGAAGTCAATCCTCGATCTGTGACGATACTTGTAGTTTCTATAAGAAAAGCCGGGCTTCTGACCCGACCTTGCCCTCCAGATATCAATAAAACCGTATTGATGCATATTTTTAATTAGTAGATCTCTTGATTTAGAATGTAACTGTTGGCGACTGGAAGTAGATTTATCCAACTTCGGATCAAGCACAATGTTAAAATCTCCCGCTATTATCATGGGTTCTGGAAAATGAAGCAACTCAGAGAACAACGTAGCCAGGACCGAAGGGTCATCACAGTTAGGTCCATAATAACCTACCAATGTAATATTTGACCCCCCTATCGTTACAGCCGCGATTGCCCATCTGCCTTGAGGATCGACCTTTTGTTTCAAGAGCTTTGTTGTGATAGTTTTTTTTAAACATAATGGCAACCCCTCTTGTATTGACTGTCTGAGAAGTAGAAACTGACAAATCTATCCATCTGTTCTTTTTTACTATGTCCAATATTTCTGCTTCAACCAGATGTGACTCCTGGAGAATAATGACCTGCGCTCCAAAATCTCGAATATATTGTATGATAGTGTTAGCTCTCGGTCTGGTGCGCAGGCCATTAACGTTCCAGGAGAGAATCTTAATGGTACTTATAATTGGTGGATCTATTGGTATTAATTAGGGGCCCTGCAGATACATTCAATCTGATATTGCAAAAATAAGATAGATTAGTCCAATGTTTAATTATAAGATTATCAACCGCCATTTTAGAGGTGAGAAACATTTTGTTTTTTATTTGCCTAACCCCTTCCCCTTGTGAAAACCTCCCCCCCACCCCTGAGGAACCCTTGATTATCCAACCGGAAGGAATCCGGTTTGTGATACCCCTGATACTCTATCTGGGCTCAAACGGGACTATTTTAGCATATAGGGCTGGATATATATAAATCTGTTGAGCCTTTTGTTGGAAAGTCAACTGTGTGTAATTTAACTAAAATAGCTTAATGTGACGACTATACAGTTTTATACAGGGAGAAAGGGAGTTTATAATTTCCTATTACATGGTGTATGTGTATTTATTTATTTATATATATATACACATATACATATACAAGTATACATGAATATATAAATATGGTTTTTTTCCCCTTCTTTTCCTTCCCTTTTTTTTTTTTTTTTTTTTACTTAGACCGTCCAAGATTTTAAAGTGCTGGGAAATACTATGAAAGTGTTTTTTTTTTTTTCTTTTTTTTTTGCCTTGGCTTTTGTTTCCTTCTTAAGAGAAGTATTATGTTTACGTTCTATTTGCATTCATTATGCAAGTTCAATTTGAGCTGTATACTGTTCAGTCACAATTAAGCTCTATAAACTCTATGAACTATTAAGCTCTATAAACTCTATGAACTCTATGTACTAGTTTATAAGTTTATAAGAAGAGCCCCAGACGTTGTAGTTGAGTTAGGATTATTTGTTTGAGGTGCCCAAACTTAGTAATAGTTCATCGGCTGCCTGAACTGTTCGGACGTTAAACATTTTGTTGTTTAGCATGATTTTAAGAGCTGCAGGAAAGCTTAACTGGACTGATGCCCCCAGATTTCTGAATGCCTCCATCCTCTGGCCTAGCTCCCATTGTCTGTGCAGGGTCGCCCTTGACAGGTCAGAGCGCACTTGGAAGGAAAAACCATCACCTGCCAAGGATTTTTGTTTTAGGGCTAAGTTTAAAATATGATCCTTAAGTTGATATGTGTGGAAATTCACTAGAATCTTGCGGGGCTTTATACGTTGTTGATTAAGCCTGAATGGATCCCGGTGAACCCTCTGAATGTCTAGATTAAGTTCCTCCTCTGTGTGTTTGAGATGTAAAGTTTTAATTAGAAGTTGGATAATGTAGGCCTTAATATTGCTGCCTTCATTAGCTTCAGGTACATTCAGGATGCGAATATTGCATCGCCTTGAATTGTTTTCCAAGTGCTCTATTCTTTCAGCCAGTGCAGTGTCTTCTCTTATGAGCTTCAGTATCTCCTCCTTAGCATTGTCTAGTTCTATGGACATCACTGCAGTTGTCTCCTCCAAGGCTCCTGTCCTTGAATACAGCCCATCAATTTTGCTGTCTAGTGATTCGCAATATGACCTAATCTCTCTCTGGATTTTAGAAGACTCCTCAAATCCCCGTTTAACATCGACTGATAGGTTCGAAATCATGGTTAATATTGCAGAGAGGTCTGAAGGTGGAGTAGAGATAGAGACTATGGGAGTAAGAGGTTGAGATATCTGATTTGCTTGCTGTATAATACTCTGAGAGCTTTGGGCTGAAGTTGGAAAATCTTTAAGTGTTTGAGCTAATTCTCCCCCTGTTTCATGGTTGTTATCGCTGTCGAGGAGGCCAGAGTTTGCCAATTCTGTAATGTTATGTGGGAGTGAGAGCGCCATGTTAGTGTTGGATTGAAGCGCGTCATTGTCTCCTTTAGAGATTACGGAGATTTCTAGTACATCAGTTGTTTGCGTGTTATCCATATTTTCCATATTTGGGAGTACAGAGACTGCGGCCGTATTGCCAACTTGTGGTTGGTCGGGGCTTGTCTCAGAAGAGGTTGCAGTAGAGAGGTGACTGGCATGTGCGAGACTCAAGACCTGGGGGATTGCCTTAAAGTATGAGCGCAGAGAAGGTGTTATCTTTGTGTCCGGGTCCAAAACCAATTTTTTTTTCTTAGACCTCTTGGATCTTTTGGGCTTAGCTTCTACTGAAAGGTATGAAGAGGGCTTAGAAAGCGTATTTTTTGTAACGTCACTAACGCTAGTAAACCTGATGGGTACTAGGCTAGTTGGGACTATTGCTTTAGGGTCCTCAGTTGCGCTGTCCTGAACCCCCTGTATGGCAGTCTGTGAAGACTCCAGTATTGGGGCAGAGAGACAGTTAGATTTTTCTGAGACTGGTCCCCCTTGGTTATTCAGTGGACCTCCTACT